>NC_080792.1:77503816-77875066 GCF_028018385.1 Neofelis nebulosa | reverse complement strand
AGGCACCTGGCTGGCTCAGTCGGTGGAGCGTGCGACTCTTGATCTCAGGGTTGTGAAAATTCGAGCCCCGTGGTGGGTATAGAGATTACTTAAAAAAAATAAATCTTAGGGCGCCTGGGTGGCTCAGTCGGTTAAGCGGCCGACTTCGGCTCAGGTCATGATCTCGTGATCTGTGAGTTCGAGCCCCACGTCAGGCTCTGTGCTGACAGTTCGGAGCCTGGAGCCTGCTTCATGTTCTGTCTCCTTCTCTCTCTGCCCCTTCCCCGCCTGTGCTCTCTTTCTGCCAGAAAAATAAATAAACGTTAAAAATTATTTTTTTTAAAGTTCATTTATTTATTTTGAGAGAGAGAGCATGTGTATGGGGGGAGGAGCAGAGAGAGAGAGAGGGAGAGAGAGAATCCCAAGCAGGCTCTACGATGTCAGCACAGAGCCTGACACAGGGCTCAGTCCCATGAACCATGAGACCATGACCTGAGCTGAAATCAGCAGTCAGACACTTAACCCACTGAGCCACCCAGGAGCCCCTAAAAAAAAAAAAAAAAATCTTAAAAAAAAAAAATGTGACAATGAAATCTAGGAAGACAGAAAGCTATCATGTATGTGTAATGGACTTAAGCATGAATGTTCTCTACTCAGCTGAGTGCCTCAGGGAGAGAATCTCACCAAAACGATGCCCGCCAAGGCCCACTGTGAAAACGCAGAGCACTCAGAAGAAAACTTGTACGCCTCTAAAGATAGGGATGTGGGATACGGCTGCGGAAAAAGTTGCCTGAAAGTCTAAAATTAAGAGCAGCTAGACACCCTCCTCCAGCGCTGCACTTCCAGGGGACAGCCCCACACCAGCCTCGGCAGAAGCCAGGCTGCGGGCCCTGGACACGACGACGCCCAGCACCGGTGAGAGCACAGGTGTGAGCGGCACAACCGACAACCTGGTTCTGCGGAGTGGAGCCTCCAGCCCTTGTTCCGGGGACTCCCAGGCCCAGACGCCACCCACTCTGCTCTGCAGGAGACCAAATCTAACCTCCCTCCGTGAGTTCCACCACTCAACCAGCCCCACCACCCACACAAGGCATCAGGTCAGCTTTCTGTGCCTCCTTTGAAATGTGAATGGACATTTGAGGCCTTCCTCAAGGCCTTTAACTTAAAAAAGAGAGACCCGTTTTTCGTCTTTACTCAAATAGGCTAGATACCATCTAATCTCACTAACAATATGAATATTATATAAGCACGTAAAGTGCTCTGGATGTCCTCGTTGAAAAATATTATGCGACTCTGCTGGGTGACTGACATACTAAAATACCCTTAAAAGTCATTTCTGTATTACACGTAGTGACAACTTATTTTCAGCCTAACTGCGTGAAGTCAGAACGGAGCAGAGCGCTGGCTACATAGCAGAGCAGTGAGAAAAGACCGCGCTTCACGGCACAGTGCTGACTGAGCCCCGCGTGTTCAAGTGGAACTTGGAGGGTAGTGCGCACCCATTCACACCCAAGGTCGGACCTGATCTGGGCTCAGCTGTCCACATGTGGCACAGCTGCTTTTGCTGCACACAACAGAGGAAAGCAATTACGACGGCAGGCCCCAGAGTCAGACAGCCTTGTGAGTGAGAAGCACAGCTGTACCATTTACTTTCTGGCCCAGGTTCAGTAGGGCAAGTCACTGAATCTCCTTAGGTGTCAGATTCTCTATGTGAAAATGGGTATGAGATACATAAAACTGAAGTTACTACTAAATGAGCACTTGGTGTTGGGATTGTAGCAGATTAACACGTTAAAGCACCTCGTACGGTTAGGTTAGAGACACCTAACTACGCAATAAATGTCAGCTATTGTTATCATCCTAGAACTTGACATAAAGTAATTTGGATTAAGATCCCAGTTTTCCCACTTACTAGCAAATTACTTAATTTGCCTTTCTGAGCTTCAGCTTCCTCTTCTATACAACGAAGGAATTGGTACTTGTAAGAGTTAAAAACAACATCTGACAAACCCAGGTCCAGATAGATGGTTTCACCGCCAAAGCCTATCAAACATCTAAAGAATTAACACCAATTCTTCACAAATTCTTCCAAATAACAGAAGAGGAGGAAACACTTCCAAACTAATTTTAAGAGGCCGGTATTACTCTAATACCAAAATCAGAGACATCACAAGAAAACGACACCAATATGTCTTACGAATAGAGACACAAAAATCCTCACCAAAATACTAGCAGACCAAATCTAGCAACCTATAAAAAGGATTATACACCATGACCAAGTGGGACTTGTCCCAGGAGTGCAAAGTCAGGTCAACATCTGAAAATCAATTAGGGTAACATATATCAATCGAATAAAAACAAAACTTGTACAATCATCTCACGCAGATCAAGTACTTGACAAAATCCAACACTTTCATGATAAAAACACTCAAGAAACTAGGAATACAAGGAAACTTCCTCAAACCGATTAAAACAAAACAGAAACCCCACAGCTAGCACAATACTCAATGATGAAAGAGGCTTTCTCTCTTGATCTCCAAGATCGAGAAGCAGATAAGGATGTCTGCTCTTGCCATTTTTATTCAGCAATGTGCTACAGGTTCTAGCCAGGGCAATTAGACAAGAAAAAGAAAGAAAAGGCATTCAAACTGAAAAGGAAGAAGTCAAACTATCTCTGAACATAGATGACATGATCTTACAACCTTAAGAAATCCACTAAAAAACTATGAGAATTAATAAGTTCAGCAAGGTTGCAGGATAAGAGATCAATACACAAAAATCAATTATATTTCTATACAACTCTTTTTTTTAAATTTTTTTTTTTAACGTTTATTTATTTTTGAGACAGAGAGAGACAGAGCATGAACGGGGGAGGATCAGAGAGAGAGGGAGACACAGAATCCGAAACAGGCTCCAGGCTCTGAGCTGTCAGCACTGAGCCCGACGCGGGGCTCGAACTCACGGACGGCGAGATCATGACTTGAGCCGAAGTTGGCCGCTTAACCGACTGAGCCACCCAGGCGCCCCTATATAACTCTTGATAAACCATCTGAAAATGAAATTAAGAACACAATTCCATTCACGGTAGTATCAGAAAGAATACAAAACTTGGGAATAAACCCAACCAAGAAGGTGAAAGAAAGACATGTACACTGAAAACTACAAGAAGACACTGCTGAAAGAAATTAAAGAAGACCACAATTAAATGGAAAGATATCCAGTGTTGATGGATCAGAAGGCTTAACATTAAGATAGCAATATTCCGGGGCACCTGGCTGGCTCAACTGGTAAAGCATGTGACACTGGATCTCAGGGTTGTTATTTCAAGCCCCACAGTGGGTATGGAGCATCCTTAAAAAAAAAAAAAAAAGACAGCAATACTCCCCAAACTGATCTACAAGTTTACAGCAATCCCTTTCAGAATCTTAGCTGACTTCATAGAAATTAATAAACAGATTCCAAAATTTATATGGAACTGCAAAGGAAACCCCCCAAAACCAAAACCACCTTGAAGAAAAAGAACGAAATTCGGAAGATCGGTATTTTTTTATTGCAAAACTTACTACAAAGCAATGAAAATCAAGACAAGGATGAACATACAGATCAATGGAACAAAATTCAAAGTCTAGAAATAAATTCATACATCTTTGGTCAAATGATTTTCAACGAGAGTGCCAAAACCATTCAATGGGGGAAAAATTGCCTTTTTAACAAAAGGTGCTGGGACCACTGGATAGCCACATACAAAAGAAGCCTGACCCTAACCCACACTATATAAAATAACTAACTCAAAATGGGTAAAGATATAACCCATAAGAGAATTAAAACTATGAAACTCTTAGAAAGAAACATAGAAGTAAATCTTCATGACCTTGGATCTGACAAGGGATTCTTAGACATGGCACCACCAAAAGTACAAGCAACAAAATAAAAAGTAGATAAACTGGATCTTATCAAAATTAAAAACCTTTGGCTTCAAAAGATACCATCAAGAAAGGAAAGAGACAACCCATCAGAATGGGAGATTTTTGCAAATCATGTATCTGATAAGGCCTCTGTATCTAGAATATATAAAGAATTCCTACAGTTCAGTAAGACACATAATCCAATTTAAAAGGGGGCAAATAACTTGAATAGATATTTTTCCAAAGAAGGTACACAAATGTCCAGTAAGCACATGAAAAGACGCTGGACATCATTAGTCACTGGGGAAACGTAAATCAAAACCACAAAGAAATACCACTTCATGCCCACTAAGATGGCTAGAATCAAAACGTCAGAGAATAACTTGACAAGGATGAAGTGTTGATGTTGACAAGGATGCAGAGAAGTCAGAACACGCATACACTGCTAGCAGGAATACAAGATGGCGCTGTTGTTCTGGAAAGCAGTCTGGCAGTTCTTGAAATGATTAAACAGTGACCATATGACCCAGAAATCCACTCCTAGAAATACACCCCAAAGAATTAAAAAGAAGTATTCAAACAAATATTTGTACATGAATGTTCTTAGCAGCTTATTTCACAACAGCCAAAGGGTGGAAACCACCCACTGGTTGCATATCCATCAGACGAATGGGAAAACAAAATGTGATATACTCATACAATGAAATATTATTTGGCAATAAAAAGGAATGAAGTAGTAATACATGCTGCAACTTGGATGAACCTTGAAAATATTATGCTGAGTAAAAAAGGCCAATCATAAAAGTCTACATATTATGATTCCATTCACATGAAAGTCCAGAATAGGCAAATTTACAGCTATAGAAAGTAAATCAGTGGTTGCTGGGGAATGGGGGGGGGGGGGGGCTGACAACAGGAGAATAAAAGGTTACAGTTAACAAGTATAGGGTTTCATTCTGAGGCGATGAAAATGTTCTGAAATTGACTGTGGTGATAGTTGCACATATTTGTAAATATGTTTACTAAAAACCATTGAGCTGTATGCTCTAAATGGGTGAACTGTACGGTATGTGAATTACAGGTGACCCCTGAACAACATGGGTTCAAACTGCACAGGTCCACTTGCAGATGTTTTTCAATAAACACTGTACAGGACCGTAAATGTATTTTCTCTTCCTTAAATTTTTCTTAACACTTTCTTTTCTCTAGCTTACTCTATTATAAGCATACAGTATATAATACATGTAATACAAAATATGTGCTAATCCACTGTATATGTTATCGGTACAGCTCTCAGTCAACAGTAGGCTGTTAGTAGTAAAGTTTTGGGGGAGTCAAAAGTCATGTACAGATTTTTAAGTTTATTTATTGGGGGGGGGGGGGGAGAGAAGATATGAGTGGGGGAAGGGTAGAGGGAAAGGGAAAGAGAATCCCAAGCAGGCTCACAGAGCCCAATGCGGGGCTCGATCTCACGAACTGCGAGATCATGACCTGAGCTGAAATCAAGAGTCGGACGCTTAACAGACTGAGCCACCTGGATGCCCCGAAAGTTACTGTGAGTTTTGACTGCACAGGGGGTCAGTTTCCCTAACCTCCATGTTGTTCAAGGGTCAACAGTATATTTCAACAAACCGGTTTTTTGAAATGTCTGCAAAGTACCTAGTACAGAATCTGAAGCATAGTAAGCACTATCCAATGAATGTCAGCAATTATTATTTAAGAGCTCCTTAATAGGTTTCTCTACCTGAAGACAAAAGATCCAAATCAATTCCCTACTGATTATGGGCCAAGAGTATAATTTTCACATAAGAGAACTAGCATCAGTTATCAAGGACCCTTCACAAAATTTATGTTCTCCTACCTCAGCATGGTATTTACCACACTTCAATTTTCCCCTTAAAGGAAAAAATATGATCTATCTCAAACAGAAAAACCCTCCTCTCGAGAGAAGCTGCTTGCATTATGAAATGGCATTAGTGTTTGACTGTTCTTGTTTTTTTTTTTTTTTACGTGCTCAGCCATAAATTTCCAAATTGAAATGTATCATCCAATCTTAGTTCTTTTATTAAATAATCTTGTCCCAAATTACAGAACTGAAGTGTCCCCCCAATACTAAGATACTTTATAAAGAAATCTAATGCTCAATTATAGTAAAAAGAGTAAATGAAAAATCCTGAACTAATACAACAGACACAAAGTCCAAAGAAATACTAGGTATAATTTTAAATGTCTTGTCAGAGTTGACCTCTGGAGAAGTCACCTGTTCATTAGGTCTCTCGAGTACAAATTCTTAAAAATGCGTAGGGCTCTTTCTTTGCAATTGTAGGACTGTCACAGCAGTGGAGAAGATGTAGCAATAAGTCATTTATTAAGCAAATCAAAGAATTGTTCACAAATTTCAAAATAAATTGACTTTAGATGTGAGAAAAAGCAACGAGGTTTTTAATTTCCACCAAGTGTAAAATTACAAACCTTATCTAAGGCTTTATAATATGAAAGTTTATCATTCTACCCATATTTCTAATAAGACTGGGACTATCCTAAAATGGTTTTCATTATTAAAAAAACTGAGGTCCTTGAAAGATAATGTGAGAACAGGTTGAGAGCATAGGCTCAACTATGAAATGTCCTCTCTGGGGTTTAGCTGAAACTCTACATTAGAAACATGGGCAGTCATCTCCTCTGCCCAAATCCCCAGGTAATACTGAACGCCAGAAAAAAGGATTAAGAGTTAGGTCTTGACTGTCCAGAGACTATCATAATAAATTTATTTTTTTTAAGTTCTTTACCTTTTCTGTGGTCGCCATGCTGTAAATTACAGCCCCAAGACTTATGTATCTGAACATTCAAAGTCTGTACCTTTTGATCGCCTTCACACATTTCATCCACCTCACTCCCCCCACTTCTGGCAATCACTGTTCTGTTTCTATGAGTTCTGCTTTGGCTTTTTAAAAAAACGTTAAGTGATATCATGCAGTGCTTGTCTTTGCCTGACTTATTTCACTTAGCATAATGCCCTCTAGATCCATCCATGTTGCCACAGATGGTATAATTTCCTTCTTTTTTATGGCTGAATAATATTCTAACATATATATTCTATATACATACATATACATTTATATCTATACATATGCAATACATACACACGTACCACATTTCCTTTATCGATTCACCTGTTGATTGCACACTTAGATTGTTTCCAAATCTTGGCTATTGTAAATAATGCTACAATGAACGTGGGAGTGCATATATACCTTTTCAAGATAAAGATTTCATTTCCTTTGGATAAATACCCAGGAGTGGAATTGCCAGGCCATAAGGTAATTCTTCTTTTAATTTTTTGAGGAACCTCCGTAATGGATGCACGGATTTACATTCCATTTTCTTTCCATAATGGCTGCACAAATTTGTATTTCCACAAAGATTTCTAAACAGTAGATAATATACTTCTGTTTTTGCTTCAAATAAAAATCTAAAAGCTGACTACTGACACTCACAATACCTAACAGTTCATCTACGGAAACAAAAAAACAATTAAAATTTTCTTCACATGTTGGGTGATCATCCTAACCAAGAACAAGCTGTTAAAAATAAGGTCTATCTCTATGGGTTAAGGACTTATTTTATTTTTTAAAGATTTTATTTTTACGTAATCTCTATACCCAATGTGGGGTGTGAACTCACAATTCCAAGATCAAGAGTCACATGCTCTACCAAATGAGCCAGCCAGGCACCCCAGATAAGTTGTCAGAGGAAAGTTTGCTAAAAATCACTCTCAGAATAAAACTTCCATCTTACGGTCAGTTGATAATCCCCAACCTCGGGGAGAGTGTAAGAAGTCTTATGGTGCTGCCAGGTTATACACAGAAAATTTATTTCATAGGTCATACGAGAAATGTGTTGGATGTGAGGAGGAAAAAATGTAGACAAGACAGGGTGTTTATACTGTAATGGTACCAAATAAAATACACTCAAAACACCTGAGTAAATGTTACTACGTTTTCTCTATTCTCTGTCTACTTCCATCAATCTCATAAAAAAATGACCACAATTTTGACATTTTCCTGTTTATTGAGAAGTTATCTGTTTAAAGATTCCAGCAGATGTATTTCTACGGTTCATATAAAAGGAAACACATCCTGCTAGGAACACATACAGGAAAACCCCTACTAGTAGCAAAATCCTGCCCAGCACATTTGCTGAGACTGTTCCAGAGCATCAATTACTCAAGGGCTCACAAAATGTTCCCTAGCCAGCAGCAACCACAGGAAGACTCCAGAATGTCCCAACAGGGAAAGAACATGTTCCCTCTAAGTTGTTGCTTTTATGGCAGGCACTTTTTAATGTGGGAGAAATAGGATGCATTATTTAATAGAAAATGCCAAGTGAGACAGCGGATGAGGAAACAAATGTCTGAAAACCAGCTATTTAAATGGCAATACCAACAGTTAAAATTGCTTTTAAGAAGCTGGAAATGGAATATGTAAGCCTACGTAAAATACACATTTAAAGAGAGCAGACACCCAAAGCAAACATGGGAGGTGCTCTGATTAAATATAAAAATTCAACATTCATCAATTCTGGATAGGAGATGGCTCAGCTCTTTTGAATTTTCTTAAACAAAATCTACCAGTGACATTCGAATTCATCCAACAAATAATTTTCATTGCATCCAGTCCCTTAATTAACAGATTCATATGTGACACGCTCCAAGAAAAAAATATATGTAATTTGCGTCCTTTAACAGAAGCTGTTTTAACAAGGAAGAAATTCTAAGACCACATGCAACATTTCTTACAAAGCACAACAGACCTCACACACAGCAGCTATGGCTAAAAGAGATCTGGACTCCACTAATGACAATGAGGTGCTGGAAAAGAATGGTTTTTTTCTAGAAAAACTGCTGACCATTTATGACAACTGACTGCAAGCATGGAACAGCCTTGATGTTGGTTCAATCTGTCATGACATGGAGAACAGCAAGAACAAAGCAGGAAAATTCATCCTCATTACAGCCTCCCAAATAGTTCTATCCTATCATCGTTATCCATCCAGGTCATAGGCAAAATGCCAAGTAATCAGGCATCAATTATAAAGGCACTCTGTTTTGATTCAATAACCCATTATCATTTTAGTTTTTAAATGTTTCCAGGAACAACAACAACAACCAAAACAAACAAACAAACAAATAAAAAACACCCCACAAGTAAGATCCACCAAGAAGCATCCAGGCTCAGTCCTCACAGAAGCCCGGAGTGGAAAAGGTTCCAAAGCTCATCGCTTCCAGGCCCTTCATTTTCCGTGCGGAAACATTATGTGACTTGTCCAAAGATAAAAGACTTCTGGAGAGACACAATGACCTTGCACCACAAAGTACAGGGCAGTTCAACTTTCCGTCCCCTGAACTTTCATACTTTTTCAATGATAAACTCCCCCTCATACATACAATTTGGCTTTCCCACGTCAGCCTGTAATGCCACTCAGCGCTCTCACTGGGGTGTTGCCTCGCAGTTCAGGGTTCCACTAGGCCCGTTTGTGCAATTTTTAAATATGAAATTACATTTTGCTCACATTTTATAAAATATAGAAACTGGCTGTAAACATCCAAATACAGAGAAACCAAAGAGAGCATTAAGAATGCCAAAGGAGGCAAATCTTTACTTCTGACTGAAAACCCTTAGGCTTAATGCCAGAGGACTATGTACTCAATTGTCCAAGAGAACAGCACGAAAGGACATGCATAAAAAGCCAGAAATCTATATATCAAGGACAATTTTTGAAAGGTGAGGAATAATGAATCGGTTTATATTTTTTAAAGCTTTCTAAGAAAACAATTCTTACTTTTACATTTTGCAATTTTGTACCAATTTAAGAACTTGTTACAGAGAAAAGCTGAGGACAACGGATGGTGACTTAAAGGCTCACTGATGATTTGGATGGACTAGAACGGGAAACTATGAAAATGACTGCTAAAAATGAAGTCGGACAAGATATGAAATGAGCTACAGAACATAAATCAAATCACCACAATACACATTTCAAATATCTTATGATTTTATGTCAACTACACCTCCTAAAGCCAAAATTTAATAAAAGCAATGAAATCAGCATATGGGGGCTCCTGGGTGGCTCAGTCGGTTGGGCGTCCGACTTCGGCTCAGGCCATGATCTCACAGCTCATGAGTTCAAGCCCCGCGTGGGGTTCTGTGCTGACAGCTCGGAGCCTGGAGCCTGCTTCGGATTCTGTGTCTCCCTCTTTCTCTGCTCCTCCCCTACTCACACTCTGTTTCTCTCTCAAAAGTAAATAAACATTAAAAAATAAAAATAAAAAAAGAAAGAAATCAGCATATGAACAGCAAAATAGCAACATATAAAGATCCTAAATGCAAAAAATAAGAAAATCTTCAAATTCTCTCACATTTGTATTAAAGAGACCCTTTATCAACTAAAAGATGCCCTAACAGGGCCTATAACTCGCTTAAAATGTAACAATAATGACATACGTGACAGAAATTTTACAGTTACTAAAACATGAGATTGTGAGGTTTTAGAGGTCATCTCTCACTCTTCAATGACAGAAATATATTTTTTTATTGCACTATCAGAATAAGAGCAGATTTTTCCTACAATAATATGCAAGCATGACATGTTTCCTATCCCTCACATTCTTCCAATTTGCTGCTTATCGCCAAATCTTCAGAAACACAACCACCTCTACCCATCCCCGGAGCTTTGAAAAAGAATTGTGTAAGAAATCTCCATCACAGGGCGCCTGGGTGGCGCAGTCGGTTAAGCGTCCGACTTCAGCCAGGTCACGATCTCGCGGTCCGTGAGTTCGAGCCCCGCGTCAGGCTCTGGGCCGATGGCTCGGAGCCTGGAGCCTGTTTCCGATTCTGTGTCTCCCTCTCTCTCTGCCCCTCCCCCGTTCATGCTCTGTCTCTCTCTGTCCCAAAAATAAATTAAAAACGTTGAAAAAAAAATTTTTTTTAAAAGAAATCTCCATCACAGAGGCTCTACCTGCCCAGAGAACACTGTGGATCCGACTCGGGGGCTGCACCCCAAGAGACTAGTCTCAGAAGCTGAACTCTGCCTCTTCTCATCAAAGAGCCAAATTAATCCCAAGAGTCCTCGTATCAACTACAGAACTTTTACAGACGTGACTGACCCAGCAATCCCACTTAAAAATTAATGATGAATGTGTTTCCAAATACTTTCGATATCAATGACCTACTTCTCTTATTAACAACCGCTAAAAAGCACACTGTGGATGACTGTTCAAACTCACTAAGTCTGTTTCCACCACTTCGTCAGATGGTGTTACTCTTGGAATGAAATGTTAATAATTCTTTGCCAATATGCTTGTACCAGGAAATGAAATTACCGGACTCCCAGATCTTTTGAGGGTTTTTTAAAGGCATTTTTATGAAGACCCTCAAAAGGCTAGAGTCACAGGAGAAACTAACAATGTCAAAAACAAAGTCATCACCTCCCCCTGAAGAATTTCAGTCTTCCCTTTTGAATGCCCTATACCCTGGCCTGTGACTAAACATACACACCTGACGAATGTTTCAAGGGAACAGTGAGGTAGAGTAGGAAAACTGTGGCTTAGATGCAAGATGCGAGTTTATCCCGACACAGTCACTTAACCACTAAATCATTTCTGGTCCTACGGTTGCTGGTTTCTTCATCTATAAAATGGACAAGTAAAGTAAGTTATTATTCTATGGTCCTATTTTAATCTGAAGCCTACAAGTCAATACGAAACACTTGTTTCACTGGGATCCAGTCCACACGCCCCCAATAAAAGGCACACAATTCACTGAGAACTCAATTAGTTTTTACAACTCACAGGGGTATACGTACAACGCGTACCCTCAACTGTGAATGCTGAGCAGGTCTTTAGTCCTAGTCATTCATCGTTCATTTATTCCACAAATATTTATTGAGCTTTGGTCATGTGCTTGGCATCCTGACAGACATGGCAGACGCGGTGGTGAGCGAGGAAGGAGGCCTGGCCCGAGCTCTCACGCAGCTCACAATCTGCTGGAGGAGGACACATCGTAATCAAATATTCCCACTGACATTAATGTGCTGCTATGGCAAATACTGGGATGCAGTGCACACAGAAGGACAGAAGGAGTCAACAACCAGGGCAAAGAACCACCTCTTACCAGTAACTCCAAAGAGCCTTCTCTTTACAAGTAGTGTATTTGAAAAGAGAAAAAAAAAAAAATAGAGAAAAAATATCAATCACTTATTGTACCTTTTCAGACTGATGACTGGATTCATGGGTTTAAAATTAAGGTACTCCATCCACAGACGTGCCCAGAGCTTGAAGGTAAACCTACTGAGCACACAATTTCAAAATTAAACTAACAACTAACACTCTTTAAACCTAAATCTCCCTGTCTCCAGAATGTTCAGACATCCTATAGAAATAGGAAAGTATACCTCTTAAAATCTTACTACACCTCAGGGCAAAACATTTTGTCTGATCCTTTTTGGTAAAAAAATACAAACTGCTGGGGTACCTGGGTGGCTCAGTTGGTTAAGCGTCTGACTTTTGATTTCGGCTCCGGTCATGATCTTGTGGTTTGTGGGTTCGAGCCCCACATCAGTCTCGGTGCTGACAGTGAGGAGCCTGCTTGGGATTCTCTTGTCTCCTTCTCTCTCTCCCCTTCCCCTGTCCCCTCTGTCAAAATAAATAAACTTTAAAAAATTACAAATTATTTCCTTATCAGCACACCTCTCTTCAAAAGGAGCAGGGGCAAAGACTCCCACAGAATATCAGTATCTACAACACAATACAAGAAACCAAAGACTGAAAATCCACTGGGGAAAATATAGTTACTACAAATAACTACTTTGCCACCACCCACTACCTTCCGAAGGTCTCAATTCTTCAGGAAAAAACATCATACATCCCATTTCACCAACAAAATGAAAAAACCTCCAGGGAAGTGAGAAAAACAAATAAGGCCCTCTTTGGGGAAGAAATAGTTCAGCTAAGTATTTTGGGAGTGAATATTCCATAGCTTTTAGTAGCCTTGGTTAACACAACTAACACAACCCCTCCCCGCCAAGATCTACCTTCCTTCCAAACTGTATGAAGACTTGAAAAGAAAATCACAGTCCATTTTTTATGTTAAATTAGACTATAACTAAAAGACAAATTTTATATGCCTTAAAAGAAAGTACGAAGAATCCTCTTTAAAGCACCGTGATTAGGAAACTAGCAGAAAGATCAAGGGGCTTCCCATCCCTAATACTCTCTTAAAAGACTGCATTTATAGCAAACAGACAAGCAGAAAAACTACATTTATAATTTAGTAACCTCTAAAAACTGTCAGAAATACACACATATACCACACACAAAAACAATCACAAAACAAATCTTTTTTTTTCTTTTAAGGCTCTATGACCACTGTGGGGCTTGAACTCATGACCACGAGAACAAGAGTCCCATGCTCTACTGACTGAGCCAGCCAGGGGTCCCTACGAAACAATTCTTATGATCTCTTATCACAATTACAATGTTTTTCGTGATCCCTCATCACTAATATGATATAAACCAAAACCTATAGTTTTTGAAATTGTAATACTGCACCAATGAACCCCCAAATGATTCAACAGTTGGAGTGGTATACAATTTGCCCTATTTTAATTTGGCCATTTCTTGTCAATTTCTCAAGTCAAATGATTCCAAACGTATTAAAACCTTGGAGCTCCAGGAGCCACTGAAATGAGCTTAGATGCATCAGGTGATTTCTCTGGGGCTGGCCTGGAGGCCCCTCAGGGGCCACCGTGGGCACTCGACAGTCAGTCAACGTGTTGAAGGTTAAGAAACTTAAGAAAAGAACGACAGGAAAGACAAACTCAGTTTTTTTCCATGGCTACCTTAACTTTAAATCTTCATCTTGATACAAATAATGGTTCTTCTCACATGTATTTTGACAAAAACTCACAAAATGAAAGCATACTTCCACTCTGATGTTACTTCAATTGTTTCTAAAGTCAAAGTTGCTAACCAAACTACAAAACAAAGACCTAAAAACCCCATGCTACCAATATTTTCAACTTATTCAAGAACTAGGGTAAATTTGCAATGGTGTACCCATAGGTAATGTAACTCTTCTTTTTCATCAGAATTCATGCTTTAAATAAATAACTCCAAAATGTGCTTTACAAATAAAACATGTTTCAATAATTAAGTGTGTACATATACGCCACGTACTGCTTACAGTATTTATAATAAAAATTATAGGGTTAGATTATCATAAGATAATTTAATAAACAAATGTTTACAATCAGCAATCCTTCTACACCATAGAAAACATCCCCATCAGGACGCCTGGGTGGCTTGGTGGGTTGAATGTCTGACTCTGGCTCAGGTCATGATCTTGGGTTCGTGAGTTGGGGCTCCACGTCAGGCACGCTGCTGTCAGCGCAGAGCTCACTTCAGATCCTCTTTCCCCCTCTCTCCTTGTCCCTCCTCCACTTGTGCTCACTCTCCCTCTCAAAAATAAACATTAAATAAAGCAAAAGAAAACGTCTCCTTCATTACTTTCATCTTCTAGTAAAATGGGAAGGAAGACTGAAAATCTCTATCACAAGTGTAGCACATAAAACTGAAACTCAATTATTCAACTAACATTTATTGAGCACCTACTGTGTCTAGGCAACATCCTGGGAAATGGAGGCACAGAAAATGTAAGATGTTCTCTGCCTTCAAGGAACATGGAATATGGTGGTATCAGTGTTCACTTTCACAAACTGAAAATTAATAATTCCACACGGATATTTATTTTTACTTATTTTTTTTTAATGTTTTTACTTATTTTTTGAGACACAGAGAGACAGAGCACAAGCAGGGGAGGGGCAGAGAGACAGGGAGACACAGAATCCGAAGCAGGCTCCAGGCTCTGAGCTGCCAGCACAGAGCCTGACATGGGGCTCGAACTCACGGACTGTCGGATGCCTAACCAACTGAGCCATCCAGGTGCCTCCAGATATTTATTTTTAAATTTATATCCATTTAACCCAAAATATAATTCACAGTAGTATAGAAATCATTAACATTAGTGACACCCACAAATTATATTTTCATCTACCTTTGTAACTCTCCATCTAAACTCTATTTACATTTTACCTAAATGTGCTGTATAAAAGTATACTCTATTATGACTTCCCACAATCCAGGCCATCTTCTCTATCTACCTTACACTATTCCTCCTCTCTTACACCTGTTCCAAATCAGCCAGGTGCTATTTTGCACACCCTCGGGCAGGACCTCAACCCTGTGTCCCATAGATACTGACCCTCCAATATCTTGCCCTCTCAACTCTCGGGGAGCTCAGTCCCCACACAGAATTCAGTATTAAGAATTATACACTCAAGGGGTGCCTGGCTGGCTCTGTCAGTAAAGCATGCAACTCCTGATCTCGGGCTTGTGAGTTCGAGCTGCACATTAAGCATAGAGACTACTTTTAAAAAGTTTACAAGGAAATGGAAATATAGAGAGATCAATGCCTAGCTCTAGCCAGTATAAGCCAACCCAATTTACAGCCATTACCCTGCCCTGATCCCCTTTTCAAAGGTCAAAGCAACCAAGTCAGTGCTAAAACCTAAGACCCTTTCAAGAGTGGTTCCAAATGGAAAAAACAAAAAAAAAGGGATCACGAGTATTTCGGGAAGGGGGGGGGGGGCACGAAAAGCCAAAAAAACACAAAACTTACCAGATTAACTGTTTTAGAGGTAACAGGAAGAACCTTTCAAAAGCGGGCAGGGCTTCTTCCTGATTGCAGGTACCGGGGCCAGCCTCTACACGGGCCATGCCTGATCCCACATGCATCAGTTCAACTTTCCCCTCCGAACCTTGTTACGCTGACTGAATGCCACAATTTCAGAGAGATGATTTATCACAAGGAATCTCCTTTTTAAAAATATTAATACTGTACCTCGGAAAGGGTTGAGGGATGTGAGAAAAATAATATAATGAAAGCCCTTCGTCACCCTGGCACTGATCAACAGTGGTAGTCTAGTTGTAACCGTGGCCACCCGGGAACACATTAGTGAAAATGCATTTGAATCATTTGCTTTACTACTACTTAAAGGAGATCAGCTTAAACAGGGGAGAAGAAGTTTCAAATTAAGAAAGATGGATGAAGCACACAGAGGACTGCTGGGGCAAAAGGCCACTAGATGTCAACACAGGCTGGTGGGGGAAGAACATGGCTCCTTCCTTCTTTTTCACATGACTCCCAGCTCCCACGATCTAGGATTCCACTATCACCATTAAGAGTTTAAAACCCTGGGGCGCCTGGGTGGCTCAGTCAGTTAAAGCATCTGACTCTTGATTTTGGCTCAGGTCATGATCTCATGGTTCGTGAGTCTGAGCCCCACATCGGGCTCTGCGTTGACAGTGTGGAGCCTGCCTGGGATTCTCTCTCTCTCTCCCTCTCTTTCTGTCTCTCTCTCTCTCTCTAATAATTAAACTTTAAAAAAAAAAAAAAAAAAACAAAAAGAGTTGAAAACCCTGTGCTATGAATTAAACAGAATTCTTCAGTCTAGGCTGGAAACTTACCCACCACTTATAATACTGACTCCATACCAAAAATGCCATGCCATCTGAGTTCCAAATAACTGAGTTCAACTTTGGAACACAACCCAGTTCTGGGTTGAGGACTGAATGTATACAGCACCTACAAAACAGAAACTGCAGCTGGGCTCTCCACGGTTTTAGAAAACCGCATGGTTCACAACTATCCTTTGCAGGTAATACACATTATTTGTTCCACTTGACAATGTAATTCAGCCCAGTGCATGCAAGATATCTCTGCACTGCATAAGAACAAACTGAAAGTCTCAAGGTGTTAAAAAAAACAAAAACAAAAAACCTTCCAACTTACCTTTTCCTATAGTAGCACTGTAAGCAGTGGCTCAAATAAGCAAGTCTAAGGTTACTCTATTTCTAAAACAGACAACAAGCATCTTATTAAATACCACCCCAAAGAGCTACGGCCAGCACTTGTTGGCTGAGGCTGCACTCTGGCTTGCCAAGAAAAACTAGGATGACAACGTTAAGCTAAAGACACCACTGACCGCAAAATTAATTCGCCATCTAGCTTGTAAAGTGATGAGTTTCCCAATAAACCCTTCTGCTTAAGGGAGATGATAACTCAAGTTTACATGTGTGTCTCAGTGACCACTCAGGCAGCATTTGAGTTTTTATATTAATAAGTCAGCCTCAATTCTTTAAGTTCCTAAGAATGGAAGGAATTAGAATCTTTAACCAGAAAAGAATGCCTGACCATAATGAAAAGGAATTTAAGTATCTTTCATGTGCAGTAAGCAAACAATAGTGATTAAACATTTGTGCTAAGGAGGGGGTGCTCGTGAATTATTTTCAAGAACCCCTAAAACATCCAGGGTGGAAAATACCCTCTCAAAGGCTTCACTCCCCCTACGCTATTTTCCCACGTGTGTTTATGGCCTTTCATGAAACTGAAAAATGACAGCTTTGTTCATTCAGGATAAAGACCTCAGCAGTTGTCAGAATATGGGGACACACATCTGATTCCACAATGGGGCAAAAAAGGCTCTTGCGCCAAACTGCCAGGTGCCCAGATTCCCAGAATGTCTCGGTTCTGTGGAGACAGAATGACCGCACTGTGAAGCTGTGGTCAACCGCTAATCCCGAAGAGTTTTCACGCTGCCTGTTACCATCTGTGTAGTTCCAGTACCGGGTGCGTGTTGCCCCTCTCATCTACACGTGGCCTAGTAGTGCTGATTATTCTGGCAAGACACAAAGCAAAGGCATCTCTGCAATGTTAATTGGCCTTTGAAACTTTTGCGATACTTACAACTACTGCTTACTAATGGTCAGATTAGAAGATTGAAGAAGTAAAAAGGGATTTTTTTACACTAAAACTAGGAAAATCAAATCTAACAAAGGCTTATCCAAGAGATTCAGTGTATTTTTAAGTTCCCCGAAAACGCATCTTAAAAAACCTGAAAAATCTGGACCAAGCTTCGTGTGCAATCTAAAGACATGAGAAAACACACAAACATTGGTACAAACACTGACAGCGGTGATAAACTGGAGAAGTAAAACCTCTGTGAGTAGATCTGGCAAGAGACCGTGGTGGAAAGTCAAGAGGGAACTGGTGCATTCAGTCAAGGACTAAAAAGAGAAGGCACACCAGGTTCACAGCGTCTAAAAAAAAATTTTTTTTTTCACACAACACTCTAAATCAACACCACCAACTCTAAAAATGAATTCACACTACACATGGAAAGAGGTGGAAGACAGCTGGGGGAGGTGGGAAGGGACCGTTAACTGCCTGATTATGGGCATATCGCTCATGCTCCTGACCACAATCCCCTCATCTGTAAGATGTGGAATAGACCAGTAAGGTACTTTCCACTCTGGCTGTGATTCAGAGTCACCAGGGAGGACAAGCCCAGGCAGCTGTATTCATAAAGGTCTACAGCTGATCCTCGTGTGCAGTCCAGAATAAGGGCCTCTGGACTTGAGAAATAATCTCCCAAATGCCCCCAAAATGATATATTCTTAAAAAGGTGGTAAGATACTGGTCTATGTATGATCCGTTTTTATCATTTTTAAAAAGTAAATGTAAGACGATTCCTCCCCTAAAGGGGGAGGACGTATATTGTGAAAGTATTATCTTTAGCCATACCAAATATAAGCCTTCCTACCTCCCTCTGTATCTCAGTTTCTCTCACCCTGACCTTTGTATTGATCTGATTTAATTTCTCTTTACTGTGGCAAACAGGAGGAACTCTTTTCGTTATTAACGTGAGATTCAAATGACAGGCCCCATTTAGCATCCCATGAAACTACTGAGGCTCTTTTCCCACACAGAATGTTACAGTTTATCACAATGCTGCCATTCACATCCTAACCAGAGGACCATCTATCTCAAGCACCGCAGCACGGTCTCCTTCCAAACCCTAAAAAGATCAGTCTTTTCCAGGAAGTAAACCACCTTCCTCAAAATGGACAGAGACTGAGTACAAGGGAGGCCTGAGTAAGAGAAGCTTGTCTAATAGACACTTCCGATTGGGACAGAAGGCAAAAACCAAACCAAACCAAACCTGCCTTATCTTTAATATTACCTTCCCACCCTAAAATTAGACTTTTTTTTCCCCTCTTCGGGAATTCAACTTTGATTTGAAGTCTAAAATGCTGAGGTGGGAGTAGGAATTCATACATTAATAGCTTAGTATCAGAAATGAAATGTGTTAAACTTACTCTACTTGATTCTCCCCAGTTCCATTCATTAACAGACACGAAGAGTGAAGACGGAGGGAACACAAACTTATTCACCGGCTACTCGATGACCCAACAAGCCACCATCAGCGTCTCCGCACCACAGAAGAGGAAACAGGCCCAGGGAGGTGAGGGGACCGGCAGTCACAGCTATTCAAAAGTGGAGCCAAGGGTGAAACCCAGCCCGGTCCAGCTCTAAAGGCCTGCACCTCTCAATTCCTCAGTTTCTTTGTATACAAAACTCTGTGGCAGCTCAACTATATAAGGGAGAGATGAGAGCCCAGTGAGACGAAGAAATTTTTCTTTTCTTTACTCCCTTACCATAAGCCAACCACTTCAATAGAACACGCACACAAAAGAAACGTTCCCCCAAAAGCCGACTGGTTTCTCCTAATTTTTTTTTAATGTTTATTTATTTTTGAGGGGGTGGTGGGCAGAGAGAGAGAGAGAGAGAGGGAGACAGAGGATGCAAAGCAGGCTCTGTGCTGACAGCAGAGAGCCCGACGCGGGGCTCGAACTCACAAACCCTGAGATCGTGACCTGAGCCAAAGTCGGATGCTTAACCGACTGAGCCACCCAGGCGCCCCTGGTTTCTCCTAATTCTTAAGATGCTAAGTGGAGTATTTTCAATGAAAGTATTAACAATGAACAGAAGAACACAAAATATAACTAAAGACTACTACCTGAGTCAGATGCTCTGAGAGAAGAGAGCAGGGGAAAAAAGAATGAAAAGCAAGAAAGCATGTGCCCTGAACACCCAGTTTACACCCGTTATCAGGTATACACAGAGGCGGTTCCAGTACTGACCGACTCCACACCAGCAGGGCTGGCCTCCATTTGGCGTGGTAAATCCTACCAAACTAAAAATGTTCCCTGGCCATCTGTCCTACTGAGAAGGCTGTGCACCAGTCACCGCTGGTCATCAAGGGGAGAGAACCTGCGAGGATGTTCCGCCCTTGGACAAATGCTTCAAACGCTTGGTTTTACGTCTGAGCAATTTTTTGGCAACAGCTGGACTCGGGTGCCAGAAAGGCAGAGGGGAATGACTCCGCGTTACTTCAGCCCAGGCCACAAAGACGTGTATAATAATCCGAGACGTGCACTGACCTCAAGATCTTTCCGATTAACTTCAATCACCCTTCATTCAGCAAACAACCCAACAGGCGCTCGAGACCAAGCGGTGAGCAAGGGAACCCGGTCCGCCTTGCAAGCGAACTTCTCTCTCACATCCTGCCTTCTATGGAAGGCGCCTCCCAGACAGGAAGCTCGAGTTCAGGTCCAGCTCCTTGTAGCAGCAGACAGTAGTGATGGATGGAGGATGCACGAAGACAAGGACGACGTCTGCCTGCAGGGATGAGGAAGGAGGCTCCCAAAGGACAACTGGGACTCAGCAGATGGAAGGAATGCGGGGTGTGCAGTAATGAGCTCATCACGAGAAGATCCGAAGGCTGGGATGTTTGGGGAAGTGGCAGCAACGATGAAAACATAGGTAGGAGAGTAATGAGAGACGAGGCAGGCTGAAATCGGAGACACCTTGATCCACAACCCCACGAAGAAGCCTGAACTTTAACCACAGACGAGGACGTAGGAAGCCACTGGAGGATTTCCGCAGGGGAATGACATGTTCCTGATGAACCCTTTCTGATCTAGAACTAATTTAAATCTTTCCCTAACTCTTTCACATTTGGCTTTTAATTTATATAACCAAGATACTGATGACGAGGTGATTTGGGGTCTAAACAATTTTTAACTCCATTATCAATTCTGACTCAATTATGCATAAATTGAATGTTACCAAAATGTTGTGCTTCAGAGGACACTATCAAGGAAAGTGAAAATGCAACTCACAGAATTGGAGAAACATTTTGCTCATCATACATCTGATAAGGCACTATATAATCTAAAATATATAAATAACTCATAACAATAAAAACAGAACCCAATTTAAAAATAAGAAAAACATCTGAACAGAGATTTCTCCAAAGAAAATATACAATTGTCTGCTGATGACTTCAGGAGATGCAGGACATCCTTAGCCATCAGAAAATGCAAATCAAAACTACAATGAGATACTGCTTCACACCCGCTAGGACGGCTAGAGTCAAAAAGTAAGAGAACAGCTAATGTGACAAGGATGTGGAGAAACTGAAACCTTTATACACTGCTGGTGGAATTGTAAAATGATGCAGCTGCTTTGGAAAACAGCGTCTGGCAGTTCCTCTCATAGTTCAACACAGAGTAACCAGTATGACCCAGCAATTCTCAAGAGAAATGAAAACATGTCCACACAGAAACTTGTACAGGAATGTTCATACGGCGGTATTATTCATAATGACCAAACAGGGGAAAACACCCAAATGTGCATCAACGGATGAATGGATCAACAAAACACGGTATATCCATACAACAGAATATTATTCGACCATTAAGAAAAGAATAAAGTACTGATACAGGCTACAACACAAATGTTGAGAACATTATGATTTAAAAAGACAGACACAAAAGACCAGCATTGAATGATTTATATGAAATTTACATGAAATGTCCAAAACAGGCAAATTCATAGTGACAGAAAGTAGACTAGCGGTTGCGTAGGGCAGGGGAGGGATGAGAATGGGGGGGCTGGGCTGGAAGACCACTAATAAGTCTGGAGTTTCTTTCTGGACTGATGGATAGGTTCTAAAAGTGTGGGTGAATATAATAAAAACCACTGAACTGTACACTTTAGACAGGTGAATTGTACGGTATGCGAATTCTACCTCAAAAAGCAGTTATAAAACAAAAAAGATCCTGTTATGCACTATTAAAATACAAACAAGCTCTCAAAAAGGAGTATAGAATCTTGCTCACTCATTTTAAAGGATCCAAACTAGGGCAAAGAAAACCCAGAGAGATTCTATTACTTAAGATTCTAGGTACTAGGTCATACTGAAATATTCATGACGATTTCCATGTTTTAATACAGAAAAGGCATCTTAAGTTGAAAAAGACAGAGAAGTGTCAGAAAACAGTTTTTTTTTAACTCAGAAACAGGATAACATAGGGAAGTCACCAAATGAAAAACGAACATGTATTTGTACCCTGAATATGCAAGAGGCACCGTAATTTCTTATTGTTTCACCTCTGAAAAAGTCAAAGGTAAAACAGCCCAGGTAACAATATCTGTTTCTAAAGTACGAGTTTGTGACAAATCAAAGCATTAAGAAACAATCTGCCATTATAAAGAACTGAACCTCCACATTCCCAGTCACATAACTGAGAACTTATCATTTATCCTTTTGAACATTCCATTTCACAGGCACTGGAGTGACTCTCCTCCTCATGGTTGAAGTGGACCCCAAAAGTGACAGGTGCATTAAGCGTAAAATGTAAATCAAAAAAAATAAAGTGTTTAAAAACTACTATTTGTCACGCTGAACCTAATTCTAAACCATATATAAATTAATAGACATAAATGCTGATTAGCACAATCTGCAAAGTAACAGATGACCATGCACATTCAATACTATGTGCAGTGATAGCCCACCGGTACGTGTCTATTAAAATTCATCAGGCTTGGGGCGCCTGGGTGGCTCCGTCGGTTAAGCGTCCGACTTCGGCTCAGGTCACGATCTCACGGTCCGTGAGTTCGAGCCCCGCGTCGGGCTCTGTGCTGACAGCTCAGCGCCTGGAGCCTGTTTCAGATTCTGTGTCTCCCTCTCTCTCTGACCCTCCCCCATTCATGCTCTGTCTCTGTCTCAAAAATAAATAAACGTTAAAAAAAAAATAAAAAAAATAAAAGTTTAAAAAATTTAAAAAAATTAAAAAGAAATTCATCGGGCTTTAATGTACCTTCCACAAATAATAAAAAACAAATACGGAAAAGGCACCTTCTGGATTTGTCAAAAAGGTGTGTACCCGACTTTTATACCAATCTTTGTTCAATCCTCAGTACACAAGACTATCACCTATCACAAAACACTGAACATCAGGCCTAACTTACAACACAATTCCCAGTTTTATTTCATTCCCTGCCTCCACATATTTATGCAACCTCTCAGACCCCAGGGTTACTAGTAGACTTCACACCCAAACACCGTGTCTCTGAAATGTACCTCCACTCCAAAAAGAAAATTAGTTTCCTAAAGTTAGTTTTCTGAAATACACAGAATCAAGTCCAAAACAGATTTTTCCCATTTCTTCAGTTTTACAGAGAATGCAGAAAGTGAAGATATATAAACAGATATCTATTTGCCTTCACAAATGAACAGACGGTACAAAGCAACTGCTTATACTTCATCATGTTTTTGTCTATTCTAGCAGGCCCTGGTGTCAGGAGAGAGTTCTGCCAGATAAGGACAATGAAATGCATTATTATATGGAGTGACTAAGAGCCCTACAAGTACTGTTTTAGAACGTAATCCCAGGCAGGAAGGCTGCGGTAAGAGGGCCTAATATTTTGTGATAACTATTACCGAAACTAAAGACATTCACCACCCAGCACCAGTTTAAAACCTCGCACTATATTCAATTGTTTAAATGTCTTACAGGAAAGAAAGGCCTTTGTATCTTCCTATCCTGGGGAAGACGAACAACTTGCAATTTGCTTCTCACACTGAATCCCACGTTTCCAACATGTAAAGGAAGTACTCTGGACACCACAAAACAAGGGCAGCCTACATTAAGGCCAAATATAGGATGTGATTCTAAACCATGATGCCGTAAAGCCTACGTTTCCTTTTCCAGCGATCAAAAAAAAAAAAAAAAAAAAGAAAGAAAAAAAAACCTTTGAACGCTCCCAAAAAAGGACCGCAGGGCCAGCGCCTCCCTCCAAGAGGAAGCCCCTTTCTTCTCGGCGCTCCCTTGCAGCCTGCCACTTCCCCCAACACATTCAAAGCATTTGGGAGACGGAGAGCTGGTGTGTACGCGCCCGTGTGGACAGGCGGGAGAGCTGGGTTCCTGCATTTCCACCCTCAACATCTGACCTCATCCCCAGTCATTTAGGCGCAGCGGAGCCCCACCTGCACCTCGCTCCTTTTGACTGCGTCCCTCGCCAGCTGCTCCGCTATTGGGGGAGCACATCTCGGAATCACCCAGTTCACTCAGACGCTCCTGGCCCCCGACCCTGCAAGCAGCGTGCCAGCTCCGTTCTTCCTCGAGACCAACACCCCCCAGCCCCCGCCAGTCCCAGCCCTCCCAGCCCGCCGCTCCCACCGCCCGGCTCGTCCGCTTCCCAAGCCGCCCCCCACCCACGTTACTCCAGCTCCAGCCGTGCCCCGCCCTTCCCGACCCCCGAGCTAGAGCTTCAGGGCCCGGCGCTGGCCTCGCACCCACAGCCAGCAGTCCTCGGGCCAGACCGCCGCCCTCTACCCCTCCCACGCAGGGCCCCAGCTTGCCCCGGCCCCACGTGAGCCCGGCCCCGGCCAACCCCCCACCCACTGGCTCCCCAGGGCGGCTCAAACCCCGCCCCCAGGCCCGGGGGCCCCCCGGCTGGGCGCCCTGGCCCCGAGCAGCCCCTCCCCACCCCAGGCCCCACCCAGCCAGGCGAGTCCCCAGCCCCTCAAATCCTTCCTCGGGCAGCCCCGTCCCCACTCAGCCCGCGGCTCCTCACCGGGCCGGGAGGGGTCTGGAGCCCTGAAAGCCTCCCCTGGGCAGCCGCCTCCCAAAGGGATCCCAGTTCTCTCTCCCCAGGCCAGGGGGTTCGGTCCCGAACCTCGGCCAGCAGCCCCGGCTGCAACCCGAGACACACCGGCCGGGGGAGCCCCGGCCCAAGGATCCGCGCCCCGCGCGCCCACCACAGCCCACTCCCCTCCACCGGGCCCTGCTCCACGCCCCGCCGGCTCCTGTCAGCCGGCGCCGGCACATGCTGAGAGGGCCGGTCGGCCCGCCGGCTCGCTCCCGAGCGGCCCCGCCCGGCGCGCGCTGCTCACCAGGGCCGAAGTGCCTGAGGCGCCGCCGCCGCCGCCGCCGCCGCCGAAGTCCCCGCTGCAAAGCCCGGCGAAGCCTCCAACCGCTGCCGCCTCCCGCCTGGCACTGAGCGCCTCGCGGGGGAGGGGCGCGGGCAGCCACCGCCGCCACCACCGCCGCACGCAGGCCCCGCCCCCGCGCCGCGCCGCGTCCAACCAGAGGGTCCTCAGGCTGCCGAGCGCCACGCCCACTTCCGGAGGGGAAGCCCACTTCCCACCCCTCGTTCCACGCCCCACACTCCTTAGCGCCCCCTCTGGTCGCGCCGAGGGATGCGGGTGGGCTGCGGGGGAAGGTGGTGCCGAAGCACACGCACCGCCCACTAGTCAACTAGCCGGAGGGCCACGCCCACTGCTCCTCAAAACGGGGAGCCGCATTCTTAGAGCTCCGCCCACTGACCCGCTTGGCTCTGCGGGGCCACATCTTCCAGCTTCTCAAAGGTTCCCAGAGCCTCTCCAAACCGGAACGTCAGCTCCTCTGAGCCCCGCCCACTGCCCTAACCAAACCCTTAGCCGGCCCCCGGGCTCCCTAAGCCCGCCTACCCTCTCGTAGCCGCCGAACTGGCCCAGCGGCCCCACGAAACCGCGCCCCGCTTCTAGAAAGCCCCACCCACGGGCCAGCCACCCTAGTCTCCGCATCCCACGGGCCCCGCCCACTGCCTATCTAAACCCGTAAACCTCTAAGCCCCGCCCCGAATTCTCGAACTCGCGCCTCCGGCTTCCGAAGTTCTGTCCTTGCTGCCATCGCCCCCTCCGACTTCCACTTCTGGGGACTGCCAGCGCTCAGGCCCGCCCTGCACTTTCCATTGTCGCATTCCTAGCACAGGGTGGCTGTCCCTGGACTGGGCCACACCACTACTCAAGGAGGTCCCATCTTGACCCCATTTTGCAGATGAGGAAATAAAAGATACAAGGTCCTTCCCTTCTTTTTCCTGGCCAAAGCCCCTCACCCGTTTGCTTAATAACTGGGCCAGCCAGGCCAAAGGGCAGTGGATTCGAGTCTCATCTTGGCTGCTGTTCAGACGATGTGTCCTAGGTCAGTTCCCTTCGCCTCTTCAGGCCAAAATTTCCTGATCTTTCACGTGAAGCTGTCCTGTTAATAGAGTCCCATTCTGAAATACCAAGTTCTGAAATACCAAGATTTAGGGAAACTGGACCCGAGGAAGTGAATCAACAAAGCAAGGCATCTTTGCAATTCGCAGGGAGGGATTTTTCATTTTAGGCATTGGCCTCAGAAATGTGTGTTATGTAAATCATGGTCCACCTTGAACCAAAAGAGCTAGAACAGCAACTTACTTATCCTCTCTAGGCCTCAGTTTCTTTAGCAGTAAAGTAGGGACTGTAGAAGTCACTCCCTGGAAGGATTCCTTGAGCTTAGTCATACATTAGGTAGGGCGCCTAACTTGTGATGAGCCCTTCACAAATGGTACCTGTTACTGCTACTGCTGTGCCTCAACAAAGTGGAGGGGTGAGCTTCATTTTGCCTTCAAGCAGCCACTAACAGGAGGGACTGAGCATCCCTTCCGCAGCAAGACTTGGCCACTTACTTCGTCTAAATGAGAGATGATGATAGCAGAGCACCTAGTGCAATGCCAGGCATTTGGTGATGCACAAAAACGCTTGGCTATTATTAGGATTCCTATTTTTAATGAAGCAAGGGCATTGATAGCAGCAGAGCTCTGAGTGGCTTGGGGAAAATGAAGGTTGATGCAGTGCTCTGAGAAGGAACCGGGAAACAAGCTGGCTTACTCTTTGGGAACAGATTATCGCCAACATTTTCCATCGCTTCTATGTGCCAGGGACTATCTGAGTGCTTTGAGCACAAAATCCCCTGAAATCCGCCCCCCCCCCAACAATCCTATGGCTACAAAAAACAATTCTTAATCCTCATCAATAGAGGTGAAGAAAATAAGAAGTGGGGGGACTGGATGGGTCAGTCATTTGAGCAACCGACTCTTGATTTCAGCTCAGGTCATGATGTCACGGTTCCTGAGTTCGAACCCCACTGTGCTGACAGTGCAGAGCCTGCTTGGAATTCTCTCTCTCTGCCCCTCCCTTGCCCCCCCCCTAAAATAAACTAATAAACTTTTAAAAAAGTTAAATGAATTGCCCCAGATCACACAGCTTGAGCCAGGCAGAGTTAATGATAGAACGCACGTCCCCCTAAAGGCAGAATTTGCACCCTTTGCCAGTTAGCCCTTACACTCAACTGCCTCTATGGCTGCATGAAGGAACAGAGAAAACAGGGACTTTAGATCCTGGCAGACTTGGCCTTACGTTCAAACTCCTCTACTCACCAGTTGTGTGACCTTGGGCAAGTCATTTTCCTTCTCTGAGTCTTACTCTCTTTATTCAGTGGGGCGCATCCAAATGCTTACTTCAGGGAAGGGATTTGAAGATTTCAGGAGTTCAGATTCAATGCATTAAGGTATGGCAAAGCATCCAGTACAGTTGCCTGTCATACAGCAGTTGTTTAAAACTTGTTGATTCACTTATCCCGGGTCTTTAAGTGATTAGATTAGAAGTAAAATCTCCCACGACGCCAATTCCCCCCAGATGATAACACCATAGAACAACCATGGAATACAATGAGAAACAAAGATCTCCAGACCTTCCCCTTCCAGGTGACTGTTTCAGTTCCTGGTTTTATCGCTGGGCTGGGAGAGGTGATTTTTGCACAAGAAACAAGGCCAGAAGCAAGGTCACTTTACCACCCCACCCCACACCTGCCCTGAACGTGGTCAGGTGAGAGTTCCTACTCCCAGAAACAGCAGGAAAATTGCATAACCCTTTCCTGGGAGAAAACTGCCCCATCCCTGTTCTAGAAACCATAGCAGTCCCTTTGTGAGCCTGAAGGAAATCTTGGCTCTGCCCAAGCCGGCCCTTACATGAAGGGACCCGGATCCAGGTGAGATGCTGGATTTTATTTTATTTTTTAATGTTTATTTATGTACTTTGAGAGTGGGGGAGGGGCAGAGAGAGAGAGAGAGAGAGAGAGAGAAAAGCAGAGAGAGAATCTCAAGGAAGCTCTGCGCCCAACACCGGCCTCAGTCCCACCAACTGTGAGATCGTGACCTGAGCCACAATCAAGAGTCAGTCGCTTAACCCACTGAGCCACCCAGCTGCCCGAGATGCTGGATTTTAGAGTCTTCTCCAGTTCTCAAAGCCAGTGATCTCTAAAGTGACCTGAGACACATGCTAGATGAAAGGGAACTTAATGATCAGGAAAAATAAGCGTGATTCCAAATCCTACATCACAGGGGCCAGCTCACGTATGAAGAAGAAAGGATTGTAAAACCTACATTTGGAGGCTCCTTAGCACATCGTTTTTCTGGTTTCTCTTTGTACCCAATGGGGACATTCGTCTTGGGTTGCCAGGGCAACCTGGAAGCTGAGTGAATTAGCCCTGTGGAAGCATTAACAAATAATAATAATATTAAATAAATGAGACTGAAAACCCCTGGAGTAATCTCAGCAGGCAAGACCCCTAATTGAGTGACAGAAGAGGACAAAGCTCAGAGAATATTAAAATTCACACCACATTGATAAATCTTGATCCTCACCGCTTTGAGTGCCTCTTTCTGCAAATGAGGAGTTGGAAATGATTGAGCAGCCCCAGAAGGATTGCCTTTTTTTTTTTAATTAAAAATTTTTAAAATGTTTATTTATTTTGAGAGAGAAAGAGCGTGAGTGGGGGAGGGGGAGAGAGAGAGGGAGAGAGAGAATCCCAAGCAGGCTCTGAACTGTCAGCCCAAGGCAGGGCTCTGTCCTAGGAACTGTGAGATCATGACCTGAGCCAAAACTAAGAATCAGATGCTGAACCACGCAGGTGCCCTTTAATTAATTTTTTCATTTTGAGATCATTGTAGATTCGCATGCAGGTGTAAGAAACAATACAGAGATCATATGAACCCTTTATCTTGGTTCCCCCAATGGTAACATTTTGCAAAATGATAGTACAATATAACAACCCAGATGTTGACATTGATACAGTCAAGATACAGAACATTTCCAAAACCACAAAATCTCGTTGCCTGTTCAGAGCCACACCCACTTCCCTCTTACCCAACCCCCCTTAACTCCTGGCAACCACTCATCTGTTCTCAATTTCTCAAATTCTGCCATTTCAAGAATGACAAACAAAATGACATAGAATGCAACTTTTTGGGATTGGCTTTTTTTTTTAATGTTTGGGTTTTTTTTTTATTTTTTAGAGAGAGAGCATGAGTGGGACTCAAACTCATGAACTGTGAGATCGTGACCTGAGCCAAAGTCGGACACTCAATCGACTGAGCCACCCAGGCGCCCCATGGGATTGGCTTTTTTTCACTAGGTTCAAATTTCTGGAGATGTACCCAGGTTGTTGCATGTGTGAATAGTTTGTTCTTTATTATTGCTGAATGGTATTCCATGGCATGGATGTACTACAGTTTAACTATTCAGCCCTTGAAGAGTTGTTTCCAGTCTGGAGTGGTTTATTATATATATTTTTTAAAAGCTGCTATAAACATTATAAACATTCACATACAGATTTATGTGTGAACATACATTTTTATTTTTCTATTAACAAATAATTTCCCCATAGTACAATGGTTAGGTCATATGGTAATTGTATGTTTAGTATTTTAAGAAACTGCCAAACTGTTCGCCGGTGTCACTGTACCATTTACATCCCTATCAACCAGTGAGTCATAAGCGATCCAGTTTCTCTGCATCTTCACCAGCATTTGGTGTTGTCATTATTATTTTTTAGCCATTCTGACAGGTAAATAGTGATATCTTATTGTGGTTTTAATTTGCATTTCTCTGATGGCTAAACATGTTGAAATCTTTTCCTATGGTTATTTGCCATCTCTTCATGTCTTCTGCCCATTTTTTTTATTGAACCATTTGTCGTTTTGATTTTTGAGTTTGAGAGTTCTTTATATATTCTACGTACTAGTCCTCTGTTGCCTATGTGGTTTCCAAAAGTATCTCCCATTATGTAGTGGTTTTTCTTCCTCTTAGTGTAGTCTCTCACAAAGAGAATGTTTTTAATTTTATTCAATTTGTCGGTTTTCCTTTAAAAAAATAGTTATTTATTTATTTATTTTGAGAGAGACAGAGAGAATGTGAGCAGGGGAGAGGCAGAGGAAGAGGGAGAGAGAGAATCTTAAGCAAGCTCCTTGCTCAGCTTGGAGCCCAAGGTGGGGCTCGATCTAACAACCATGAGATCATGACCTGAGTTGAAATCAAGAGTCAGATGCTTAACCGACTGAGCCACCAGGCACATCAATTTTTCTTTTTTAGATTATGCTTTTGGTATTAAATCTAAGAAGTCTGTGATCCATATTGCACTATTGTTTAAGTTTATCTTTTTTTTTTTTTTTTTTTTTTTTTAGTAATCTCTATACCCAACGTGGGGTTGGAACTCACAGCCCCAAGATCAAGAATCACATGCTCTTTCAACTGAGTCAACCAGGAGTCCCTTTGTTGAATTAATTTTTGTATAAAGTTTGAGACTTAGGTTGAGGTTAATTTGGGGGTGTGTGTGCTAATGTTTATTTATTGAGAGAGAGAGAGAGAGAGAGGTAGAGGACACAGGGGAGGGGCAAAGAGACAGGGAGAGAAAGAATCCCAAGCAGCCTCTGCACTGTCAGTGCAGAGCCCAATGTGGGGCTTGATCTTGAGACTGCAAGATCATGACCTGAGCTGAAATCAAGAGTCTGATGCTTAACCTGCTTAACCAACTGAACCACCCAGGGCCCTGAGGTTAATTTTTTTTTTTTTTTTTGGCCAACAATTGTACAATTGCTCTAGTATCATTTTTTGGAATTGCTATCTTTCCTCCATTGACTTTTAATTTTGCACCTTTGTCAGATATCCATCGGGCATATTTATGTGGGTCTATTTATGGGTTGTCTATTTCTTGCATTGATCTATTTATCTATCTTCTGCCATTAACACACAGTCATGATTACTGAAGTTATATAATAAATCATGAAATTGGGTACACTGTTTCCGTCCACTTTTTTCCCTTTTTAAGAAATGTTTTAGTTATTCTAACTTCATTGCCTTTCCACATAAATTTTAGAATAATCTTGTTTATATCTGCAAAAACGTCTTCCTGAGGTTTTATAGGAATTGTGTTAAACCTGTATATCAGTTTGGGGAGAAGTGACAGTAGCTTTATTGTGCTGTTTTCTAATCCATAACATCATAAGTCTGTTTATTTGATTTCTTTCATTGTGTTGTCTGTTTCAGTATATAAGCCCTATACATGTTTTGTGAGATTCACACCTAAGTAATTTTTTTTTTTAATTGTAAATAGCATTGTATTTTTAAATTTCAGTGTCTGTGAGTTCCTCGGAAGTATACTGAAATATAATTAATTTGTTTGTATGTTTAACTTGCATCCTGCAACCTTCTCTTTTTAATTTTTAAAAATTTATTTTTCTTATGTTTTGGGGGGGGGACTGTGAGTGGGGGGAGGGGCAGAGGGAAAGAGAGAGAGCATCTTAAGTAGGTTCCACGCAGAGCCCAATGCAGGGCTCAATCCCACGACCCTGGGATCATGACCTGGCTTGAGATCAAGAGTCAGATGCTCAACCGAGCCACCCAGGCACGCCTCTTGCAAACTTCTTGAACTCACTGATTGGTTCCAGGAGGTATTTTTTAGATTTCTTGGGATTTTCTATGTAGACAATCATGTTATGCATAAATAGGGATAGTTTTATTTCTTCCTTTCTGATCTGTATGCCTTTTGTTCCCTTTTCTTGCCTTATTGCACTGGCTAGAACCTCCAGTACTATGTTGAGTAAATAGTGAGAGCAAACATCCATGCCTTTTTCTTGACTTTAGGGAGGAAGCATTCAGTCTTTCATCATTAACTATGAGGTTAGCTATACTCTTTATCAAGTTGTGAAAGTTTCCCCTTTATTCTTATTTTTTAAAAGAGTTTTAATCATGAATAGCTGTTGAATATTGTCAAATATTTTTCTACATCAAATGATATGACCATATGATTTTTTTGGTTTAGCCTATTAATAAGGGAAGTTAGACTGGTTGATTTTTGAATATTGAGCCAGCCTTATAAGCCTGGAATAAATTCCACTTGGTCATGGTGTATAATTCTTTTTATATGTTGCTGAATTCTCTTTGCTAATGCATTTTTAAGTATGTTTGTTTCTAAACTAATGAGGGATATGGGTCTATAGGTTTTTTTTTTGTACTCTCTGCCTGATTTTGATATCAGAATAACACTGCCTTAATTAAATGAGGTGGGATGTGTGTCCTTCTCTTCTATTTTCTGAAAGAGATTGTGTAGATTGCTATTAATTCTTTAAATGTTTGCTAGGCTTTTCTAGTGAAGCCATATGGATCTAGAGACTTTTTCTGAGGGGGAGCTGTTAAATTGCAAATTCACCTTCCTTAATAGTTATATTGTTCTTTTTTTTTTTTTTTCAACGTTTTTTTTTTTTATTTATTTTTGGGACAGAGAGAGACAGAGCATGAACGGGGGAGGGGCAGAGAGAGAGGGAGACACAGAATCGGAAACAGGCTCCAGGCTCCGAGCCATCAGCCCAGAGCCCGACGCGGGGCTCGAACTCAGGGACCGCGAGATCGTGACCTGGCTGAAGTCGGACGCTTAACCGACTGCGCCACCCAGGCGCCCCGTTATATTGTTCTTCAAACTGTTCCCTACTGAGTGACTTAAGATAGTTCGTGCTTTTTAAGGTATTGGCCCATTTCCTTTAAGTGGTCAGATGTATGTGTATAGAGTTGTTTGTAGAATGTTCTTATCTTCTGTCCGCAAGGTTTGTAGCCATAGTTCCTGTTTCATCCTGATACTGGTTAGTTGTGTCTTCTTTTTGTCTTGTTTTCTTGATCATTCTTAGAGATTTGTCCCTTTTACCTCTTCTTCCAAAGAACTGCTCTTTGTTTCGTTGATTTTCGCTATTGTCTTTCTATTTTCAGTTTAATTGATTTGTGCCCTTTATTATTTCCTTCCTTCTTCTTGCTTTGGATTTATTTTGCACTTCCTGTTCTAGGTGCTTGATGTGGGAGCTTAGATTACTGCTGTGAGACTTTAGCTAATACTATATAATGTATAATACTATATAATTCTTTCTCAGTACTGCTTTAGCTTGTGTGACACACATTTTGATGTTTGCATTGTTGTTTTCATTCAGTTCAATGTATGTTAAATGTCCCTGGAGACTGCCTCTTTGACTCATGAATTATTTATAAGTGTGTTGTTTAGTTTCAAAGTGTTTGGAGATTATCCTGTTATGTCTCTGCTATTCTTTTCTAATTTGATTTCCTCATGGTCAGAGAACACATTGTACGATTTCTTTAATTGTTTTAAATTGGTTGAAGTTCCTTTTGAATGGCCCAGGATATAGCCTATGTTGGTATATGTTCAGCGGGTACTTGAAAAGAATGTGTATGCTGTTGTTCAACAGAGTGTTCTACAAATGTCAATCAGATCCTGTTGGTTAATAGCGTCCTTGCTATTGACCAAAAAATACCAATTTTTTTGTCAAGTTGTTCTTTCAGTTGTTGAAAAAGGAGTGTTGAAATATTAAACTACAAGAATGGATTTGTCCATTTCTCCTTTCAGTTTTGTTTTTTGCTTCATATATTCTGCAGCTCCGATGTTTGCTGTATACACATGTAGGATTACTAGGTCTTCTTGGTGGATTGCCTTTTTATCATTATAAATGTTCCTCTCTGCCTGGTAGTTTTCTTTGCTCCGAAATATACTTTATCTAATATTAACATGGCCACTTTTGAATTCTTTTGATTAATGCTTCCATAATATATCTTTTTTTTCCATCGTTGTACTTTCAACCTGCTTACAGTGACATATTTGAAGTGCGTTTTGATCCACTCTCCCAATCTCTATCTTTTAATTAGTGTATTTAGACCCTTTACATTTAAAGTAATTGTTGATTTGTTAAAGCTTGATCTGACGTATTGTTTTGTGATTTATGCTTGTTCTACTTTTCATTTGTCTTGTTCTCTGTTTCCTGCTTTCTCGTGGGTTCCTTGAACATTTTTTAGAATTCCACTTCGATTTATCTCTAGTGGTTTTGAGTGTATCTCTTTGTATAGCTTTTTGAGTGGTGGCTCTAAGTATTACATTATAGATAGGCTAAGCCTATATCATGTTCACAGTCTACTGGTGTCATTTCACCAGTTCAAGTCAAGTCTAGCAAACTCATTTCCCTTTGTGTCTCCTTTGTTTATCATATAACTGTCTTAAAGATTCCCTCTACATACATTTAGGGCTGTATCAGACAGTGGTAAAGTCCTGACTCTCTATTATGCTTCCTCTGATGCCACCCTGGAGGAGAGAGATGAACACATCATTTCCTCAGTGGGGGTGGAAATCCAGACTTCTCCTGTGGTCTCCACTGACACCAATGGGCGAAGACTTCATGACTACCCAGTGGGGATGAAAGTCCTTACTCCACCCCCTACTCAGCCTCGTCTGACACCACCTCGCGACGTGGGAACATCCACAAGAAAACGCATTTCGTGCACTTGGCCCAGGGCCCAGCACATGCTGGGGGCTGAGTCCATGCCTGATGGCTCTGATGGACTGAGCTGATGGTTAGAAACCCTGGTGTCATGATTGGCTCTGCCACCGGTCCTGGTTCTGTGATTTTGGGTGAACCATACCACCTTCTCGACGTCTCAGGTCCTTTATCTCTTCAATGGGGAAAAATGATGCTGACCTGAGATTCTGTTTGTTAGAGCACCTGCCACAGATGCTCACTACAAATAAATATTATAACAGAACTGGTACTCACTGCTCACCAGGCCCAGTGTTACCAATTTGCCAGATTCTAACTCAAGGAATCTTCAGTCTAAGCTGATGGAAAATAATGTGTTTTTTTGTAAATCTCCATTTTACAGAGGAAACTGAGGTTTGTTACGTAATAGGAGGTGACTGATACAACCTCAAAAGAACTCAGAAGGGCTATTCTATGTTCGCCCATAATTCCATTCTCAGAAATTTATCCTGAGGCAATAATCATGGTTACACGCAAAGATACAGTTAATTCTCATTTTTCACTGTTGTTCTATTCTATAACGAAGTCACCACAAACATCGAATACCAGATCCTTGCACCTAGGGGAAATATAGGGCTCAGTTCCAACAGGCTTCCGGTCACAACGATTTCATCAACCAGTGACTATATAACCTTGTTTTATGTGTGTTTCTGTTTAAAGACACCTTTTTTTAGGGACACCTGGCTGACTCGGTTGGTAGAGCATGTGACTCCTGATCTCAGAGTTGTAAATTCAAGCTCCACACTGGGCATAGAGATGACTTTAAAAAATAATAATAACAAAATGGGGCTTATTCCGCGGCTCAGTCAGTTAAGCGTCTGACTTCAGCTCAGGTCACAGTCTCGTGGTCCGTGAGTTTGAGCCCCTCGGCGGGCTCTACGCTGACAGCTCAGAGCCTGGAGCCTGCTTCTCCCTCTCTCTGCCCCTCCCCCACTTGTGCTCTGTCTCTCTCTCTCAAAAATAATAAATAAACATTACAAATATATATATATAATTTAAAAAGATAATAAGACACCTTGTTTAATATATACGTTGTTAATTAATGTATATTTATATAGTTGATTCATTAACATTGAACTTACAGCCAATAGCACTATAACTCAGGCCTGAACAAAGCTTACCTAACGCATGCATTTTCTCCCTAAGGCACATTGCCCACCTCCTTGCACTTCCCAATCTCAGACCACACATTATTAGCACTACAGTTGGGGGCCATTTTAAATAGCCAATCATGGCCCAAATGCACACAAATGCTAAATATACGGTGAAAGAACACTTTTTTTTTTACATTAGGAGAGCTAAAATAAGGCAGAGCATTGCCTCTTTCCATCTCAGCTGGGATGAGTAACATTTTCTCTGCTGTATGCATGTGCCCCCGAATGACTACAAAAGAGGGGCTGCAAATAAATCGTAACAAGTAGTTGAATTTGCCAAGTACAGAGTCCACAATAATGAGGGTCAGTTGCAGTGCATAAGGACATTTGTTGCTGTTTGGTATGGAAACAACCCTGGATGAAAACAAGAAGAGTGGATGGGCAAACGCATTCCAGTGCAGTAATCGGACCGAACACTATAGGTGAGGGATGTGGCCAGAAAGACAGACCGAGGTCAGGCACTGGAAAGAATGAACAGTGGCCAAAAGTGTCTGTGCCTCATCCTAGAGGCAAATGTGACTTCCCAGAATCCAACCTCTGCTCTCCTCCTTCATGAGGTCTGTGGTCTCCAGCCCCCACATGCCCAAGTAACACCTGCAAAGAACGGGTTTGCCACAAACTATGGACTATGGCTTCAGCCTTTCCCCCTTGTGAAGCCTGGCTCTTCTCAGTCCACTGGGAGCCACGGGTTTTTAAGCAGGAAATAGAAAAGAATTTAGTGGAAGAAGATTGGTTGCCCATTTCTATGTCCCATTTCTATAAACACACACGCACACAATAATACAAATTATCTCTGAGTGACAGGATTCGAGTTACGAGTGAGTTTCCTTTTCCTATTTCCTGTTCTGTGTTTTCTCACTTTTCTGCAAGGGGCATTCGATGGTTGGAAATTTTGACATGTCCCCTCTTTGAAGAGGGTGAAGGAATTCTATAAATTCAAGGTGTCCTGTCAAGACCCCCAGGCACCTGTGAAGATTTTTCAAAATTCAGATACGAACCTCGGTACAAAGACTACTCACTCACCCAGGTAAGTAAATCTCGTTGAGATCATAAGCTTTCCAATTGCCTGTACCACCTACAGCAGTGTGAGCAACAGCTTCCAAAGTCTAACTTGGCTTTTGCTCCCCTCACAAGTCAGATGCCTCAGCCTCACATGAAAAGGAGATTATTGTTCATTTGTTAATTAATAACAACGATAAAGGCTTAGACCAATGTTTCCTCAACTGAGGGCAATCATACTTCCCATCTCTGCCACCAAGGGGACATTGGACAATGTCTGGAGGCATTTTTGGTTGTCATGACTCGGACAGTGCAACCAGCATCTAGGGAGTAGAGGCCAGGGATGCTGCTAGAAACAATGTACGAGGCGGCCTCCATCTCACCGACGACAAAAGAAGTATTAGGTCTCAGATGTCATCGGTAGCAAGGCTGAGAAACCGGGGCTCAGACATACGGAGCTTTACTAAGTCTTACTGGGCCAGGGGTTTCACAGGAAAGATCTCATTCAATCATCACAGCAATCCTAGGAGAAAGGGCCTATTGCCATGCCCATTTTACAGAAGAGGAAACTGAGGCTTCAGGAGGGGAAGCAACTTGAAATGATATGGCTCCATCTTGCATGTCTCTGACTTCAGAGTCTGCATTCTCCCCTCCCCAGCCTGTCTTTCCAAATTGCTGAGTTACCCTTGTTTGTTTATGACGGAAACTTTCAGAGATAAGCAAAAGCAAAGAAACCAGTTGAACGGGCCCACGTGTTCCTACTCTCCAGCTTCGGGGCTACACTTGGGACCTCAGAGACATGATGCTCTCCTGGAGAGTCAGAAATGCCTGAACACACCAGGATAAATCACACCAGGCTTGGACCCTTGCGGGGGGGCGGGGTGGGGTGGGGTGGGCACATGAGCTCCTCTCCGGTGTTTTGGAATATGTTCCCTTTTTCCTTTACAGGTTTTGACCATAGCCCCCACCAGCCATTGCCTTTCCCAGCAGAAAAGCTGGGTATAAGATCATCTGTTCTCTCCCCAAGGAAGTGCCACCTCCTTTTCTGGAGAGGTGAGAAAATGGCTTTTCCCAGAGGAGAGTTCCAACGGGAGAATACCCCTCTAAGACACAGATGCTTTGCACACCAAAACTTGGTGGCAGGAAGGTATTGTTTGCAATGTGGGGACCGAAGTGGCTCTCTCTCTCTCTCTCTCTCTCTGTCTCTGGGTCTGCATGCATTCACAAGTTCTTAGGATGGGAAGACGTGGCAATATCTTTTATTCCAACAAATGCTCTCTGGTTTCTGCTTTGCGCAAGACTCAACTGCACCCCAGTCCCACACTACTACAGACGACAAGCAGTAGTCGGCTGGCTTCTTTCAGATGAGGCCAGACCTTCAAGGCAGGGCAGGAGAAACCGGGTTTGTAACCCAGAGAGGGGCTTCTATTGGTCCCTATTCATATTCGAACTGAAATACGTGTGCTGGGAAAACAGCAGGAGGGATGGCTATGAACGTGAGCTTTGGAATCAGACAGCCCTGGGTTCAGAGTCCAGCTGTTTCAAGAATTAGCTGTGTGATGCTAGGCAAGTTATCCATGTCTTTGAACAACAGTTCCCTCACCTGGAAAGTGAGGATTATTCACTCAGCTTGTTTTGAGCCCCTACTGGACGCCAATAAGTGATTTCTGTTAAGTTCATTACTACTGAGAACCGTATCATTTCTCATTTGTTCTTCCCAATATCCCCGCCAGGGAGGCTGAGGTGAGAGTGTAAAAATGATTATAAACTCTCCTCCTTCCCTTAGCCATGCCCTGTGGAGTTGCTCTCCACGCTGACTCAGGCCTTGACCTTGGGACTGGCTTTGGCCAATGGGACGTGAACAAACATGACACATGCAAAGACCTGTGAACTGTTCGTGTGGGGAGCTTACCCTCTCTTGCTCTACTTGGATCCCAGCCACCACGTGAAAAGCCCAGGAAGACGAAGTTAGCCTGCTGGATGACGACAGTCGCATGACCCAGACACATCCCGTCACCCCAGCCAGCAGCCACCAACCTCCAGACATACGAGTGAGGACATCCTAGACCATCCAGCCATGATCAACCTTCCATCCGGCCACAGCTGCAAGAGCAAACCCACAGCCAAGTTAGCCGCCCAGTCATGAGCGAAATAATGCATGTTGCTTCAAGCCGCTAACACTTTGGAGTGGTTTGTTACACAGCAGTAGGTAACTGATACAAAGCCCTTATCCTCCCATTTTCTAGACAAGGAAATGGAAGCTCACGGAAGCTTGCCCAAGGCCATGGAGCCAAGGCTCACTCTCCTTCTCCTACGCCATGCAGTCAGGCCCCTTCTGCCACCTCCAAGTCCCTAAAGCAGGGCCACTGATTAATCAGACGGCTGACGGGGTGAGGGCTGTATTCACTGCCTCTGCTCAGTGGCCTGCTGGGAAACCTGGAATTGGCTTCATTAGCCTGGTGGACCTGTAACTGGCTTCTGAGGAGCTCTGTGGAGATATGTCCAACTCGGAGCACGGCAGGGAGACCCACACAAGGAATTTGAGGATACAGGCTCTTGGAGAACTCAACATTCACTGGGGGGCCCTCACATGTTCACCAGTCTCCCCTGTGTCCTACCCTGTATATCTGACAGCCAGCGAGGGAAGGGGGTATGTATGACCCTTCTGAAACACGCGTGAATGAGAAAACACCTTCCTTGGAGAAGACCGACTTGCAAAAAATAGCAAAAAATACCAGCAGCCTCCTTTACCGAGCACGTCACATATATATGGTAGACCTTGGGTCTATATCTAATTTTATCTTCCCCCAGACCATGTCATGGGGATATAAAGCTGCAGAGTTAAAAAGTTCAGAGCACTGGCCAAGGACCCTGACTGCCTGGGTTTAAAACCCGTCTCAGGGGGCCTGGTGGCTCTCAGTCTGTTAAGCATCCAACTTCGGCTCAGGTCATGATCTTGTGGTTCGTGGGTTCCAGCCCCATGTTGGGCTCTGTGCTGACAGCTCAGAGCCTGGAGCCTGCTTTTCTGCCCCTCCTGCCCCGCTCCCCTCAAAAATAAACAAACATCAAAAAAATAAAACAGAAAACAAACAAAAAAAAAACAACCCTGTCTCCTGGGGCACCTGGGTGGCTCAGTCGGTTAAGTGTCCGACTTCGGCTCAGGTCATGATCTAGCAGTTTTTGAGTTCAAGCCCCACATCGGGCTCTGTGCTGACAGCTCAGAGCCTGGAGCCTGCTTCGGATTCTGTGTCTCCCTCTTTCTCTGTCCCTCCCCAGCTTGCGCTCTGTCTGTCTCTCTCTCTCTCTCAAATAAACATTAAAAAAAAAAATTAAAACCTGTCTCAGCCACTGACTAGAGAGCGACCTAACTTCCCTGTGCCACACCTTGCCCATCTGTAAGATGGGGATATGATAATAGCACCTACTTCGAGGGGCTGATGTAAAGACTCAGAGAGTTAAAATGAAGGTAAAGTACTTAAAACAAGGTCTGACACATCGCTGGCAGTCAGTGCAGACCAGCTGTCATCATTGACGGTATTTTACAGATGAGGACACTGAGGCTCCGAGAGGGGACTGCATTGATTAATTTCACTTGGCTAAGTCAGTGGTGGAGCCGAAGTCTGGACTCTGGTCCGACAGACCAGACCCTTCATCACAGCTCCACTGTTCCTGGAACTTCCGGGATCACCTGCCCATCACACAGAGTCCCGCCTCTGCAGCCAGAGTTCCTGCCCCGAAGTCAAAGGAGAACTTGCTCTTTCAGATTCTCTTTAAGGTTCTATTACACAAATGGATCGCAGGCCGGTTCCTCAGAAATCCACACCCCTGTAAAGACCTTTGCATTGATCACACTGCATTGCAATGGTTTGTTTTTCTTTCTTTACTTTTTTTTTTTTTTTTTACGTTTATTTATTTATTTTGAGAGAACGTGAGCACAAGCAGGGGACTGGGGGAGGGGCAGAGAGAGAAGAGAGAATCTCCAGCAGCCTTGACGCCGTTAGCACAGAGCTCGATGCGGGGCTCAAACTCAAACCGTGAGATCATGGCCTGAGCCGAAACCAAGAGTCGGACGCTTAACCGACTGACCCACCCAGGAGCCCCACAATGGTTTGTTTTTCTAACCATCTTCTTTGCTAATAGAAATATCTACCACATAGAGGCGCCTGGGTGGCTCAGTCGGTTGAGTGTCCGACTTCGGCTCAGGTCACGATCGATCTCACGGTCCGCGAGTTCGAGCCCCACATCCGGCTCTGGGCTGATGGCTCAGAGCCTGGAGCCCGCTTCCCATTCTGTGTCTCCCTCTCTCTCTGCCCCTTCCCTGCTCTCCCTCTGTCTCTCTGTGTCTCTCAAAAATGAATAAATGTTGGGGCGCCTGGGTGGCGCAGTCGGTTACGCGTCCGACCTCAGCCAGGTCACGATCTCGCGGTCCGTGAGTTCGAGCCCCGCGTCGGGCTCTGGGCCGATGGCTCGGAGCCTGGAGCCTGTTTCCGATTCTGTGTCTCCCTCTCTCTCTGCCCCTCCCCCGTTCATGCTCTGTCTCTCTCTGTCCCAAAAATAAATAAAAAATGTTGAAAAAAAAATGAATAAATGTTGAAAGAAAGAAAGAAAGAAAGAAAGAAAGAAAGACAGACTCAGTGGAGAAGACATGTGATGCACACACTTGGGATTCAAATATAGGTCTGTCTTATTTGTGATGCGGGCTTATCCGAAGCACGGTGGGACGTTTCACTACTGAGAATAATACACTCTACAGTAGTTAAACACATGCCATTGTTCTAGGTCCAGTACTAATCGTGTCACATGCGTATCTCCTTTTATCCTCAAAACATTGCAAATAGATTCTGTTGTTATCTTTTCCTTTTGGAAGAGGAAACTGAGGCCCAGAGAGGTATAGAAACCCGTCCAGGGTCACACAGGTAGACGGAATAGTTGGGACTTGAACTGAGTATCAGCAACAACATCTATGGACTTTCTACCATTTTCGGTCTCTCTGAATGACCTCAAGCACAAAGACCATTATTTCCACTCCTTAGAATGTTCTCAACAGTGTCTGGGGTGCTAAATAAATATTCACTGAACATATTAATGATTAAATGAATGGAACCCTCAGGGTCTCTCCAAGCACCCATGCAGCTTCCCTGGGTCTGTGCAGCGAGTGGGAGATCTTTGGAGGACGTGAGCCAAGCAAGTGGAAGCTTGGCTTCCTCACCATAACCCTCATGCTGGTTGCACGGCCTCTGATGACATAGTCTTCCGTGAGCCAGATGTTTTCGCTTACACTCCTTAAAAAGTTTTTGAGAACCCAGAGAAAGAAAGGGGGCAGTTAACTTATAACAGGATTGGCTTTCTCTGCTGCCTGGCTTGGGCTATTAGATGGCTTAACTGGGCACAGACACAAGCCGGGAACATCTCTCCCTGAAGTGCACACGGCCACAAATCAAAAATCAATCTTCATGTGGGAACAGCGTGCGGAGGGCTGTTGCTCACATATGGGGCTTTCCAAAGCTCTGCATCCCCAGAACTGATGGGAACTCCTATCAGGAAGCCACTTGAGATCATCCGACCAGTTAGTTGCAAGTCAGTGTAAGAGCTGACAATCTGGCACAATGAAAAGGAAAGAAAGAATGACTCCCGATTCCATGAGGAGTCTTGAAAGTGGTCTGGTCTTCAGCCCAGTCTATGAATTATCCGCAGCTGCAACACACATCACCCAAAATGTATTAGCTCAACACAACAAAATCATTTACCATCTCTTGCGGGTTGACAATTTGGGAGCCGCCTCACTGTGTGGCTCTGGGGGAGGGCTCCTTAGAAGGTTGCAGGTGGATGAAAGTCGGGACCGCGGTCCGTGGAAGGTCTTCACTGAGACCCCCACCCCTGCCTCCAAGTTGGTTCGCCCACATGGCTAACAAGCTGGTGCGGCCGTTGGCGGGAGGCCTCAGTTTCTCGTCAGGTGGGCATCTTCCCTGGCTGTTTGAGGGTCCTCATGACATGGCGGCCGGCTTCCCCAGACTGAGAGATTCAAGAGCCCACGGCAGAGGCTGCAATGCTGTTTATGACTGAGCTTTGAAAGTCACACACTGTCATTTATGCCTATGCAGGCCAGCCCTGATTCGATATGGAAGTCGGCTTCCTAAAGACGTGACCATGAGCAAGCGTGGATTGCCGGGGCCCCCGTTGGAGATAGGCTACCGTTTCTGAGAATCGGGTCTAAGGAGGGAAGGCAGGTGCTACAAATGCATTAGGCATAAAGGTGTTCACCACAACGTTGTTCAACGGTAAGAAATTGAAAACAACCTATGCGTCCTTCTTTTGAGAAGCCACACAATGGAGTCACGATGATCTGTGTGCACGTGCCGAGAGAAAGAACTGGGAAGACATCATCAGGACACCATCAGGCTCTGAGCCCTGGTTGTTTCTGTGGGTGGGCGTCGGATTGCGTAGGATACGCAGCAGATTGTGGCTCAGGGCGCCCAAATGTGGAACCGACGAGGGAAGGGAGCTGGCTCTTCACGTATAAATCCTTCCTGCTGGGCTGCTCTCTCCACGACACTCCCAGAAAATTGACGCTGAGCATTTTGGTGACTGAGTGCCTGCGTGGCTGAGATACGCCTTTCACCAGGCTAGTTTCAAACCGGAGGTTTAGCGGCTGCCTACAGGGTTTGATTCTGGGTAGTAAATGGTCCAGCTAGGTGTCAGGGACTGGTTCGCATCCACCTACACTGATTGGGACACTGAGAATCTTCTGGAGCACCCAGGATAGGGAAGGGCCGCAGAGATATTAACCATTTCCTGCTAATTAGAAACAGACGTTTGTCCCCCGCCCCCTTGCCCTCCACCAGCTCAGTGAGAGATGACCAGTCATTCTTCTTGACCCTCAATACATTAGCCATCCAGGGATTGCAAAGAAAATGAGACCATTTCTGGAAGAAATCTATGGCCCCATCTGTCCCTCTTTCCCTGAGGCTCCCAGGACTCAAGCTTTTAAAAGATGCAAAGAGTTTTTTCTTGTCGCCAGATTGCGGCGGCCCCCTGCAGCTGAAACCAAGTCCTTTCCCAGGGCCTGGGACAGTCACATCCCTCAGGGAGAAGACGCCGATGGGGTGAGAGACTTGGATGCTAACCCTTCCACCGCCTCAGTCGGCAAGCCAGAGGAGATGGAGAAAACGAGCAAGACTTCCTGTTATCATGTTAGTGCCATCGAAGCAGTTTGGCAGATGAGGCTTTGGCAGTGAGCAGACCCCTTTTTGATTTCCATCTCTGCCGAGGACATGCTGTGTGGCCTCGGGCAGGTCCCCCTGCCTCTCTGTGCCTCCATTTCCTCACCGCAAAATGGAGAGCATTGTGGGGCCTACCTCTCATGGTTGCCACGAGGTCGAACGAGATCCCATTTATTTATTTATTTATTTATTTAAATTTTTTATTTTCTTAACGTTCATTTATTTTTGAGACCGAGAGAGACAGAGCATGAACGGGGGAGGGGCAGAGAGAGAGGGAGCCACAGAATCGGAAACGGGCTCCGGGTTCCGAGCCATCAGCCCAGAGCCCGACGTGGGGCTCGAACTCATGGACCGCGAGATGGTGACCTGAGCTGAAGTCGGACGCTCAACCGACTGAGCCACCCAGGTGCCCCATGAGATCCCATTTAAATGCTTAGCAAGGTATATGGCACACGAGAAAAGCATAGTAAATGGCTGTGAGGATCACACTACCGCAGATTCATAAGGTACCGCATTTGGGAATGGGATGACGGCAAGATACTTGGGCTGTAAATTTGGAAAGACCAGCAGGAACGTGACCAGCGCCCCTTGCTCCTTTTCTCTGCCTAAATTACTTGCACTTGAGAACTGTGGGGGTTTTGTTTTCTTTTTTTTTTAATTTTTTTTTCAACGTTTTTTATTTATTTTTGGGACAGAGAGAGACAGAGCATGAACGGGGGAGGGGCAGAGAGAGAGGGAGACACAGAATCGGAAACAGGCTCCAGGCTCCGAGCCATCGGCCCAGAGCCCGACGCGGGGCTCGAACTCACGGACCGCGAGATCGTGACCTGGCTGAAGTCGGACGCTTAACCGACTGCACTACCCAGGCGCCCCTGTTTTCTTTTTTTTTAAATCATGGTTGGTTTTTGTTCGTTTGTTTGTTTTGTCTTTTTTTTTTTTTTTTTTTTAATCCCCAAAGGAGAAGTGTGAAGAATGGAGCCTTGGAGTCAGAGCCGAGAGGAATTGGATGCCTGCAGGCGAGACCAGGTCCTGCTGGCCCCGATGGAGCCTTTGTGAGATTAGGAGAGGCTGAATCACTACCATTTCAATTCGTTGTCTCTCGAGCGGGGATAAACAAGACACAGCCAGGCCCACAGGGATGCTGAGGTGAGCTGGGTGATCTGGTGTAGACCGCCAAGCCTGTCTCAAACCCTGCCTGTGGGACCCGATTGTATTCAGTGCACCTGCTCTTTGCCTTGGCCTTCAGCCACGCCCCTCACCCCACTAGACACGGTGCACCCGGAGGCCCGCAGGCACGCAGGGCCCGCAGTTGGGATGCTTGCACTGGAGGCCGGAGGACTCAGGAGGCGCCAGGCCACGCGTGGTCTCCTCCAGACTGTGTATTGTGGGCCAGGTAGAAGGAGGAAGAGAGTGGTCCCTGGGGTCCCTGGGAGGGGACCGGGCAGGCGGGCAGGGGAGCATCCTGTGGGTGGGGCTGTAGAAGGCAGCGCCGCCCATAGTCCCCCACCTGGCCCAGAGAGACCCCCTCCCTGCCTCCTGGGGCTGCAGAAACCATCCGGACACCCTGTTGCCACCCCTGGGAGGCTTCTGGACCCACAGGGGTGGGGACATGAGTGACAGGGACCCTTCCTTCTTGCACTTTGGGAGCTTCTAATAACACCCCAAGCCCAGAGGCTGCTGACCTCGTGTTTCCCCTTCACCTCCCTATGAGAAAACAAGGACCTCAGCAAAGGGGCTCTTTCTACTGCTCTCTTCCAACCCCTCCCACCCACTCTCTCAGCCTTAGGGAGACCCCTGCCTTGTCTACCCAGAAGCCAGGCCCTGCTGATTGTTTTGGGGCTGAGCAGGGAGAATGGCTAAGGCTACAGCTGGACCCAGCAAGATACACGCTCTGTGACCTTGGGCAAGTCCCTGGCCCTCTCTGGGCCTCAGTTTCCCCGTCTTTGGAGACAGGAGCTATCCTGTAAAAACTGTGGCCCCATCTGCGAGTGCCTTTATAGAGCACTTACTGAATGCTCCACAGGCACATTTATAGAGCACTTACTGTATGCTTCACCCTTCACCTGCTTCCCAACAATCCTTTGAGGGCACTAGTGTTACTGACAGTCCAATGTCCAGGAAGTGAGGTTCAGAGAGGTGGGGTGACATGTCCACAGGCACACAGCTAGGAGTAGTGGTGCTCGGCTTGAACCCTGCTCTCCTGTTTGACTAGCTTCGACCTCTTGGGGTGCAGGCCTAACTCTGGAGGGGCTTCCACTGCCACTCCAACCTTCCCTGCCTCCTTTCCAGCCTCTGCAGGGAGAGGCTAGCCGGGAGGAGCTGCCATCCCACCTCCATTGGGCTCAGCACAAAGGCTGAGACAGGGCCTTGGCTCCGTCCCCATTTAGTCGGGAAGTGAAGTGGAAAAACACCCGAGAGCCGGCTCCGGGTGGGGAGGGCGTTCTGGGAACTGCTTCGGCTCTCTGGGCCCACAGCCAAACAGCCACAGAAATGAGATTCAGTTCCTTCAGCAATCTCAGCGCCCACCATGTGCCTGGTATGGAGCAAGGCCCTGGGGTAGAGTAGAAAAAGTGGGAGAACTCACCCCAAATCACGGAAGCCCATGTTTATGGGGGACTTACTATGTGGACGCTCATTGAATCCCAACCACACCAACTGATTGGTGCTGTTATTATCCCCAAGTGACAGATCTGGAAAACGAGGCCTGAGAAGGACAGTGAGTTGCCCGAGGCCACACGGCCAGTTGGTATTGGATCTCAGATTTGGAACCCTCACTGCCTGACTTTGAACCTGAATTATCTCTCTGCAGTGTTGTTTACTGAACACCTACCACGTGCAGTCAGTTGTAGGTCATCTCCACCCCTCCCCGCAGACTGTCACCCTATTTTACAGAGAGGAAAATGGAGGCTCAGAGAGGTTAGGTAATTGGGCCAACGTCACACGGCCAGGAAGCAGCAGAGGAAAGATTCAACGAGATCTACCTGCCTCCCCCAAACCTCTAATGGCCCCAGAGGGGAAGAGATCAGCCCCATCATTTGTCATTTATTTATTTATCCGTTCATCGAACAAATAGTTATTGAGTGCCTATTATGTCAGGCCCAGGGTGAGCCACAATAAACCTGACTCAACACCCAACCTAAGGGGCTCACAGTCTTGTACAGGCCGGTGGGGTACTCCGACTAAATACTTCTCTCTTCCAGATCTGGGTGGGGGTAGGGAGTGGGGGGTGGGGAGTGGAGGGCCGGCTGCTGTTAGGGATGGCTTCCTGGAAGAGGTGGTTCTGGAAGTCTGTCTCCCTTCTGGCTGGGCTACCCGGGTAAATCATTCAACTTCTGAGTCTCTTCACCTGAACAATGGTGATGACAAAGCCACCTTGTCTGGTATGGCTCAAGACTTGTCACCTGTTATAACTAACATTATGATCTCAACTTAGCTGCCACTGCAGGGCGGAGAAAGTGGGCAGAGGGAAGAGGTGTGGTACCACTGAAGTCTGGGCCCTGGGCAGGCCCAGGGAGAGTGCTAAAACTCTTGGAGGGCAGGAACACAGGCAAAGGGGGGGGGGGGGGAGGAGGGCCCAAAGGCCTCAGACAGGGTGTGGCCTTCATAAGTCTAGGGCCAGAACCATGACCTCAGCTGGACCTCTGGGGCTTCCAGCAGGAATGAGGTCAGCACTGGGGGCGTGTGGCCTGAAAAAAGGAGTGGACCTGACGAGGTGTTCAAGAAACTAAGAGAAGCAGCAAAGGGTGGGGGTGGTGGGGGTAGTGGAAGATTCTGGGCTTAAAGCTCTCTAATGTTGGTATAACCTGGATTTAAATCCAGATCAGACACTCACTAGTGACCTCAGGCAGGTCACCTACCTGAGCCTCTGTTTTCTTCCTGTAGAAAATGTGTTAATACCTGCATTCCCAGCTGGACGTACGGGATCAGATTTTAACAGGTTTTTGTTGTTGTTGTTGTTGTTGTTGTTGTTGTTGTTTTTGACAAATACATGTATAGCAAGTACCACGGGCCTTTTATGCATGCGTATTTTTAATGAGAGGTATGTGGCTCAGCCGCTGGCTCATGCACCAGGAGCGCAGCTATTGTCGCTGTGGACATCATGTGATTTTGATACAATGACTGTGTTTTACTTTCTAATCAGGAAAAACAACAATAACAACCAGGAAAGCAAATTCCATTTTAGGAGCGGGATGGGGCCTAGGGCAGATCTGGGAGCCCGGCTGTGAGCCAGCTAGACCAGGATGAGAATTCGGGGCAGTCGGGGGGGCGGGGGGTGAGGAGAGGAAGGGAAGCCCTGCTAAGGCTTCGCGCTGGCCAGCGATCTTCTCCCAGGATCTCCAGGAAGAAAATTGGGAATCGGGAATTCTTCTTCCCTACGGGGCCGAGTCCCTGGAAGCCTCCTAGACACAGGGTGCGCATGCGTGCGCGCGCGTGCACGTGTCGCGGGGAGGTGGCGGGGGTGCCGGGGAGGTTTCCCAGATCGCTGTCCGGCTCGAGTCCTGCTCGGTCTCGCGCGCTCTCAGCCCCAGCCTCCCTTGCCCGGCCCCGGCCCCACTGCCAGCCGCCGGCCACAGCCGTTTGTTGTGGCAGATGTTCGGCTGTGCCATGGCAACGCCAGAACAGGATGTACCTCTGGATCGCGGCAGGGACCAGCCCACGCTCACGGGCCGCCCACGCCGTTCCCTTCCCCGGAGGCTTGTTGTGAAGAACCACGCGGGTCCGGGTCGGGGTGGGGGGACGGACGGTGTTTGCATCTGGAGAGAGGCAGAGGCAGGGTCCTCCGAGGGGTCAGGGCGGGGGAGGGGGAGCGTATGTGCGCGCATCCCAGCCAAGTACCTACCCGCTCTGCCCTCCAGAGCCGTGCACAGGAGGCAGGGTGGGGAGGAGAGCGGTCCATCAGCGGCGTCTGATCTGTGGGCGTCTGGCCGGAGACCAGCGTCCTCCCCGCTGGAGGATTACTCTGTGTCGGGGCCCGTGGTAAGTACTTTATGTAACAAGTAACAGTACGATTGGGGGGCACGTACTTTGTGCTCACCTTTTATCACATCACTATGAGGTTATTTTTGTTCTTCGTCTTAAGAAACTTGAGTCCCAGGGAGGTGAAGTCACTTGCTCCAGGTCACAGAATAGGTGAGTCAGGGAGCTCGTACTGGGACCCCGGCCTGCCTTGTTCCGAAGCCCTTGGTTGGAAGGGGGATCCTGCCGGGGCTGGCTACATGATTTGCAGGGCCCAACGCAAAATGGAAAGGCCTGGCCTTTGTCGAGGAATTACGGGGATTTCAGAAGAGCGATAGCAGAGACTTAGGCCAATCGCGATGCCCTGGTTACTTGCAGAGTCCTGTGCCGCCGACCACGAAGCCAGCCCTGGACGCTGCCCTGCCACGCCAGATGCTCAGAGGGTGGGCCTGAGCAGCCTGGAGAAGCTCACAGACCAGGGTAGTGAGGCACTGCCATCCGGGATCTCCCTGTCCCTTCCCGGCCGTGCTAGCTCATCAGAGGGGCCCAAAGACCTTCCCCTGCAAGATGCCTAGCCCAGTCCCCTGGAACCAGGAGCCTGGGAGCTTGTCCTGCAAATCGTAGCTCAATACAAAAGCATCCTTTCATTAGCTCTTTATGTTTCCCTTTTTAATTTTATTTATTTTTGTAAAAGTTTTTATTTAAGTAATCTCTGTACCCCCACATGGGGCTCCAATTCGCAACCCTGAGATCAAGAGTCACATGCTTGCTGACTGAGCCAGCCAGGCGCCCCCCCCCCTTTTTTTAAATAAAAGTAACACAACCCTGCTTGCTGCACAGATGTTGGAAAATAGGTAAAAGGAGGAAAAAACATAAACCTTGAATCCTACCTGTCCAACTCCATTTCCGTTAGCAGGTGGTATATTTCCATCTTGTCTTTTGCAAGAGGGTTTTCTGTCAGGACCCCCCCAGGGATGAAACAGACGGCTTCCTCTTTGTCCCCAGGGCATGACACATGGCAGGGGAGCTGAGAATGGGGGAAGAATGCAAGAATGGATGGATGTGATAAAGGGACCTGGCTTGGGTGACCTTTCAGATTCTTTTGGACTCTGAACAACTCAGGATTCTTAGAGTCATAGCTAATGCCCCGTATTGACCTAAGTTTCAGTCAAATGTGCCAAGCCCTTGCTGGGGTCCAGGAGGTGACAGACACTGCCCTTGCCCCGGAGGAACTTGGTTTAGGCAGGCATGGGTGTCCCCAAACTTTCTAGGCCTTGGTGAATGAAACTAGGGTTCACTGTCACAGCGTGTTTCATTCATTTGCTCACTCGTTCACAATCATGAGGTATTTATTGAGCACCTGCTATGCTAAGCATTGCATTAAGTACATGGTGGGCTATTATCTTTGGGGAGAGGGTGGTGGGGTAGAAAGTAGATGAATTTGGAGTCAGACACCCTGGACCTCTGTCCCTTTCTGGCTGTGGGGCTCTGACCCATACTCCCTAACCCTCTGAGCTTCCAACCCTCATTTGTAAAACGGGCTCATGTCTGCTGTGCGGACCACCGCTTGTCAGTAGTAGGTGCCCGGTGTACGTTACTTCCTTCCTGCCTCCCTCCCCTCCGTCCCTCCTGCCCAGTACCAACAATAACGGCCACCATCGATTCGGCGTGGACAGCGTGCCAGGCAAAAGGGGGTTCCGTACATTATCGGCTAATTCTCAAATCGCCGGCTCCGTGAGGTAGGTAACATTGTTCTTAACCCATTGATATCCGATTTCAAAACTACAGGGAGCTCACCACCTCCAACATACCACCTGCAGGAGAACGTGTCTCTTAGCACCAGGGTCCCCTGCATCCTTTTCTGTGCTGGGAGGCTGCTTGTGCCAACACCAACATTTTATCTGCTGGAACCGTGTACAACAAGAGGACTTTCAAGCTGAAATGGGACCCTTTATAGGTCTACTTCAGGATGCACGAGCAGTTTCCCTTTAAAGGCAAAAAACAAAACAAAACAAAACAAAAAAAAAAACCCAAGAATGGTGGCTACGACTTGGGCAAGAGACACACACCTTATGTTGTCCAGATAGCCTTTGGAGCTGGACGTAGGTCAGATTTCCCAGGGGTGGGAGGGAGGCTTCATTTCTGACTCCTGTGCTTTCTTGCTGACACCTATAGGGAGATGAAGAATGCAGCTTCAGCTTGCTTCTTGGCAAGGTTTTAGGTGGGGAAGAAGCAGTACTGACTGGCTTCACCGCTTTCCACATGTGACCACGGGCAAATCACTTAAACTCTGCAGGCCCGTCTCTTCACGCGTAAACTGCGGGTAACATCAACAGGGCTGTCTGAAGGACTCAGTGGGACTCCTTCCATGAAGTGCTGGGTACACAGAAGGACCAGTAGAATCTGCTCCCTACCGCTGGGGCGCAGGATGCGTGGCTGGTCTTTCCTGGGCAGGAGACGTCTTTAGGAAGGGCTTCCCCTCCCACTGCCTTCCGAAATGCCGTTCTCCAAGCCATGCCTTCTGGAGCCCCCTCCAAGCATCTCGCCAAGAGGGGCTTCTCTGGGCGTAAACACAAACAGGCAGGAGCATCCTCGTGTGCAAAACTACCCCCCCCCCCCCCCCCCCGGCTGGAGGCGTGATCTGGGATCTCACTCCACCTCAGGACTGTTACTCTTGAGGGTGAAATCGGGGTAAAGTCAGCCAATTGTAGGAACATTCTGCCAGGGCCCTGGGTAAATGAGTATCTGGTGGGTTTTGGCAACACCCCCGCATTCTGTTAGAGGGATGTGGGTGTTGTCTCTAGAAAGCATGCATGGAATGTGATTGTAACCAGCTAAGTGGAAGCCTGCTCCACTGTGTCACATTCCTATTTTGATGGTGTTTGAACTTGGCCTTTAGAATTCCCAGGGAATCCATCGGGAACATACAGAGTGCTGGGCCCGATCCCTGCGCTCTGATTCATATTTGGAGCCTGAAGAGAATTTATGAGGTGTCTCCAGCCTTGCCAACGAAGACTGTCCTGAACCATGACCCTCGGTGGTTTGATTTCAAAAACATCTTACAGAAAGGACTGCCCCGCAGCTTCCTGGTGTGGCCCATGAGAACCACCTCCCCAAACCTTCTGCTTTGATTTCATACTCAAGAAGCAATTCCTGACCATAGTTTGGCTTCAAATGTAGATTCGCCTAGAGGACTCAATGTGCTAATTGGCAAGGGAGAGTAATCTGACCTGCTTGACGGCTAATAATTCTTGTTCTAAAGTAATCAGCTTGCATTCCGGTTTATCCATCTGTCTTCTGGGAGTCCAGGTGACAGACCCAGCAAGCCGGGGTGAACTCAACAAAGTATTTCGTGGGTCCACAGGCACTGGAATTCAGTGGTCGCGCCAAGGTCCCTGTGGCAGACGGTGCTGCCCACCAAGCACGTGTGCCCGCACACCTTCCGGCGGTCTGGACGTGTGATGTATTGCGTCCAAAGGCCGTGAAGAATGAGAGTCCCCATGCTCTTTCCCCCGACTGCACAGCCAGAAGCAAAGAACACCAAGATAGCACAGGGTTTAAAATGCCAAGTAGCTCAGCTTCGTGAGTCACCAAGGCTGGAGAGCCACCCAAAGGTCCTGACCTGCCATGGATTGTGACCTGGGCGTGAGATAAGCCTCTGTTGTGTGTAGCAACTGAAGTTCCCTGGGATTCCTGCCTCGGTCACTAGCGATAATTAGCCTCCACAGTCCCCTCCCCTGTGACGTGTGGCTGGCATAGCTTAGGTGGGTCTGAGGAGCACATGCTAGTTAGCTGTCTTCTGCTTGTGCAAGAAGAGACACCAGCCAGCGTCCAAGTCCCATGACCACCCGCAAGTGGGCCTGTTCTTCCTCACTGACAAAACCAGGAGGAAAACCAGACAATTCCTGGAGGAGCTCACATTTCTGCCCTTGGTTCTTTCTTCGTTCTAACGTGTCTGGGTTTTTCGTACAGGGCTTGGCGCACAGTAGGTGCTCAGTAAAGACCGGCTGTCGGGATGACGCAGCTATGTCTGACTGTCTGGGCAAGGATTGAAGAAGCAGTTTGAACTTCTGCACAAGTTCATAGGTCATCAAACACGTATAAAGAAAAAGTTTATTCTCATCACGAGAAGCACACGAACTATTACAGTACGCACCAACAGAAGAAAAAGTGCGTTACGCATCTTCTACTGCAAATTCACAGTACAAAAGATACTGCCTTTTAAATATATATATAAAAAAAACAAGAAGAAAAACAATATAATAAAAAAAAAATCATCGATACCGTAACGCAACACGCTGGAACCCACTGGCAGCTTCTGAAAACCAAAGAACTTATCTTGTAGAGTTCCTGATTTTGCAGGGGGTGGTGCCTGCACCTGCGTTTGGTTGCAGAGAGCTCAGGACACCGGCACGGGGGCAGACAGGGTGGCCTCGGTGGTAAGAGATCTCTATGAGACAAGAGTACAATCGTGTGACGGGGCGGGATGCCACCCCCACAGCTGGCTAGCAAGCCAAATTCCGTGCTTTCCTTGCAACTGTGGGGCGTGACGCGAGCCGGCGCCTGCCTCGCCTGCAGGAACCCCTGATGTTCTTGGACACCTGCAGGTCCCCCCACCCCCACCCCCGCCCCACGCACGACCGCGCAGCAGATGAGCACATGCGTGGGGCAGGGCGAGCTCCGGCCCGCACGCCAACCACCACCGACAAGGCGGAGGTCCAATCACAGGTGAGAGCTTAACGGTTTCCCATAAATACACAGTATTCGTAAACTATTATTAAGGCACTCAATTGTAAAACAACAATTACAGTGTCGGAAGAGGGGGGAGGAAGCAGCCACCTTCTTGGGTGGCATGGCCAACACAAAGGACTGCGGAGGGCTGGAGGGCTGGTTATAAAGACTCCTATTTAAGAGACTGACTGAGGCCAGGGCACCGGCTGCAAGACAAAAGGTGGTCACGTCCAGGTCTGCTGTGGGGACCGCTGCACAGCCCCACTCCCGATGGGTCAAGGTGGTCCGCTTCGGACTCGGGGGACACGGCATGGATGTGGGTGGGACAGAAGTGGCCCACGGGATGATGTGATTCAAGCTGTAGATCTGTCGATGCGGCGTGAACTCCTACACACGGGGATTCAGTGACGGAACGCGCACAGTAAGACCAAGCAGCTGAGCGTGGGGGTCGATCAACTACCTGGGTTTGGCATGCAGCATCGGCAAGAACCTGCGGGGTGGGAGCAGAGCAGGTGAACCTGCACCGTGCGGCGTCACAAACTCCTTAGCCTGCCTAGTGCTCCTGTCCTCGCTGTGTCTGCGGGAAGCCCCGCCAGGTGGCAAGCCAGAGGAGCGCTGGGTGAAATGTATGCCAGCACCGGGCATTTCCTGTCAACAGAGGGCACGTCTCTCTTCGGACACCTTGGGTAAGGTTACTTCTATGACCTTGACGATGTAGCACTTCTTCTCACTGGGGAGAAATGGTCCCAGGGGAGCAGGGCGAGTCATGAACCTTCTGGGATCTGGCCGGTGTGGAGAGACAGGGGTGCCTAAGTCCAGGGCTGTCCTGAGGAGGTTAATTCTGTGGCATCCTCTGGGCTTATCCGGGAGGGAAAAGGCTCTAGAAGGGGCTGGAATGGTTTTCGGCGAGAGGTGTGGGGTGGAACAGAAGAGGCTGGCACAGTGCAGCCATCTGTGAGCAGCTAGTGAGCGATCTCATGCATGACGGACAGGGTACCGCTACCCACTACCCAGGAGCGTGCTGTTGGGCACCCAGAGCTCGGCATGGGTCCCCACACTGTGACATCAAAGCAGCAGGGAATGCCAAGAGTGGGCAACTTTGTTCTCAAGTTCACGCGGTGATGGACATCGCTCCAAGGCCCTGCAGTAGCTACCCGGCCAAGAAACTGAAATCGGCATTGTCAGATCATGACCAGGGGGTCCTGTGGTTTCTCTTTCCGTGACCAGTTTCCCCCGAATACTGAAAGCCTCACAAGAAGACCCTCCCCGCCCCGAATCAATGCAAGATGAACATCTGGGGAAGCTGAGTCTAACTTCTGGCATGCCACAGGAATTAAAGCAAAAGAGAGAGAGGCGAGACAGTACGTGAAAAGCGGTTCAAGGCTCAGGGAGATTATCAAGCTGACTTAGAAAACTTTTGCTCTCTGTTTCAGCAAGGGCGTTCTCCGAAGAGGGTGGTCACCAAAACCAACGACTTTCACAGCAAAGACCCCGCCTCTAACTTGTGCCACCCATGTTCAGAATTCTCGCCATCAGCAAGGAAGACGAGACAGGGCATCGGTCAAGACACGGAATGTTGTGTGGCACAAAATTCCTCTTCCGGGGGCCAGCGTGAGCCTGTCTTTGCCAGGGTGCCCCCAAGCCTGGCGGGGTGTTCTTGCTTCTCTGGGTCTGGGAGAAAAGCTTTGATCCTTTCCTCCAGGCCAGAGTGGTAGCCATTAAATCAAGAGGGCTTCATTTTGCTCTGATAATGGGGACCTGGGCCCTGGTCTGTGTAGACGCTGAAAGGCGAGCCATGCTTCTGAAGACCAATGGGCAACCGGAAGCCAAAGACTCATTCAAGTTCCTAATCCTCCTCCTACACTTTGAAAATTAAAAACATCCGGTTCTCACACACAGACCTGGTCTTAAAAGAGCAACCCAAGCCTGTCAGCGTCAAATCTAAAGGATTATTTTGACACAAAAATTCAGCCACCACATGAAATTTAATTTGGCAAAACGTATTGAACTTGGTATGTTTTTTGAGAATATGTTTCTTTTGGCCAGGGCGGTGGCGGGAGTGGGGGGGAGGGGCGGGGTACCCAAAAGGGTTTTCAGGAAGAAGCAGATAATCACCTTTTAAGGTGGTTTGGATTGACAGGTGGGAAAATAAATTCCTATAAAGTAACGTAATGTTAGAAAAAAAATAATAAAAAATAAAAATAAAAAAGAATGCCAGAGAGGAAAAGTTCCTGGAGAGAGCATTTTTTGCACAGACTCTACCCGCTAGTTGGAATGTGGATCACCCTTGTTCCTGAAGATCCTTCCCGGAGTGCTCTCGGGGGGCCCAGGTCTGACCACTGTAAAACGTAAGAGGGCGACTCCTTCTCCCACTTTCGGAGCTTGGCTGGGCCTGGGAGGCTTGTAGTTTCACTGAACCAATCTGGCCGCCAGCGGAGAGCCAGCTATACTCCGGGAAAGCTTCGGCCAGCAGTGCCCTCGCACCTACACAGCGACCCTACCCTGCGTGAGAGCCGCGCGGGGGAGGGGGGGGGGGGCTGGCAAGGTCTGGGTCGGGAGAAGGCAAGCGTTTGGCCTGAGGTGTCCAAGAGGCAGGGAGGGCCTTCAGATTCGCCAGTTTTGTTCCGGAGCCCCGAGGTGTCGAATAAAGCCCAGGGTCCGCAAACTTTATAAAGGGCTCGAGGGTGAGTATCTTAAGCTTCGCTGGCTACCTGGCACCTGTTGCGTATTGTTATTTTTTTGTAACCTCTTAAAAATGTTCTTGGCCCATGGGTCCGTACACCAGTTTTCTGCCTCCTTGGATGAAACCTTTCTGCCTTACCCACCGAGCCTCTTTTCTCGCTCTCCAAAATATTTTAACAGGGGCTCCGCACAACACCTGCGGAGCCCCTCCCCCACCGCCACCCCCTCCCCTCCCCCCCCCCCCCCCCCCCCCCCAGCCCGGAGCCAGTGACAGCATGATGTGTGCAGCTCACTGGATTCTGAAAGGGGGCTACCTGGAGCCCAGGTCGGGACGACAGACCTCTCCTCCGCTCTGGCCTCACCGCGAGGAAGAGCCAGAGAGAAACAGGAAACCGTGTCCTCACCTAAGGAAGGGGCAGCTGTAAACATCTGGGAAGCTTGTCCATCATCTCGTTTCTCTGAGAAGCTGCTGCAGAGTCGTTCCCCAGGAGGGAGACCCCCTCTGCCTCCCCAAACACGCTCCTGTGACCCAAGGAACCCGAGGGCCGGGGCTCCTGGCAGGACGATCGATCCAAGTGGCAGCACCACCGTCCCCACCAGACGCTCAATCACTTCCAAAGCCTCAACACAACCGCACCGGGTCCAGCAGCGGATGAGGGACCCGCAGTGCGTCGTGGGTCCTCCTCCCCAGGTTGGGGGCACTTTAAACTTTGCCATTGGCAACGACCAAAGACGTCACGTACGTTCCCGCCCCCCCCCCCCCCCCCCCCCCGCCCCTCGCCCCGGCGCTGGCCAGACGCGCATCACTCAGCGGTCACAACACAACCAGGACAAAGAAGTCAACCGTACGGATGATCTCCACGCTCCATAGAGTTGGTTCAACAACGGCACTGGACGACTTCCTGTTAACTTTACCTAGTGGCGCTTGGTGCGGTCGACTTAAAAGTCTTAACGCTTTTTGGGGTGGGTTTTTTTTTTGGTGGGGACCAAAGAAAAAATTCTCTTTTGGAAAAAACCTTTTCTGACACAGCATCATTCCCTGGAACGAGCCTGGGTCACTATTGTATCTTAAAAACAAAAAGCACAGCAAGAACAGAGGTAGCACTTAATATTGCCATCCAAGGGTTTCCCCGCGAGGGCCTGAATGAGCTAGGGACGTGCGCGTGGCGACGGAGCCATCTGGGCTCCCGTTCTTTCGCACGGTGCCAAGGGAGTACTTGCGATGTGTCTGCACATCTGTATATGCTTTTTTAAAACCGGATTCTTCCTGAAACCACAGGACTTGGGGATCAGGGTTTTGTATCTACTGGCCGACGGCTTCTGGCTCTCCAGGGCCACACAGCTGGCTTCTTCCCCCTTTCTTCTTGTGCTACGTTATTTTTTGTCTCTTCCCCTCCTCTCTGTGGCAAGAGGGGGAAAGCCCGAGCGTCCACTGTTTAGGAGAAATCAAGATACAAGGGGCTGACCAAAACCCCCGGTGAAACGCACGGAGGGATCACGTGATGGTGTCCGTCCAAATGCAGCAAGAGGCGGGTCAGCTCCTGCTCATCCACAAGGGGCTTCTCAAGTTTTCTGAAGCGGGTTTCCCTGATGGCGGAGAGGATGCAGCTGGGTTCCTTGGGTTTGCCCGGGGCTCACACGAGAAGGAAGACTCGCCCAACTTAGCGTCCCGGTAATCGGCGAGGGTGGACGCGTCCGCCTCACCGGACAGGTCCTCCGTCGAGAAGTTGAGACTTCCGAGCTTGGCCAGAGAGTGTGAGCGTTTCAGCGGGGACGAGACGGTGAGGCCCGCCAGCCGGAGACGGGTCTCGATCTCCTGCGTCCGCTGCTTCACGAGCCCGGGCTTGCCTCGGACGCTGTGGATGCTGTCGCTGCTGGAGCTCCGGGTCAGGTTGGAGCTCATGGAGGAGGAGGTGGGGGTGTAGCAGATCGTCTTCAGGAAGTCTTTTGAGAAATGACTGGTGTGATCCAGGCGGCAGAGGAAGGGGGTGGGACTCTTGAGTGGGGCTCCTTCGAGTGGAGCGGGGAGGGCCTCTGACTTCTCGTCACTCCCAGAGAGGCGAGGCAGCGGCAGGGGCCCCGGCGGAGCGGGGTTCTCCTCGGGGATGCTGGCCTCCAGCCTGCTGGTCGTGCCGTCCCTGGAGGGAGAAGCCGGGTCTGCGGGCGTGCCCTTTAACCTCTCCAGTTCTTTGGTGTGCTTCCGGACCAAGCCCGCCTTCTGCAGCTGAATGATGGATTCCTGGTGCTGCATCAAGTAGCTGTTGGTGGTTGGTTTCTCAGCTTCTTTGCTGAACAGAAGCCGCAGGTCCTTGGCTGGCTTCGGATCTTTCTTGGGTGGGGATTCATCCTTCGCCACTTCCATGCTTGGAGGGTTCTTATCACAGTGAGAGTTCTTCAAAAGGAGGGACTTTGGCAGGGCTCTTTGGGTTTCTCTGGAAGGTTCCGAAAGGCTAGCTGGTGGCTCTGGGGCAGCTTCGGCCCCAGAGCCACCACCGTCTGACCTCCTCGAGCCTGCTGGTGGTAGGAAAGGGGGACTTTCGCTTGGGCCAGAGGCCAGTCTCTCTAAAGCTCGGGCCCTGCTGGACGTGTGGGCCACAGGGGAAGATGTGAGGTGGGGCAGGAAGGCCGGCTGGGTGCAGATGGCGGGGGCACCGGGGTTCTCGCCCCGCTCCCTGGAGGCCTCAGGAGCCCCGCTGGCTGTAGGGTACACACAGTCGGCACAGGATTTGTAGGAAGGCTTCACCTTGTTAAGGATCCCGAATATAGCATCGTGCTGAAAGGAGACGAGAATGTGGTGAGTATACGGTAACGGGCCAGCGGCCACAGAACACGAGGAAGGCGTGGGTTGGGGCTGGGGCAGGCACTGGAGAGGGAGCCCCCACTTCAGTCAGTGCAGGAACCGAGGCCTCTCAGAACCCCCTGGGCCATGAACAGTGGCGGTTAGGGATGCCGAACCAAACTTTCCAGAGGCTATGTGCCCACGATCGCGGGGAAATCTCCGGCCACACAGCCAGCAGGGTGGTCAGGAGCAAGGCCTGCTCAACCCCACCTCCGCCATCTCACGTGGATGCCTCCCCCGTCCTTTCCCTCTCGGAACAAATCTGTGCTTGGGGAGTATGTGGCCTGCAAACGGGGCTCTGCCCTTCTAGCATGAATACAGCACGGCTCCAAAGAACCACCATGTAGCTGTGGACCGTGGTCTTCACAGTGAGGTGGCAAAGGGCAAAAATGGCTTTGGAAAGACCCTCTTAATCTTACCCACCCAAATACGGGTGCCCATAGTCTCGGATGAGGGAGCCAGGCTGAGGTGATTCTTTTGTTTGTTTGTTTATTTGGGGGGAGGGGCAGAGAGCGAGGGAGACAGAGGACCGGAAGCGGGCTCTGCACTGCGAGCACAGAGTCTGACACAGGGCTCGAACTCACGAACCACGAGATCAGGACCTGAGCCGAGGTCAGACGCTTAAGGGACTGAGCCACCCAGGCGCCCCTAAGGTGGGTTTTATGTACCAAGGGAGCACACGTTTGTGATGTTTTCCGAGGAAAACCACCTGCCTCTAGGTCAGTGTGACCTGTGCCTCCACAGTGTGCCCTTCTGATGGGCGGGGCACCTGCTCACCTCCCTCATGTGCCCATAGGGCTGCTCCTATGGGCTGCGGTGGGGGAGGCCGACCCTCACCCCGACAGTGGTTTAGCTGTGAGATTCCCAAGCTGGTCTGAAACAAAGGCTTTTTGGCGAAGGGCTGATATTTGTACGTTTCTCCCTGTGGCCTGCCACTGGCCCTGACCGTCAAGGGTTAATCCCATCCGGTGTCACAGACGTAGGTCCCCCAAGCTAAGAAGTCACGGGGTAGTCCAGTCCTGGAGGAATCCTAAGGAAACCCAGCCATGATTCCTCGAGGCTGCAGGGGAGCATATGGAGAGCGTGCGGTGGGGGAGGCAGGGGGGCCTGGTCTCCCGCAGAATCCTAGCCTACTCAGGACTCCTGGGGCCGGCTTCCAGGTCAACCAGTGAGACCAGATCACTCCCGACCTACAGCCTGAACTCGCAACCCGGAACTCTGACCAAAGTTTTCTTCTAAAACCTTCAGGACCTAACGTTCTAACACGTGGTGAAATGATCCCATGGTGGGAGATTTAAGACCACCTTTCGGAGCCCGAGGAGCAACCGGCTGGGAGAGAAGTCACTCGTTCAACTCCTACTTAGGGAGCACCTGTCACACATCATGAGCTGTATCAGGCGCAGGGGCTGCAAACAAGACATGGTCCCTGCCCTCAGAGGGTCTACTGTCTTCTAGTGAAAACGGACCAGGACGCTGAGTGAAGGCATAGTCTTACAGATGAACCCTCACCAACCTGGAGCCATAGCTCACAAACAAGAGTTGAACAAATGAATGAATGCTTGTGTCTTGGTCCTATTCCCTTGATCACGTCACCCGTTCGATCAAATTCTGGCCAGGGAAGGCAGGCTGTGTCCTTCACGTACCTTCTTACCCAAGCTGCTCGTCTCCTCCATTCTGCGACTCACCCCATGCCCTCTGAGACTGATGGAGGCACTACTGTCCTGGGCAGAGGTCTTACGTCCTCTCTCTTTATGGGTTTTTGCTCTTTGAGGGAAGGGGGAGTGGCGGGAGAAATTCCTGAGTCAGGAACATGGCGTCTGGAATGTTTTATCGTTTGGAGGTCGGTGGTGGGTCGGCCCCACTTCATTCGTATTAAAAGGTGGCCAAGGCAAACCCTCTGTACGGGGGATGCTGGCACCTGCCGGCTTCCCGAGTGCTCTCGCCGTGGCGAGCCAGCGCAGAGTGAGGGGGGACGCCGAGAGTGGGCGGCACGGGACACCCCCCACCAACCCATCCTCCGCCCCTGGGCCGCTCGGAGGAGGGAAAAGCCTGGTGGAATTAATGATTTTCTGAGCGAGCGCCAGCTTGCCAAGACCTTGCTGCAGAAACCCACCACACAGGAGAGCCACAGGGGACTGCTGGAGTCGAGCATCCGAACAGTGGTCGGAAGACCAGACCCTTGATGATATGGAACCGTACCCACCGGTTTCTTAGAGGTGATATTGTGGTCGTGTCTCCACTGAAGCGACACATCTGGGATTTGTTTCAAGACAATTCAGAGTGTGGGGAAGTGAGGGAGGGTATGAAATAAGAATGGTCTTGTGTTGATCAACGTGAAGCTGGGTGCTAAGTCTTGCTTTCCATTTTATGTAAGGAAGAAATCGAGGGGCGTCTGGGTGGCTTAGTCAGTTGAGCGTCTGACTCCCGATCTCAGCTCAGATCATGACCTCACAGTTTGTGAGCTGGAGCCCCGTGCTGGGCCCCACGATGACAGCACAGAGCCTGCTTGAGATCCTCTCTCTACTCTTCCCTGACTTGCTCTCTGCACCTCTCTCAAAATAAATAAAAAAGAAAGGAAAGAAGGAAGTCGAGCCGGAGGCGCAGCCCGAGCCGAGCTGTGACGGAGCGCCCCGCAGACCCCTGACCTGGGCACGCCTGCCCCTCCCCTCCGATAGCGCCCGCTGGCAGGAGGGCAGGACGGGCCAGCCCAGCGCCCACCTCGAAGTCCTCCGGACAGCTCCTCTTGCTGTTGTTGTTGTTCAGGTTTTCCCGGTTGAGCAGGCTTTGGTCCAGCTGGGGCGGGGGCCGCCCCCACCGCCCTGCTCCTGGGGCCTCCTCCCCTTCCATCTCCTCCACCTGGGGCGACCAGCCACTCCGGGCCTTGGGGCTCCCGAACTCCAGCTTCTTCTTCACCTCCTTCTCGCAGGGTCCGGAAGCTTCCTGGGGATGTGCGGCCGGCCTGTGTGCCTCAGTCGCCTCGGCTGCTTCCTCCAGGAGGGCGTCCCTCTCCAGGTCCTCCAGGTGGACCACGCTGCGGGTCTCGCCGCTGGGGGGATGCAGGAGGGGGTCTGAGAGTCGCCGGAAGCAGCAGGGGAGGGCGGCTCCTCCTGGGGCCCTGCTGTCTGGGAACCCAGGCTGGGCAGCGTCGTCCAGGCAGGGCAGCTGGGCCTCTGGGGTGCCGTCCAGGGTCTCCGGCAAGAAGTCCCCAGACCCTGAGGGGTCCTCCGTGGGCGGCTGGAGGCAGGTGTCGCCCTGCTGGCGCCAAAGCTTGTTGTGTCGTTGTTTGCTGCGGGGGAGGAAGGGCAGAGGAAAGTCAGGGGGGGCCAGTGCCCGGAGGGTCCCCGGAAGAGGGGTTGCGGGGGGAGCCGGTGAGGGACAGCCCGAGGCCGACAGAGGTATCACTAGGACCCTCGGCCACTGGGGCACACGTCAGGAGCCTTAACTGGCGTTGTCACACGGGGACTCTGCGGCGGGTAACTTGAAAGCAGTGTAGACCCCGAGGGTCAACACGGTCTTGGGGTCCCGTGTGATTCTGTGAACTCAGCCACTCCACTGCGTGTTTCATCTCCGTCTCGCCATCTGTCAACGAGGATGGGAATCCTCTCCTCCCCACACCCTAGGGAGGCAGTGAGGACGGCAACAGACAGCACATACAGATCTCACGCTGACCTGACTGTGTAAACACGGAATGTGCGCTAACTTGGGGCCATCTGAAAAAACTGGAAACGTGCATTTAGGTCAGAAAGATTACATGTGGGCCCCTGGGCGGCTCAGTCGGTTAAGCGTCTGACTCTTGGTTTCGGCTCAGGTCTCGATCTCGCGGTTTAAGAGTTCAAGCTCCGCACTGGGCTCTCGGCTGACAGTGTGGAGCCTGCTTCAGATCCTCTGGACCCCGCCCTCCGCCCCTTCCCCACTCGCGTGTGCGCGTTGTCTCTCTCAAAAATAAACATTTAAAACTAGGTCTTATAAAACTGTAGTAGTATTGTTATAACACATTTTTTTTTAAATGTTTACTTTGAGAGAGAGAGAGAGAGAGAGAGAGAGAGAGAATGTGTGAGTGCAGGGGAGGGGCAGAGGCACTGGAGGGAGAGAGAAATCCCAAGCAGAGCCCGACGTGGGACTCGAGCTCACAACCCATGAGATCATGACGTGAGCCGAAATCAAGAGCTGGACACTTAACTGACGGAGCCACCCAGGTGCCCCCGTTATAACACATTTTTAATGTAAGGATGAAAAACAAAAAAAGAAGACAAAAGTTTAATGTGAAATAAGGTAAGTCAGTCACCTCCACGCACCTTAGGGCCACAGTAGCCAACAGCATGCGGGTATGCGGGTTACAGCGAGAGAAGCAAACATAAGAGGACAGCGTGAACTAAGGCCCTGCTGTCCGGCTGTGCACGGGAGCACCACGGCCATCCGTGACGGCTCTGTGTGCGCATTCAGGCAAGGCCGAGAGGGCCCCCAGATGGGGCTGCGAGTCACGGTCGGTGCCTTGTGGCTGTGAACTCAGCCTGAAGACCCCTGGTGAGGCTGCAAACTCCTGATGGTGCAGCAAGCGACTGAAGGGCCAAGGGAGAGAGCAGGACCACCCACCTCTTTCCCTCCCTCGCCTCCTCCCCCTCCTCCCCCCAAACCCCTCTTGTCGTCCCTGGGCCCTGCCCGGGGATCTGTCCAGCTGCTCCCTGGTTGGCAGCAAAGGGACTCCAGAGACGTCTAGGGCTGTTCTCAGACCCCGTTCAACCCTGCCGGAGCACTCCTGCTTTCTCACACGTGGCCAAGAAGCCAGTGGACTCAGCTTGTGGCCTCCTCACAATACCAGTCAGAAATAATCCAGGGAGGCTCCAAACCACCAGAACAGAAGGGAGTCCCAGAGTCCAGCGGGGATCCGCCTTCATGGGGCCTCCCCACACAGGAGCCTTGGGAGCCCACGGACCTGGGGAGTGCTCCCTCCCCTCTGCGCGCACCCGCGCGCGTGGGACAAGCTAACCTCACACACCTGTTCCTCCTCCCTCCCCCCCTCCCCCCCAACATGGGGGGTAACCTGTACTCTGCAGACCTTTTCTGGACGGGGGTTAGAGATTTCAAATGTCACCGTGGGCCAGCTATGGCCAAGCACCTGCGAGGGCGAACTTGTGCACTGTTCACACAAATCTCAGAACAACCCTATCAGGGAGGCTTTAATCCCAAACTCAGAAGAGGACACCGAGGCTCGGCTCGAGGCTTGGGGAGATGGGAGAGCTCGCCCTGAGGGGCCCAGCTGGTCAGCACCGGGAGTATCTGTTCTGCAGCCCTGGGAACCGCCCCGTGGCGAAGCCTGGCACACGGCTCGGCGCGAAGCAGATGCTCAGGAAACGGGGACGTCCACGTGCCTGTGCTGCACATGATGTCATGCCTTGGATTAGAAGCTGTGCACCGTTCCCTCCGGCAGCAAAACAGCTTTCTGTGTGTGCCAACAAAATCAAACAGATCCCTCCTGGAAACCACTAATCAAACCCCAAACAATGGTTGTTTTCTCAGACCGGCACCGCACCGCCCCCCCCTCCCCCCAGAAGCAGGGTTTTAGCTGAGGAGCCCGCTCGGTCCCCTCGATCCTTCTCAGCAGGCGGTCACCCACCTCGCGTCCAAGATGCCTTCATACTCAGACAGCTGCCTCATAAAGCCCGCGTTGGGGCGTGTAATGCTGCGCTTTTGCTTCACGTAGTTGTACGCTTTTTCCAGAGGCCAGCCAAACTCCTTCATCGCGTAGGCTATGACCGTGGAAGCGGATCGGCTGACACCCATCTTGCAATGCACCAGGCACTTGGAATGGTTCCTCCTGCAGGGGTGGCGCGGCGGGGGTGGGGGTGGGGGTGGGTGGAGGAGAGAGTCCAGAAATTTCAACAATTTCCTTCTCTCAGGTGTTCCCCAGTGGAGTTTTATAAACCCTGAAGTTATCTCCGTGCCCAGACCCCCCCCTTATGTCCTGATATTTGTGCAGCAGATGGCCACACACCCTCTAAAGGAAATAGCTTCGCTGCAAAATCAATTAGCACACAATGGGAAATCGAGATAAATCTGTCCCTGTCTTGCCAAGCTGTGCAGGGAGAGCTCCCAAACCGGGCCGCCTTCAGGGACAAAGTGGGATCGCTGGGATGGGCCAGGAGATCAGAGGCTCTTTTGCAGGAAGCCAAGGGGCAGCTGAAGGGACATCTGCAAAAGCCACACAGCTGTGACAGCAGATGGAGACAGGGAGCGGGTGACTGCAGACAAACGGGGTCAGCGCACTGAAGGCTGCAAGGCCCTCAGGAGAGCAAGATGTGCATCAGACGGGAGGGTCCAGGAGCCAGAGCGAGGGCAGCAGCACCCTGGACTCAGACGGGGGGGGAAGAACCCAGGCGGACTGGTGGTTTGCAGGGAGGCCGTACTGGCCCGGTCGGGGCTGATTTCATGGATACGGCAAAGCCGAGGATGGGGTCTCTCGACACCTCACCTCCTCGAGAATGGAAAGGGCTGGCAGGGTGGCACCTGGAAGCTTTATTTGCACAGCACGTAGACCCACCAGCCTGCCTGTTTACACTGGAAGCAGCTGGCCGGTCCGGTGGGTCCAGGCTCGCTTCCTAGACCCCGGGCTTCAAATTCATCCCCGTTATGTGCATTTTGTTTTGTTGTTGTTGTTGTTTTTTTTTTTTGTTTGTTTCACTGCTGGTCTGAAATTTAACCCCCACCAAAAAATGCAAACAAACTGAGATTTGGTAAGGACGTGTTGCATAGCTTTGCCCCTGATGGGGTGCAAAGCAGAAGATGGGGTTTCTCTCGATAGCATCACAGAGGGTTTTCTCTCAGTGAGGCAGAGTTGTTCCATAAGAGAATAAGGGGAGGACTAAAGATGGGGGACACCAGTGACAGGCACGGGGCAATGGGGACCCCTGATGGTCTGCTCCTTTCCATGAATAGGAAAGTTGCATGAACACAGGTGCACAAGCTGGGCCATACCTTGGGGCACCTGCCTGAGCAGCTTTCTTGGCAGACGCAGCCCCAAAAGTGCCCAGAGTCCACATATGACCTGGCCCACCCCCCTCCCTCCTTTGGCTGAGCGACTCCCCAAAGGCAGAGCTCCCAAGAATGTCCACTTGGTGTCAGATCCTTTTCTGATACCACTTTTGACACCAACGACAAAAGTGGGGTCCCATGTCACGGTCAAGGATGGGGGAAACGAAGGCTCCCTGGGGTCCCCACCTTGAGATCAGTGACCGTGTCCCTTTGGTGCTACGGGTCCTGTGGTTTAAAACCAGAGGTCCACCAGACATCAGAGGCTCCACAAACCGGGAGACGGCGGTGTCTGGGATTGCCATTAATTTGTGCCCACCCAGCGTCTGCCAGTTTCCCCCTCAGACCAGCTTCTTTCGCTTCTCCACCCACTTACTTCGCTTTGTTTATAAAATGGTACGCCTCGTTCCAGTGGGCAAGAAGGTCTGTTGTTTCCTCGTCGTAGACTCGGATGTTATGATATGCAAATAAGCCAGGGAAAAAATTATCTATTTCTCTAGTGACATTTAAAATGTAGTCAACACTGTAATGAGAAAAAAATAAACGACAAATTTGGAGAATCAGAATGAGGAACTACAAAGAACAAAGTAGCAGAAAAACTGAGCAAAGAAAAAATTAAATACATGCGCATAAAGGATATGTGTTTACGGTGGGGTTTTTGTTTTTCCTTAATAGTCATTAACACACATTGGTGTGCTTTCTAAATGCCCTCTGTGTGATGAGAACATATTATATTTAAAATAAAAAAAAACATATTCCTTTATAAAAAACTCAGGAAAAAGAAAGTTCAAAGCATTGCTAAGCAATATGAATTCTGGAAAGCAGACATGTGTATTACTTAAATACATTTTCAAACGCTCTTGAAGTTTCAAAATTCATTAACTGTTATGAATATACTGAGGCTTTAAAAAAAACAAAGTCTCCACTTTTAAAGAGCTAAAAAAAAACCCAGACTCTATCCATCCATTATTCATGTACCTAAGAACTGCCTTAAATCCTTCTTGAAACAAGGCAGACTAGAAATCAAAAAATTGTTGAGAAGGTCCTCAAATGCTGGTTCTGTAGTTCTTTAAATGTGATACTTCTATTCCCGGAAGACCAAAATAATTTCAGGAGTTAGAAAATACCTCCAATAGGTTTGTAAGAGAATACTTATAAATGCTGTAAGAAAATACCTTTAAAAATAATTCATGTGTTCCCAGCAAGAGAAGGCATAGATAGTATTGCTGTACATTTGAAGAATATTTTTTTGTCGCAAGAACACATCTTAACCAGTAGTTCTAAAGATATATTTTAAGATTTGTTTAGTCTTGATTTTTAAATGCAGTAATTCAAGAATGCCATCATGTCAGACCCACAGAATGGTGATTTTGTGGCTGTGTTGTTTAAAAAAAAATGTCCAGACATCTGTTCTTGAAGATCTAGATTTAAACATTTTTTTTTTTTTTTAAATTCCTGCCGTTGGGCATTTCTCAGACTGAGACAGGCGTATGTTTCTGGCCAACACTGAGCATTTTAGCCACAAGATTCCCACCAGGACCCAGAGTGGAACGTCCGGTAGAAGCAGGAGTGGTCCTGGGATCAGGGTTGCTGCGCGGTCCCCACCAGGACCGCCAGCAGGCGTGCGGGCAGTGGTGCACGTGAGGGGGCTCGTGGCCTTGTCAGCACCCACGCCATCCTATGCCACTGGAGTGTGACTGCGGACCGCTCTTGCTGACACACACAATCACACGGAACCCCGTTGAAGTCTAAAACCCGTGAATTATTCAGGAGGTGGCATTCAGAAGCACATCCGTTTAGCCGTGCAAAGCTGCCCAGCCATGGCAGGTGGCTCGGAGACGGGTGCCTGCAGTTATAAGGGCTCGACCTTGAGGGTTTCTAGGCTGCCTGGAAGGACAAGGGAAGACGAGGGGAGCAGACTCACCCTGAGCCCTGCAGCTCCTCCAGATTGGACGCATTCCATTCAGAGCCCTGGGGGACAGATCACACAAACCCCCGTGAGTGTCACATGTCAGCCTCAGAGCTGCTTATGGGATGCACGGCGTGGGCTAGCCCTGACGGGGATGGTCCTTGCGCGGGCCCTTGGCCTTCGACAACGGATAGAACCGAAACAGGCCGGTATTGAAGCAGCTTCCCGAGGCAGTCACAGCGTCATCAGCCTGAGTGTGACGCCCTCTGGCCTTCGGGAAAGAGCAAGTTCAGAAACACCTGCACCCCCTCTTGCCACTTCCTTTCCTAAGTCCCCAGCAGGGTCCTGTCACCAGAGGCAGTGACCTCCGACCTCCCACTCAGGAGAGGGCACTTGCACACACTGCTAATTGAAAGCAAGAGTCGTTTGGGGTGCCTGGGTGGCTCAGCTGGTTAAGTGCCCGACTTCAGCTCAGGTCATGATCTCACGGGTTGTGAGTTCGAGCCCCGCATCGGGCTCTGGGCTGCCAATGCTGAGCCCGCTTCGGATTCTGTGTCTCCCTCTCTCTCTGCCCTTCCCCTGCTCGTTCTCGTTCTTGCTCTCTCTCAAAAATAAAGAAACGTTAAAAAAATAATAACGACAACAAAAAAAAAGAAAGCAGGAGTAGGTCTACCTTTCCTGGGAAGTATTTTTAAAAGGTCCCATAGTTCCACATATAAAAAGCTGTCCTGCAGAAACACCCAGAATGTGCACAGAGATTTACGTACAAGGATAGTTATGGTTATTTATAATGACAAACACTGGAAAACAACTCAGAGGTCTGACAAGAAGAAATCAGTAAAATAAACGAAGATGAACCCATATGATAGGGCACTTGAAAAAAATCAGAGTTTATGGTGGTTAGTCAGTGACACAGGGAAACGCCACAGAACGACAACAATTTAAAACAAGAAACAGGATACGGAACTATACAAATAGTATGATTCTTTCCTTTTCTCTCTTTTAAGAAGTTCTATAGACATAAAAAGAAAAAAAAAACACCACAAATGGGAAAATAAATATACCGGAACATTCATAGCGACTACATCCAGGTTTGTAAAATTGGGAATGCTTTTCATTTTCTTCTTTAGAGTTTCTCTTATTTCCTTACCTTCCATAACATGTTTTGATTTAATACCTTGTAGAGCAGACTAAAACACAAACCCTCCATTTCTGAGAGTATGAGGAACATAGAAAGGGAAGAAAAGCAAAAGAAGAAACTATCGCTTCGCTCTTAGGAAATGCAAACAACATGGAGTCAAAATAGCAAAAGACACTCCCCCCTCCCAAGTCTCCCTAGAAGCTTCTTTTCCCAGGAAGGCAGGCCCCTCAGAACGCAGGGGCTGCAGGGGGACCAGTGAAGCTGGCATCATGTGGGTGCTAGCTGGATTTCTGTGCTGCAGGGAGAGGCTCAAATATAAAAATTCCTTTAGTATCTCTCATGGAAAAAGTGACATAAAGCATCAAACCGCACCGAAAAAATAAAGAGAGCTCCACTAAATGTGTGAGCACCCTCTTGTTGTGATCACCACCTAGTGGAGGGACAGCCTGCCTTCTGTTGTTTTCCACCAGGAAGAACTACCAGCTTCCCAGGGAGAAGATTAGAGCCCAGAGCTGCCTGACAGCTTTCAAGATACAGGCTTCAAATCCACATATTCACATACGTTTCAATACGAACGTTAAACATATACATATGTAGCGACTGATATAAACGAATTCACTAAATACATCCGTATTTAACATATTAAGTATATATCACGACACATGCGTCTGGGGAACTATTAAGAACTTCTTGTGGGCAGAAAGCAAAGTTGGTCATGTCTTCAGCAGCCAATGAACTACCTCCGCTTTCCCAGGAAGTGACTTCTGCTCTGACAACGGGTGCCATTTCTTACTGCCTACAGAAACCGCACTCGGTGCTTTATATGCGTCTTTTACTTCATCCTCATAATGATCCCGCCTGGTACAGAATGAAGGGGAGAAGCCAGAGAGACTCAGTCCCGGTCACACAGCCACTCAGGCTGGGGAGTGGGAACTTGGCCCTGGTGGGTCTGATTTTCATCACACTGCATTGCTTCTCTAATTTTAGCAACATGCCTTCCTCTATAGTCTCTCTGAGAGGCTCTGGGAACTCGCCAGTTGCCTTCTATGGAGATTTATGGCATTAAGAAGATCTGAGCAAGAGACGGAGGTAGGGAGATTCCACCCCGCCCGCGCCCATTCCTTCGGTGGGCCTGGGAGCAGTGCACGGAGCAGGCTTCCGGACAGAGAGGGGAAGCTGGGTTTTGGGTGTTTCCCTACTGTTTCTCACGTCTCAGGATGCCGAGGCATAATCCTGGGGTTTGGCGAGCATGCTCCCTCTAGTAACTGGGGGTTCTGAGCCCGCACACCGTTTGGAGGGAACTGGGTGGGGCCTCTGTGTTAGTGACTGAAGACCAAGGATGGAGAGAGTCTGAAAACTGCTGTCAGTGGACTATGCCAGAGAGCCTTCAAACAACTCCCCATGGCTCAGCTGGGAACCACCCCTCGGACATCTGGCTCGAGTGCAAACTCGTGGAGGCCAGAGTGACGGGGTCTGAGACAGGAGTTTCCAGAAGAGTCAGGACCGAGGTGCCAGTAACTCAAGTTTGCTCCCCTTCTCTGACCTTGCTGCAAACTCCAAACAATCAAGGGCCTGTTGATTTATGTTCCCCCAACCAGACCCTGCCGGGTGCTGTGCCTCTTACAAGATAAAGATGGTCGAAGATGAGGGAGGGTTTGTCCATCTGTCCCAAGATAAGGAGCATCTCGTTGTCTATGAATTCCTTGAATTCTTTCAAGTTACAGTTCATCTGCGTCTCTAATTCATTACGGATCTGTGGAGTGGAAAAGAGTAGGAAAGTGTGTTGTTAGAAAACAAAATAAAACAAAACCACAGTTGTCCACCTCCAAAGCAGTAAAGTCACAACTTACACTGTGCTTGTTTTCAGAAATGATCTTTGGTTGTTGGCGAGTTGTTTTGTTTTGATCCCAGAGTAAGCACACACACACACACAGACACACACACACACACGGGCAGGTGGTGGGAACGCAGGCTACTCAGCCTCAAAGTCAGTCTGACTGGGAAGAGTTGATTATTTTATACGAAGAAGCAGATTCCCCTGGGATCTCTTCTTTTTGAGTTTAAGGCACATTTTTACAATTAAGTATCAACTATATCACAGTCAACCCATAAAGTCAGTTTCATCTTGCTCCGGAAGGCATCACGATGTGACTTTTTGTGTGTCTTAACTAATAAAACGATGATGCGTGCCTTTTAAAAATGGCCACTTCAGGGGCGCCTGGGTGGCGCAGTCGGTTAAGCGTCCGACTTCAGCCAGGTCACGATCTCGCGGTCCGTGAGTTCGAGCCCCGCGTCGGGCTCTGGGCTGACGGCTCGGAGCCTGGAGCCTGTTTCCGATTCTGTGTCTCCCTCTCTCTCTGCCCCTCCCCCGTTCATGCTCTGTCTCTCTCTGTCCCAAAAATAAATAAAAAACGTTGAAAAAAAAAAATGGCCACTTCAACCCTTTCCATCTGCCTGGTTTAAGCAATCATTATTATTTTTTTAATGTTTATTTTTGAGGGAGAGAGCGAGGGAGGGGCAAAGAGAGGAACAGAAGATCCGAAGCAGGCTCTGCACTGTCAGCGCAGAGCCTGATGTGGGGCTCGAACTCATGAACTGGGAGATCATGACCTGAGCTGAAGCCAGACGCTTAACTGACTGAGCCACCCAGGTGCCCCTAACCTACTATTATAATTCATCGCATTCCTTTAACAAAAAGCAACCCAAGAAAAAGAAAAAAGTGATCCAAGAAAACATTCAAAGGCAGATGGGAGGCAGTCCAGTGTTCGTAACTCGCTGGTAACTGGTAATCCTGAGATAAGAAACAAGAGTCTGCTGTATCTCAATAAAACACAAGGCAGAGGAGAAGGCCTTAAGAGGGAAATGTTTTCTCAGTGCAACTTATGGGTCTCATGGAATTACCATCAAAGGTCTTATAGGTTCAGAGAGGCCAGGAAATTGGTATGTATGCAGCGTGGCTGGACTCAAACTAGAATGGGACTTGAAGGCCTGCGCTCTTTCCGCTAAGCTCTGTGGGAAAAGCCTCTGAGAGCCAGTGAGCAGGTGCCGGACCCGCCTCCGCTGTGGTTCGGGCAACAGGACAAACGAACACTGCGTGAGCTCTGGCCTGCAAAGGGAAGAGCTCTCTTACTTCTTTTGAGGTCACGTTTTCCAGATCCTGGCTCATCATGATGCTCCGGAGCTTGGCTTTGATGAGGCGCTCGGTCCTCTCCCCTTCAGTTGGCCTGGAAAGGAAGGACATTCGGTAACACGCACAACGAGAGGGGGCCTGAGGTCAGCGTTTACAGGAACCCCAGATGCTCCCGGGCCTAACGAGAACATGGCCTGGACTCAGAGAACTACCGTCTCGCTGTGCATGTTTTGGGGGAGGGGGGAAGGGACAGAGAAGTCCGGCTCTGGGTCTAGAACTCCCGTGGGAGTCCACAGAGTGGTGAGCAGATGGAGTGCACAAACGACGGCTGGAAAGCAGATCCTCGCTCAGGGCTGCAGAGAATCACTCTCAAGGCCAGATGCTGGAAGCCCCAGTGTAGCGTCCTGCCCCCCTCTCCCGCCACCCCACTCCCCAACAACCAGACCCTTTTGTCTCTGCTTGAATGTATCTGGGCGTGACGACAGCACTGTGTCCAGAGACAGTCCAGAGTTCCCCTTGTGTCCAGCTCCCGTGATGGCCTTCTAACGTCGAGAATCTACACGTTTCCCAGTAACTTCTACCCATCAGCCCTGGTTCTACACAGACCAGGATAATTCTTCCACAGGACGCCCCTTTATGTATTCAAAGGCAACTAACGTTCTCCCCAAACCTCTCATAATCTGAGGCCTCATGGAATGTGGCTTCCGGTCCTCTCCTCACTCAGGCTGACCTCTCTGTCCATGGCCCTCTTAATGCAGTCCCAGAGGGACATACAACTCAGGGGGAGGACAGTCCTAACCAAGACAGAAGGGCCACTTCCTTCTGGACCCAGACTTCTCATTTAGTGTATGTGGCCTCAGGCCACCTGAGCTCTGTTGGAGGCCACTTGACATAGGCCACTCGATCATGGCCTCTAAGGCAGACTGCACTTGGCCAGTGATGGTGCAGTTGTATTTTAGGATCCCAGGACAATGGATGTATAATACTCCTAGGAGCACAGGGAAAGGCTTTGGAAATTGAGTCTTGAGCCACCTGAAGAGGAAAGACCAGACCCCAGGGCACCGCCCAAGAGCCAGTGACGCACGTGGGCCGCAAGTTCCTCTGAGAAGCTGACAGGAGTTAGGGAGCTGTGCCCCAGAAATGCATTCACGCTGGAACCCGTCTCTGATTTGAATGGGTGGGGGGGAGGGTGGTCACACCATCGCGGAGCCAAAGACCACCCACGGGCAGCAGGTTAGGGACCCCCGCTCGGAACGCTGGTCCTGGGAGAGGTGGCCCTCGGTCGCCGGACTGCAGGGCAGGTGTCACCTCGTGCAGACTCCGGGTCGGCCGGCGTGGGCAAGGCAGCGCCGCACTTACTTGTCCACAAACAGGGCCGGGGAGTCGGGCCGCGTGGACTCCAGGTCCTGCATGGCGTTCCACTCGTTGATGCAGCTCTGATCGGAGCTGATGCAGCTCTCATAGTAGGTGGCCCAGATGAGAGCCACGCCGCCGGGGAAGTAGTTGTGTCTCCGTGCCACTTCGCAGGCCTTGTGAAGGACCTGCAGGGCAGACCTGGGGTGAGGAGGGGGGACAGGGTCAGGCCCCGGAGAGGCACAGGAGTGCTGGGCCTTCCCCTTGACTGGGGGCCGAGATAGGGGCCGAGCAGGGGGTGATCCCTAAAAGACTTCCTACCGGAGTCAACCCTGCCGTGTACCGGGTTCCCGGGGGGACACAAGGCAGCCCGAAACCTCCGGATTAACACGCCCAGTCTCCGTGACACAAGCTTTGAACCCAAGAGTGGATGGGACATCCTTTATCGTGCCCAGCAGGGCAACAGTACAGATGTTGTTATCGCCCGCCCAGGCTGGCTCACGGAGCCCTTCACACTCCATTAACTCCCAAGAATGAAGATTTATTTCTGAGGCTGTGGGGATACCGTGAATTTAGGAGCCACCTCGAAGCCTAGGAGGCTCCGAGCAGGAAGGAGTCTTTAGCTAACAGCGGAGACCTTTTACCGCGTTCCGAACGACGTACTGTGGAACCCTTTCCCATCCGTGTTATAATCGCTTCAAGGCTTAGGTCTCTCGGGGGAATGAGGTTCTGGAAACTCAGGTTAATACAGGAACGAAATGAAGATGGGGTTCGGGAAGGAGTGGGGTGGAAGGAACAACACGGAAAACGTACACAATAACGGTCAGCTTGGTCCCTTTTCTAAAACTCTTTTTACGAAAATCGAGGCTGAAACTTTCTCAGTGGATGGGGTGAGTTGGGCATTGACGAAGAGTGGAAGCGGGAAGCCCCGGAGGGGAGCGAGAGTCCTCGGAGACGGCACAGAAGCCACCGCCGTCTGGGGCACGCTTCCCAGACACGCCCGTGCCGTCTCCAGGCTGCCTGAGGAGACGGGCTGGAGCCGCACATTTGCTACATTTAGTTTTGCTCCTTAAGTTCTGGAAAAACATGGGGGCCTATTTCGTACTTGCCTGTAGAGAAAGAGACAAGAAACGATCCAGGGGCACCAGGAATATCCAGGACATGGAGAGAATTAGGATTTTGTGATTTTCCCCAGAATGATCCTGAATCGGGGGTGGCGGAGAGTAAGGGACGAGGTAAAAACGAAGCACCATATCGATTTGTGGCCCATGGGAGAATTCTGGGTAACTCTTGCTGGCCCAGAGGAAAAAAGTAATGACCCTGAAACACTGGGGCAGAACCCTTCTCCTCAGGCCCCACCGGCTTTCTCCTGAGTTTTTTCCAGATTACTGGAGACAGGCACTGTTGTGTTGAGTCTGCTGCACAAGTGGTTTGTGCAACCACCCCCCCCCACCCCCCCCGCCGATGAGGAAGGCTCTCAGATGCCTGCGCTGGGCTGGGAGAAGCACTGGACACGACCTGTTTCACCCGGTGCAGACTTTACCCACGGCTACCTCATCCTCCAGGCTGAGCGTGCGCGAGGCCCTGCACCCTGCATCCCAGGGCAGAAAAGGCCCCTGTGAGAACACGCTCCCAGCACTCCCTGGCACAACACGGGACTCTGTCTGTGCTACGGCCACCTCCCTCAATAGACTTTAAACCCCACGAGGACAGGAATTATGTTCTGTTGTATACCCTCCCAGATGCCCGCTGCCTGGCAGAGTGCCGTTCCCTGGATGGCACAAACCGAGTGTGTGCCAGGCCCGAAGGACAAGCTAATCTGTGCTGGAATGACATTTGGACAGCCGGAATAGCAAAAAGACAACCCCGTTCCTAACCGGCTAAAGGGCCTGAATAGACATTTCTCCAAAGAATGCCCAAATGGCCAATAAGCCTATGAAAAGATGCTCAGTAGTAATTAATTAGGCAAATATAAATCAGAGCCATAATGAGATACCACTTCACACCCCTTGAGCGGGCCATCATGAAAAAATAAAATAAAATAACGGGGCACTGGAGAGGACGTGGAGGAACTGGGACCCTCGTGCACGGCTCAGGGGGGATGCAAAATGGTGCAGTCGCTGTGGAAAACGGTTTTGGTTCCTTAAAAAGTTAAACACAGCATTAACGTGATCTAGAAATCCTACTTCTAGGCACATACTCAAAAGAACTGAAAGCAGGGACTCAAACAGATACTTCGCCAGTAGCCAAAAGGTGGAAATAACCCAAATGCCCATCAATAGATGGAAGGATAAACAGAAAAATAGTGTCTAACCACAGACGGGAATAATATTCAGCCTTAAAAAGGATTCGGACACGGGGGCACCTGGGTGGCTCAGTTGGTTGAGCATCTGACTCTTGATTTCAGCTCAGGTCATCATCTCACTGTTCGTGGGTTCGAGCCCTGATGTTGGAATCTGAGGTGACATCGCAGAGCCTGCTCAGGATTCCCTCTCTCTCTGGCCCTCCCTGCTCGCGTGCCTGCTCTCTTAAAATAAATGACCTTAAAAAAAAATTTTTTTTTTTTTTTGCTACAGTATGGACGAACCTCGTCAACATTTTAAGTGAAATAAACCAGACACAAAAGGACAAAGAGTGTATGATTCCACTTGTAGGAGGGACCTGGGATAGGCAGAGTCATAGAGACAGGACGTAGAATGGAGGGTACCAGGGCCTGGGGAGAGAGGGCATGAGTGTTTAATGGGCACAGACTTTCTGTTTGGGATGAAGGAAAAGCTCCAGAAATGGATGGTTATGTTTGCACATCATGGATGTACATTGAATTGCATGCTTAAAATGGTGCATTTTATGTTATGCACATTTTGTGCCACACACACACACGCACGCACGCACGCACACACCTAAATGAGCCTTAAAATCGAAGGGGGTCTTTCGATTCATGCTGGCAGCTAAAAAAAAAAAAAAAAAATTTCAAAGGCGATGTAATTCTCTAAAACCACACTTACCACATGGCCTGGACAGACACGGGCTTGAAGACGTGCATCCGTCCCGCTGTGCTGACGCTGAACCCACTGAGAAAGACAAACAGAAAAGAATGGAACTGTGGTGAGATACTGGAACCTGTACCCTGTACCCACGGCGAGACGGCAGCTCGTACGGACACCCTGAGGACAAGTGCGTCTTGTGCTTCCTGATAAGGGACTGCCAGCCCACTGCATCCAATGAGGGCAAAAGTAGGAACAAAGAAGAAGAAAAAGAAAAACAAGATGAACGTTTGCTTCCAACCCAGCTACGTGAGGTCTGTCAAAAACACAAACCCTGGCAAGGGCAACGATGCCATCTGATGCCACCTCGTTCACGTTCCTGCCACCATCCCAGCAGCCCACCGCGGCTACTTCCCGCCCCACATGTGCCGTCCGTTACTTTTGCAATTGCATGGGAAATATCTTCACGGAAGGCAAAATGTTAAGAAGGAAAAAAAGTAGAACCATAATCCTACCTTTTCCCCCACCCCCCCCAAAAAGTCACATTTTACTTTTCTCCCCGAATGCTAACTATGAGGCAAGGTAACTTTTACCGTTGGAATCCCAGTGGAGGGATAAACTTCTACTCCGCTCCTTTCCACTCACGGCAGAACCCGCGTATTTCCCTTGGAAGCAAATGTATGTGGGACCCGGATGGCTCTTCGTCTCTTGTTTACCTGCCCAGGCCAAATGGAAGGGTTCCTCCTCTGCAGCCCCCCAGAGAGGCACCTGAAATGCTGCTCCGCCTGCCAGCTGTCTGTCTGTCTTTCCCGGCACCCCCACAGACCACGGGTTCCTGCTGTGTCCTTTCCAACTATGAACTTACAGAGACCAGCTCCACCTGGAGGGCACGTACTGAGTATTCATCTAACACATCAAGGTAAACGTATGAATATCAGCTGCCTGCTGCTCTTGAACTTCACACGCAGCGGACCTCCTGTAAATACCCTTCCGTTGCTACTTTGTGACCCAAATGCCCTTATGCAACGCCAAAACGTCCCCTTCCTTGTGTGGCTCACTAAGGGGCATGCTGTTTCTCCCCATGTAATGAGCACATCACACATGTGACCCTGTGGATGATTACCCAACAACGCCCAAAGTAGCTTGGTGTTTCAAAGTCCACAGTGGAAGAATTAAAGAGATCTCCTTACCCATCTCCGTCGAGGTGGATTTTCGTGTCGCTCCACAGCCGGAGAACCATCCCGATGGTACAGCTTTTACTACTCGGGAGGAAAGAGCAGATGCCTTGGAGTTAGGATCCACCTGCCCAAGCATGGTCTTCCCTCTCTGTCTTCACCCCGCCTGGCCAGCTGGCAGGGGGAAACCACCACCTGACCTGGGTCTGGCTACCGTATGTGTATCTGGGAGAAGCTCTCGGGCCGTCCGCGTACGGACCGCTTGCCACTGGATTCTAGAAGACGGGGCCTGGGACGGGCCCTCACCAGAGGGGGTCACCAGTGACCTCTACTTGGAGATGGTCACAGGGGACTCTGACCAAACACCAGGTCTCAGCTGTGGCTCTCAGGGAGACAGAGAGCAAGCAGTTGACCTCACGCCCATGCTGCCGCAGGGGTGAGGCCGCCAATGGCTGGCACACTCCTGGCACAAGGCCACACGCACTCCAGGGGACACAGGCGAGTGGTGGCAGCCAGCCGGGCCTCCTGTCCGAGGGTGGCGGGGGTGGGGAGGGTGCCAACACCATTACTAGAGCTCATTTCCGGGCCTCTGTTTCTGTACCTTTGTACAGCTGCGCTTTAAAACCTAGCTTAATCTGCTTTTGTTTTGCTCACCCTACCAGTGAAATGACACTTAATGACTTTGGAGACAGGCGCCACTGAAAAACACAGAGGGAAAGAAAGAGCTTTATCAGAGGGTCCCCTTGGATTATTATGAAAATTCTTCAGGCGTTTACAAAAGAGTCTGCTCGTGACAGACCGCCGTTGCTGCCAAGGCCAACTCCGACGACCTCCAGGGATCTAGAATGCTCGCCTCTGCCTCCACTTAGTCACCGCCTGGGAGTGACATGATGCTCATGTGACTGCAGACGGGGAGCTCTGAGCTCCCTGAGACCCCTCTTCCCTGGAGCACTGGGGACCGTGTGGGCCCCTTTTCCACCCTTTACTTCTCTGTCTTCGGGGAAGGCAGTTTCCAGCCCTTCGTGTCAAATTAGACTAAGCCTTTTGTGTTAGGCAAATTCTCAGGCCCCAGACCTGCACTCCTACCCGTACTTGATCGGCTAATTATATTTCCTTTGTAGAGCTGCAAAATACAATTTACGCCCAGTCCCGGATAGCCCAGGAGCTACTTGGCTGTATTGGTGCAGACTGGTCCCTCGCAGTCCCAAACCGATATGCGGAAAGCCCAGGGTAGAGGGGGCCCTGGGAATACGTGGCCAGGCCTGGAGTCGAAGCAAGGGCAGCATCTAAGCTGGCCTCTCCAAATCACAGAGACGGCGAAGAGCCTAGTGAGTGCTGTGTGCGCGGGGCCAGGTCCATGGAGCACTTGCACTCAGGCTCTTGCCCTACAGTCAAGAGCACGAGCAGGGACCATGACATGACTGTAAAAACTCTGCAAATTCCTTAACATGCCCCGATCTGCTATTCTGTGAGTTCCCAGTCTTACAGGGACGGACAGTCAAATTTCTATAGCAAAGGAGGGCCTGTGCACTTGCATACACGGTAAGTGGGGTCTTAGAGGAAGAATGACCTTGAAGGATAGAGTAGGCGGGGGCAGCTGCCCGAGAAGGCAGTGTCAAGTCCCCGGGGCCCGGCATAGCAGGAATAGAGGAGCCAGCTGGGCCAGTGCGGGAGGAACTCAAGGGAACCGTGGAAGTCCTTCACGAACTGCGCGAGACCAACAAGGGCAGCATGGCCGGGCGCCCCCACGGCACTCCAAGTGCCCCGGGTCCCAGACAAAACATCGTGCATGACGGAACCTGCGGGTGGCCGCTCCGCTCTCCCGAGGGGGCACATGGATGGCTCTGAAAGAGCACTCGGGAGCTGGCAGGGCCGGTCACTACCACGTGTTCTCCCCTCTAACACTGCACCCGCACCAACCCCCCGGGAACCCCCTGCAGGTGCCCCTTGTGGGCAACACCCATCTCTCGCTCTTTTTTTGTTTTTTTAAAACAATAAGGAAGCATAATCTCAAGTCAGGGATTTAAAAAAAAAAACAGGCGTATCATGCTTTCGGCAGGGCCAAAAGCTCTGGTAAGGACCAGGGCTTTGCTTTCAAGCCAGGATCGAGTAAAAGTGCCTGGTGCTCTGTCAGCGTGGAAGCCGCAGAAAAACGCCCAGTTTCCAGGCCCCGCCTCCACACACCTGGGCGTGCGCGGGGCGGCTGCTCAGGCCCGACCACAGGAAGGCCCACTTGGTGCCCGTCCCCCTCTGAACGCCTGCTCACCCTCTGCAGCCACCCAACCCACCTCCCCGGCTGCGAGGCCCCCGCACCGGCCTCGGGCAGGCCTGTCTACTCCAGCCGCCAAGGATGACGTGGAAGGGCGTGTGTACGTGTCCAATGCTACGGTCACGGCCTCCAGGCTGCGTGGTCGGAGAGCAGAGGCCAGGGCTCTCTCACTGATGTGGCTCCGGCACCCGGCAGGGCGTTGTGCACACGCCAAGTGCTAACAAATACAGATGCGGTTGAGTCTATGAACGAACTCACCAACAACAGGGTGTGGAGGAGGGCTGCGGCCTATCGAAGTGTGGGGTCTACACTGCAGGTCTGCAGCAAAAGTCCCAATTCTGAGGCCCTGCTCCCGCCAGGAGGATGGCCTTGGGGTAACCACGCCAACCTCATGAGCTGGATTCCTCACTTGTAAAACATGAATCGGGGCGACCTACCCCACGGGGCAGTTTAACGGTTCGAGGAGACGCTGAGGACGTGTTGTGGCAACTGCACTGTGCTCCCCCACGGAAGCAACAGAGCTGGCTGGCAGGAGGGGCAGACCTGGCAACTCCAGAGGTCTGGGCAGGGATGAGGGGCACATTCCACAGGGAGGCAGGTTCCGGCTCAGGGCCAGAGAGCGTTACTGGAATGGATGACACGTGGTGAGGGAAGCCCCGGAAGGAACTCGGAAAGGCGGGCATTATCATCGCTGGAGGAGTAAATGTAACTGCAACACCGGGGCGCCTGGGGGGCTCAGTCGGTTAAGTGCCCGACTTCGGCTCAGGTCACGATCTCACAGGTTGTGAGTTCGAGCCCCATGTCGGGCTCTGCACTGACAGCTCAGAGCCTGGAGCCTGCTTTGGATGCTGTGTCTCCCTCTCTCTCTGCCTGTCTCCCCATCTCTCTCTCTCTCTCTCTCTCTCTCTCTCTCTCTCAAATAAAGAATGATAACCACAATACCATTGGACACGAAACGTCTCTTTGATTCACCACCTTGCCAACAATGGCCCACAACACAGAGCACAGCCTGCTTCCGAGAGCACCTGTCTGGGGCTCAGAAGTACCGGGCCGTCTGGTCTTCAAGGGGGCTCTTCCCAGCTCAGCTCCTAAGACCCGTCAGGCTACACCTGCTTCCAGATCCAGACTTCCCAACCAGCCCAAGGCCACAGACGCCAGCTCACACTTCTCTCCCAAAGTGTGCCACACAGAACTTTCTCCTAGTGCTATCACGTACCGGGAAGAAGGTCATAGAAGAAAACGCCCTCCGTCTCCATTCGTGTACTTGTTAACAAGCGACAGGGTCCTGGTCACTCTAACGGCAGCTCTCTCAGGGAACAAGATGTGACCGCACAGCTGCCACACCGTTCACTGCTTCTGTGGCTTCTCCCTTCCTCCCATCGAATCTGCCTTCAACGCGCTTCAAACGCGCCCCTGCTTCGCCCCGACCCCTGAACCGGCCCTGCTGCCCGCCTGCCCTTGAAGACCTGGTTCGCCATCAGAGGCCGCGGAAGGCCTCTGGCTTGCCCCCTCCGACCCCACCCCTCTCCTGTGTTTCCACAGCCCCCCCCACCCGAAGCATCGCTCTGTCACTGAGCCCACCACCCTGCTTTCTGGTTATGGCTCCTTCCTCGCTAAGCTTCTCGACTCTCTGGGGTGGGGAACTGTGTACGGCTGTTTCTTCACGCATCTGGCCCATTGCCTCATACACAGGAGAACGCACGCACTTTCCTTGGTGGGTGAGAAGATTGAAAATGAATAGCGGGAACCCATCTTAGTCCAGTTCTCACAAATCCAGGTTCTACAACGATCTCACACACACTCATTTATCCTAGATGCGAGAAGAGCCGTTGACACTCATCGCACACGCATAACAGGGTCTCTGATGATACGACTAACCTGGCCTCCGGGTATTGGGAGACTCCAAACCTCTCTACAAGCTTCTGACCAAGGACCCGTCACAAGGACTTGGGATTCCACTTGGGATAGTGATACAGGGTGAGGTGCTCGATATGATGCCTTTCACTCCCGCACTTCAACATGGGACCCTCTGGAGGGCACCCTCCCTGCCTCACTGGGCTGGCTCCTGCTTGTCCCTGGGTGCTCACCACAGCTGCCACCTCCTTCAGGAAGCCTTCCTGGCTAAGGTGCTCTCTCCTACAGTACCCGGATAGTAGCCGGTGGTAAACCTCTAAGCCCAGTGTAATGTTCCTTAGACCCAGAGCTGAGAGCGGAGGCTGGATCTAGCACAGTGCCCGGCACACACGAGCTGAATGGTGTGGTCTACGGTTCCATGTGCCTGCTCACCCCCACCGCCCACTGCCCATCACACACCCCACCATCATCTCCATGGATACAGGACCACGGACGCATTTCTCCAGCAGCAGCCCTTGTCCCCCCACCGCAGGAGGGAAGCAGCACCCACCAGACTCACCTCTCCTTACTGGAAAAGTCGACTCCCAGCAAGATGCTCTCCTCCGTGTCCTGGCGCCCGCTGCTGTCTACCACCACCATGTACCGGACCCGCTCCGCCCAGGCGCTCTCCAAGCGCACGGCCTAGACAGGCAAAGACGCTCTCACTGGCCTGCCTTTCCGGATGGTGGCCCCTTCCGTCACCAAATCAACACCAAGGACTTTTGTGTTCTACCTTTCCCCCTGTGAGTTCAGGAATCAAGATGAGATTCTTAATCCTCACGTCTTGTTCATACCCATGCACGAGGGACAGTGCTTGGCTCGGAGGAAATCCCTCAAAGTCGCTCAAATGGGTGAACAGATAAAGTCCAGAGGCTGAAAATCTCAACCCAGCACAGACTGACCCCGAAGGTACAACCTTTCGCTGGACGGTGTGGGTGATGGTGAGCAAACCTGGCTTGGGCTTTTGCGAAATATGGGGGGAAGAATTTGCTGCAACACAGAAATGCCCCGCCTCCCACTGCTCGTGAGTAATTCCCTACCAAATCGCACGATTAAAAATTAAAACTTGCCACTCTCGTCTCTTCTTACCAGCTTGATCCGATCTTCACAACGCAGGAGGTTGATCATTATTTGCAGATGTTGGGGCAGGTCACCTGTTGGACCAACAAAGAAAGTTGTAAAAGGTCGCCCGTCCACCTTCTAGGCAGAAACCTGCAAGACGCTGATGATGTTAAGGGCCTGGGAGAAGACGGAGAAGTCAAAATCCCTCCACCTACACCACACGGAACCGTCCCAAAGACTAAGAGGCTCAATTTCTCTTACTCCATTCCTGAATGTTGCTCGATGAGGGTGGGGAGATCTAGCTGACTGCCATGTTTTTAGAAGTTGCTTTTATATTCTAAAATGCTTGCAATACGGGCTTTTTAAATACAAGATGTAAAAAGATACAGACAAGCCTAGAGGGGAAATGTTATCAAGTTCAGGGGCGACTGGGTGGCTCAGTCGGTTAAGCGTCTGACTTTGGCTCAGGTTATGATCTCAGGGTTCGTGGGTTTGAGCCCCGACTTGGGCTCAGCACCGACAGTGCAGAGTCTGCTTGGGATTCTCTCTCCCTTTCTCTCTGCCCCTCCCCTACTCTTGAAATAAAGAGAGAAAGAGAAAGAAAGAAAGATGTTAGCAAGTTCAAACAAACGTTCCCGTGCAGGATGAGGGAGCAGGAACTACAGACAGGGCTGGGGCAGGGGATTTGCTAAGAGTTGGTGTGAAAGAGAAATGTCTGGAGGTCATTTTTCCTGTTTAATACTCTCCTGCGTTTTCCATAAGACAGAGACTCCTTCTACAACCTGGAGAGGAAGCAAGTCAGGTGACTACAGACAGCAGGTACTTGTGGGGTGTCCAGAAAGACAACGTGAATTGACAACGAGCACCGTCACTGTCTCTTCTCTTGCTAAAAGTTCTGTCCTCGACAGCTGTTCCCAGCCCTTCTTCCCTGGTGCCCACACTGGCATCCCCCCAACCTATGAGATGCTCAAGGAGGAGCACGAGGTGGCTGCCCGCGGGGCGCCCCAGAGCTAGGCCCCCGTGACGACCACAATGATCAACATCCACAGCAAGACCTCCGTGCCCGACCACACCGTCTGGTCCCTGTGCCGACTGGCTTTTGTGTCATTCTCCTACTCCCTGAAGTCTGGGGACCAGAGGATGGCAGGTGAGTGAGTGGGGGGCCCAGGCCTTCGTCTCCACTGCCAAGTGCTTGCACATCCGGGCTCTGGTCTTGGGCCTCCTTCTGATCATTACACTCAATGTTGTTTTCGCCCCCTGGCTCAGTGATGATCACCCAGGCGATTTCAGTGATCATTATTAAAGGTTATGGAGGCTACTAGCGGCTGCCTGTGGCCTGAGGCTGGCACCCGTTTTCGCAGCAGTTTGTATACGCATCACTCACTCTACAACTGAATCCAATAAAGCATTATTACTTTATAAAGGCAGTGATCCAGAGCTTCCAGCTTCTCCGAGCAGCCCAGGGCCCAGGTGGTGCCTCCGGGCTGGAGTGGAGGGAGCGAAGACCCTCAGAGCCGGGGAGTCTCCACAGAGTCTCCACAGACACAGAGGATCAACACAGCTGAAAACAAGCCGTGTGTTCCAGGCACAGGGCCCCTAACTGAGGTTCATAATCAGTGAGTAGTAAGTGGGACGCTGACACAGCTCTCTCCCCAGCTGGTACATTTCTGTTAATGTTTCTTTCTGAAGGAAAGGCTCATCTGCAAAGATGCTGATCTACCAGAAAGGACGAGTAACTCACAGATCTGTATTAATTCTGATTTGTGCAACATCCTGAGAAACAGAGTTACCTTTAAAAAGAAATTAACCTGTAGGTCACAACCAGAGTCCGAGAAGGATCAATACACTGGATTTGTTTCTTTTTTTTTTTTAATTTTTTTTTTAACGTTTTATTTTATTTTTGAGAGAGAGAGACAGAGACAGAGCATGAGCATGAGCAGGGGAGGAGCAGACAGAGAAGGAGACACAGAATCTGAAGCAGGCTCCAGGCTCCGAGCTGTCAGCACAGAGCCCGACGCGGGGCTCGAACTCACAAACGGTGAGATCGTGACCTGAGCCGAAGCCGGATGCTCAACAAACTGAGCCACCCAAGCACCCCCACTGGATTCGTTTCTTTGGCAGAAGCATGTTTCACATTGTAGGGCAGGTTGAAACATATGATGTCCGAATCGTACTTCCTTCCTCAGGGAGGACTCAGGTCGTTAGAAGCTTGCCCCCTTCGTCTGCTCTCCCTGTTACAGGACTGCACTGTGTCAAACACCCCACACAGGCACTGCTTTCCGTAAGGGTTGACTGGCAGGTGACAGGTCACATTACAAGAGGACAACGTGCTCCCCATCCCCCTCCGTCTACAACAGCACCCCTGCCTGGTGTGGCCCCCGCGCCCCAATGGCACGCAACCACCTCAGCTGGTTCTGGGCTCGCCTGCACCCCAGCACCACCCGCTCTGAGTCACAGCACACAGAGGAAAGCAAAAACAAGCCTCTTTGTCTGACGTGTGCCTAAATGAAAGGGGCATTTTCCACATAGATAGGCTCCTTTCAGCGGGACCTGCCTGTGGAGATGTGGACTTGCTGACCGACAGAACTCCCAGCCATGGTCTGCCTTCCACACACTGTCTCTATACGCTGAAGTGTTCACTCAGCACTTGCAAAAAGATCAGAGAACATAAGCCTCAAGTATAGGCCCCTCGCAAGTGCCTCAGACTGGGGACCGGCTGACACGACCGGAATGACCTTTGCACGGGCAAAATGAACCATCATTTGTACTCCGCTCTGCGTGATTGCTGATGGGATTGTGGGTCTTCCAGGGCACTTGACAGTAATTCTAGAAAAACAGGAATCAACGTCAAGTCCAGTCTGTGCCTGCCCCAGGGTCGTTTACTGAGACAGTCATGGTCCCTCTGCCTTCCTGAGCACATCGGTCATTCCAGACCTCGGGGGCGAAGAGCCACCAAGCCTGTGGCTTTCTTTCTACTCTCCTGTACGCTCCAGAGATGCAGGAACCAGCCGGACTTGGGGTTTTTATGTGGCTTTGCACCTCCTTCCCCAAGCTTGCACACAGTACGGAAACACTGTTTGAATTAGAGGATGGAGACATTTTATATGAAGAGTGACAAAGCGGGAGCATTCGCTCTGTTGTAGGTGTTAAGGCACGAACAATGGTTAAATTCCCGACAGGGCAGAACCGTGAGCAGGTTCAAGAAAGAGGGTTCTGTTTGCAGGGTGACTGTCCTTGCTACCGCAGTCGTGACAATCACAGCTACCAGACACAGAGCACCCACAGGGAGGGAAGTATGTTACACGCATACATTTCACATTCCATCCTGTGTGAGTTACCGGTATTTGAGGCCCGTTGTAAAGATCAGGCAACTGAGGGTCAGGAGTCGACCGTGACTGCTCAGTAAGTTGTACAACTGGGATCAGAAGCCAGGTCTATCTGGCTCCAAGACACGTATTCTTGCCCCAAACCATACTGCCTCCTTGTGCAGGACGACTATTTTCTGAGCTTGAAACAGACTCAAATCTTGATTCCGCATATCCGTACGGGGAAAGTACTGACTGGGCCTTGCTGTTTCTGTCAACCGTAAGACACGAAATTCGAACTGAAGTGCTTGGATCCAAAATGAGGCTGCAGGACTCGAGGTTGGAGACAAAAGGATCACAGAGACAAGAAAACTGGCTGCAGCTGGCTGGCTGCTTTCGAGGCCTTTGCCGTCCGAGAAGCGCCCAAAGAGGCCGTGGACCCGTTACAAAGATTCACTTGTACGCGGAGGTTTCTGATTCCTCTTTTAAACCGCCTTCGGTTTCAGAGTTAAGTCACCTAAGAAAACCGGTCTTATTGCCATATAAGCGTTTCTTTTTCGTATGCTGTTGCACCTAAATGAATACTGGGTTTGATCCCCACTTTATCACTTCCTGTCTACTTTCAAAAACCAAATCCACTGTTCAGTAATAAAGTCTTCTCACCCCCCAGTGCCTTCCAAAGACTCATAAAGAAATCCTCCAAATGAAAGCTTTCCAAATGCTCAGGGAAATGACCAGAGTCCTCCAAGTAGGTACACAGCATCCCAAGGCGGTTATTTCCAAGGGGACAACATCTGGCTATCACACGCACTGGTGCCCTTGTTAAAAAGTCCTACTGCAACTTGAAATCTGCAGTTAACTGATAAACTGGGAGTGGGAAATCTTTGCATCCAGATGGAACGCTGACGACTGCCCTACTGCTTCCGTAGAAATGCACGGTCAAAGGGTCACTGGCTCCCAGAGCCACCTGGAAAACACGCCTGGCCTGCCCGCTCAAGAAAAGAGCTTCTCCCATGCAGCAGGTGTCATAAGCCTGCGTTCCGCTATTTCTCTGGCCTTGAAAGCCAGCCAAGGGCTCACCACCGTGATGGAAGGTTCCTCCATTGCACAGAAAGTAAGTTCCAATGTAAGAACCTCAATTTACCTGCATGCTTGTGGGGATGCTGAAGACTTCGCTGGCTTTGAGGGCTGTTTCCCTGTTGTAAGAAGAGGGCCGCTCCTTTCACCATGAAAAAGCTCTCACTTAAGCTGGGAAGAATAAAAGCAGAGCACAGTCAGGCTAGAGTTCAGAGAGGAAAATGGGCAAAGACATGCAGCGGAGGAAAAGCTGTCGTGTGGACGAACGGCGTGTACGATGCACAGGGGACAAAACCACTTTTATGACCATTTCACACGGCGCTCTTTCCAACCTTGGCTACAAGCCTGCTGCTGAGAGTCTATGTGATGAAATCATGCTTCTGCTAAAAGGCCCAAGGTTCTTTGGGCTCTTGCACGGCGGAGCGCCCCCTTTCTGCAGGATATGGCGAACCAGCTCCCCGTAACACAAAATCTTCTAAAAACAGAGACCAACTCTCTGATTGAGAGGGGGCGGTTCCCTCTGTGAATTTTTCCCGGTCTTGCTGTGCAATCTTTGTGACTCCCTGACTTAAGGCAACTTCACTGGTCTTGGTGCCCTCCCTTGACTGAATATAAAGAAGAGGAAATTATACTTTCACCATTTGTTTGCAAGTGGGTGGCTAGTGACCTGTGATTTAACTTAGTCAAGGTGACTGTGTCCCTACTGCTGTAGAAAACCTCCAATTCACACCATGAATCTCTCAGCAGTGAATCCTTGGTCTTTGCTATTTTAACCAGCACTAACACTTACATTCAACATACAACTCAAAAAGTTACAATTTGAATTTTTAAAATTTCATCTTTGCGATTTGGCGGCTATCAGAAAAAAACCTTTAGACTGTATGAACTACTAGTTACTACCAATTGTTAAAAAATACCATTAATGTAAGGGCGCCTGGGTGGCACAGTCGGTTAAGCCTCCGACTTCAGCCAGGTCACAATCTCGCAGTCCGTGAGTTCGAGCCCCGCGTCAGGCTCTGGGCCGATGGCTCGGAGCCTGGAGCCTGTTTCCGATTCTGTGTCTCCCTCTCTCTCTGCCCCTCCCCCGTTCATGCTCTGTCTCTCTCTGTCCCCAAAATAAATTAAAAAGTTAAAAAAAAAATACCATTAATGCTAAAAATTACCCATAAAATACACCAAAATTATTAACTGTTTTTTTTTTGTGGGGAGGGGGGTGGAGGGTGGATCACCTACGATTACCTTCTTTTTATTTCTTAGTATCCTCTGAATTTTCTGTACTGAGCAAATATTAATGTTTTTGAATGATTATTTTTTATTTGATTTTCAGAGTAATAGAAGACACGTACCACACATTACAATGGAAAAGCACTTTATTTCTATTAATTTTGTGAAAGATCACATTTCAGTTTAGGGAACTGTAAAAATCATTAATTCTCTCTTGAGCAACAATTAACATATAAATGACTTAAAAGGAAACTCTAAGAAAAAGCAGCACTGTGTGTGTGTGTGTGTGTGTGTGTGTGTGTGTGTGTCTTAACAGAAAGCTGATCGATTCCTGACAGAAATCTAGGAACGTTTTCCTAAACAGGAAAAAAACACAACAAGATCACCTTCACCCCAGATGTCTCATGGAAGTAGTTAAATGTTCTAAACCCTGGAATAAAAAATTCGACTAGGTCTAATATACTAGGTGCTAAGAAAACTCACCACATGGAACTCAGCGGCTCCTGGAATCAGGAAGACAGTGATCTTCCATAATATGAAGTCCACAATAAAATCTGTGACTTTTGCTGGTTGAATTCTCACGCTAAAAATAGCGACTGCTCAAATACCAAGTGATAAGGCTGAGTGGGGCCGTGGAGTAACTGACAACCGGTTTTGCAGATTTCATAATACCGTTCCTTTACATCCGAGTAACTTCTCTCCACTTACTGTCCTCAAGAGTGTTGCCAAGCTACCCTTTCCACTCTATCAGCTGTATATCTGTGCTGCCAGTTTCAAGAGCTGGGGAGCCCAGGATTATAAACACTGAAAGAAGGGGATGCCTGGCTGACTCAGTAGGTAGAGCACGGGACTCTTGATCTCGGGGTTGTAAGTTCAAACCCCAGGTTAGGCAAAGATATTATTATTATTTTTTTAATTAAAAAATTTTTTTTAAACGTTTATTTATTTTTGAGACAGAGGGAGACAGCGTGTGAACAGGGGAGGGGCAGAGAGAGAGGGAGACACAGAATCTGAAACAGGCTTCAGGCTCTGAGCTGTAAGCACAGAGCCCGACACGGGGCTCGAACTTACAGACCGTGAGATCATGACCTGAGCCGAAGTCGGACGCTTAACAGACCGAGCCACCCAGGCACCCCTAGGCAAAGAGATTATTTAAAAATAAAATCTTAAAAAAGAAAAATACTGAAAGAAACGAGGAGCATCCTTTCCTTAGTTCAGTCTCACCAAGGGAGGCAAAAAGCTCTTCAGTGCCTATCTGGCCAATTTCAAACCCAAGCTCTTACTTCGGCTGGTTGTGGAATGGCCCAATACTCCCCTACTCCTAAAACTTGTCACCCTCTCCTTCTTGAAAATTTTCCAACCTTATTTTCAGAACTATTCAGACAGACCTGTTTCAACACAGATCACTTACTACTTATTCTCATCAAAACTTGAAAGGGCTGCCCACAAAACTTACAAAACAACCATCGGTTCACGGAAGGAGCCAGGGAAAATCTTCACAAAGCAAAGCAACATCAACCATTTTTTGTTCATCAATTTAAAAAAAAAAAAAAAAAAAGGAAAAGAAAAAAAATATCCATACTGACCAGAAGCCTTAACACTCTGGAAACAGCCAGCCATTAACAGTGACCTTTGCCTTGGAAATCATGGGCAAAAATTCCCCTGGGATTCCCTTACATTTCCTTTGGGGCGAAAAAAAAGGGAACAATGCAAAAGAACAGGCTGGTTTTATCCTGTGATTGTGATTGCTTACAAGGCCGGTGGTTCTTCAGTGTACCTGGGACAGATAAAGAATCAGCCTCCCATCTCCGAATGAAGTCAGGGGCCTGTGTGGATGGGGGCCCTTGGAACACTGCCTCCATCCTCAGGGCAATCAGGAGCAGGCATTTACCGTAAAGAGCAAGATTTAAAGTGGCGGGGAAGTCCACAAAACACATTATCTATCCCAGGCCTGTGAGACGGCTGGGGAGACAGTAGACAGAGGCGGCAGGAGGGTAACCGCAGAAGATGACTTCTGGGGCCGAGAGGCTGTGGAGCATGGGCAGTCACAGGATTTATGGAAACAAAATGCAGATATTCTCTGCGACTCTGTTTCCTGTCTTTTGCTCTGAGCTCACTCCAGGCCCTGAGCCTCACGTGCCCTCTGGGTGGCTGATGAGAACACTATTTCTCACTGCCAGGGCTATGTCGGGTTCTCTGTGCCAGGCTTCTAATACCCAGAAGTGATTTGTGAGCCTAAAGGCACAGCACTGGGGGTGTCCTTTAAGAAACTCATTTTGGAGGGGGACCTGGGTGGCTCTGGGTTCTAGCTCAGGTCATGATTTCCCAGTTCGTGAGTTCGAGCCCCACATCGGGCTGTGCACTGACAGTGCAGAGCCTGCTTGGGATTCTGTCTCCCTCTCTCTGCCCCTCCCTCGCTTGCTCTCTCTTTCTCAAAAATAAATAATAATAATAAAAAAAAACCTTAAAAAACAAGGAAAAAAAAGAAATTCATTTTAGAGGGGCGCCTGGGTGGCTCAGTCGGTTGAGTGTCTGACTTCAGCTCGGGTCATGATCTCACAGCTTGTGAGTTTGAGCCCCACATCTGGCTCGCTGCTGTCGGCACAGGGTCCGCTTCCGATCCTCTGTCCCCCTCTTTCTGTCCCTCCCCCGCCCCCTCTCTCAAAAAAAAAAAAAAGTGAACAGAATTTCATTTGGGGGATGGCACACCTACTTTAGTGGGTTCTCGGAGTAAGTGCAGACCCACAAAACACCATCACAGCTACAGAGAAACCAATCCTCTCCCCCAAAATGCCAGTGTCCTAGAAAGTATAAGTGAAGTTCCAGAGAGGTCAGACGGCGACAAATAAAACTGAAGTGTTCTCCATCACTTTAAGACAAATCCTGATGGGAGATTAAAAGCAAGTTCAGCCCTGGCCCTCCCTGCCCACCCCCCACCCCGATGCTTTTATCTCCCACAGTACAAATAAATATGTTCTCAAACACTGGTTAACTGCCTGTTTCAGGAGACGATGCAGGATTAGTTTTCTCCAAGGCACTAAGGACACGCAGGATTAGTTTTCTCCAAGGCACTAAGGACAGACAAAAGCCTCAAACAATGATCCTCGAAAAACCCCAGGCCTCACAGCATGAACAGCCAGTGTCACCCCGAAACTGATACGTGGTAGGAAGAGATCAGGTGGTGATACGTACTAATTTGGGCTGGAAGCCTCTGAAGAGCGGAGGGTGTGAGCCCGCTGAAGGGAGACGCAGAAGTCAGTGAAATAAAAAAGGTTCATGATAGCCTGGTTCACATCTTCGACTGCCTCCAGCTCCTGCCTCGCACTCCCTCCAGAGAAAGGAGAGAGGGAAGGAAGGGGCCAGGAGTCCTTGGGCAGGAGTTCTCGTCCGGATGATGTTCCCACCCAGGGGGCAGATGGCTCTTATGGGACTCTTGTCTTCCCCTGATATTTGGGTTTTAAAAGGCCCTTGTCCCTGCATATCCTGATGAAAGAGGGCCATTCAGAGAGCGCAAAACAGCTGAAGTTCCTGTAATCACTTTCCTCCTACGGCTTTTGTAGGCCTTAGGAACAAGCCGCAGGGTGTGTGTTGGGAATTGTGAGGGGAAACAGCTGGCCGCCAAGTAACAAATCCAGAGCAGTGAGGACCCCCCTCTGCTTGAAATCGACAGGCTGAGGGACTCCTGTTTCTGTCACATCGCCACCCATTCACCCAACGGTGACCCGTGGGCAGCCGCCACAGTCAGTCCGTGTGGTCACAGCGTCTTACATTCTGAAAATTCTTCAGTCACGCTAACTGCTGCCTGAGGAGGCAAACAGAGGGCTGAGGGGGGACCATCCAGGTAGAGGGAACCCCGTGTGCACACACGGGCGTTGCTCAGAGAACCGCAGGCCCGGTGCCCAGGGCAGGGCTGCAGAGGTAAAGCAGGCCCAGGTCCCCAAGGGCCTGGCACGGGACCCCGAAACCCGAAACCCGCCCGCAGGAGCCAGTGGGCTCTGTGTGTTTAGCACTTCTTTTGGCCCGTGAAATAAATTAAGGACACGAATAGCCACACTGCAGGGCAGAAGGGGATAAGCGTCCAAAGACAGGGGTCCTGCTGGCGTTCGAAGAGGGGAGAGGGGAGCCCCTAACTGGTGCTTTGGAACACTCCTGGGGAGGCCTTGTCTGGAAGCTTCCCCTGGCTCCCAGAGGATAAATTAATCGTCATGAGAGAATTAAGTGGGACACACACAATTATGCTGCAGTGGAGGAAACTACGGCCTGCCCAGGGGCATGACATCTTTACGAGTTGGGACTAGACCCCAAGCCCACAGTCGTAAGTCCTGTGGTGCCCGTGGTCGCCCGCCAGTTCTGAGTGAGAATCAGAGCCATTACCCTGATATCACCTCTGCCCCGGCGGCTTTGGTTCCACTAAAGCACACATCACAGAGGTCAAGATCTGGTCCATAGCAATTCTTCCCAGCAGGTGAAAGCTTTGTGCGAAGGAAACGGACAGAAGGTATAATTCAGGGAAATGGGGTCCAGGAGGAGACTCAGGGCCAGAGCTCTCCTACCGGGCCTGGGGGCAAGCAGAAGGCCAAGGGGGGCCACTGCAATCACCCTGCCTGCTGCCACCCACCATCGCCCGGCTGTGGGGTGGGACACAGTGCCTGGTCCTTGTGGGCTGAATGGGAATCCGGACAAGGAGCTCTGCGGGCAGCACAGCCCCGCCGGTCGAGAAGCGGCTTTCAGCGCAGGCTTCTTATCAATAGTACTGTCATTGGCTGAGCGCCACCACGTGTGCGTGGCTCCCAGAGCTCTGCAGGGCACGCGTCACCTTTTTCAAACGACGAGTGAAGGTAGCCAGACAAACTCCTCAAGTACAGCCTCCGGGGACAATCTCATTTTTAACCAACCCCCTTAGTGATGCTGGGGCACATGGGGGTTAAAGAACAGAAAATGCACTGGTCTGGGGATCCATATTTCAGGGTTCTAATTCCTGTTCTACTGTAGTTTGTTCTGCTGGTCACTTACAGGGCTCTGTTCATTCATTCAAATGGCCAAATATTCGCAGACTGAGGAGTACAATGTAAAGCCAAGCCTGCCCTAATGTCGATAAAGGCAGAGATAACACTCCTTTTTAAGGAGCAGGTGTTTGTGTGGGTGGTCCGGGTGTGTGCTAAGCCACTCGGAACAACTCCTTGAAAAACGGAAATAGGAGGGATAGAAACCCCACATCACAGCCATATTATGCTACTGTCCCTGGTTTCCAACTCTGGCTACACATCTGAACAACCTACAGAACTTCCAAAACACAGTCATGCCCAGGTCCAGCCTCAGTCGATTCTCACTCGAAATGTCTGCCGTAAGTCCAGGCATCTGCTTTTCAAAAAAGTTCCGGGACAGGGGGCGCCTGGGTGGCTCAGTGGATTGAGCGTCTGACTTGGGCTTGGGTCACGATCTCACAGTTCATGGGCTCAAGCCCTGCATCGGGTTCTCTGTTGTCAGCGTGCAGCCTGCTTTGAATCCTCTGTCCCTCTCTCTCTGCCTCTCCCCCGCTTGCTTGTGTGCATGCACTCTCTCTTTCCTTTTCCAAAATAAATATAGACATTTTCAAAAAATAAAAAAATAAAATAAAATAAATTAAAAGTTCCAGGAGTATTTCTGATGCAGAGTCAGAACCCTGGACTTTAACAGTAACAGAAAACACAGAGAAGAGGGCCTTCCCACACAGGATTGCTAATAGTACCTTACACACTGCAGGTACATGATAAATGTTTTCTGTTGGTAAAAAATAACACCAATAAAAATGCATGGTCCTCTCAGGAGAGTAACATGACTCAGTGCCATGAGGGGAGGTCACGCCAGGTCAAAGAAAAGAATACCCTCCTTGGAAGCAGCCAAACAAGTGACAAAGAAATGCACGTGCCCGTCTTCTACCAAATACATTCAGTGACAGCGTCCTGGCTTTCGAAAGGCGGCCCTGCGTCACGATATGAAATAACAATTAACAGAAAGACCAGCCCTGTGATCAGCTCTGCTGTGGACAAAGCGTTCTGACTAACGTCAGTCACTTGATCTTCAAGAAACTCTTCGAGGGAGACCCGGCAGGCATTCTGACACTCCTCTTCCAGATGAGAACACAGAAGGTTACTTAACTGGTAGGATTTTAGTATTTCCGACGCTACATCTTGCACAAAATCAGAGAATCAGAGCCTAAAACATAGGCTCTGGAAAGAGTCCCACATTGATCGAACTGGCTGAAATGAAATGAACTACTTGGACATGGATATCAACCCTCAGCTCTGTATGGTGATGGCTGAGCGCACTGTGGTTTGTCTAGCAGACGTGATGACAATTCTAGAAAAAGAAAAAAAAGGAATGAATGTAAAGTTGTCACCACAGAAAAGGTGGGTGCCAATGAACACTCCCAAGAGGAGTTTCCGTTAATTCCATTTCGATGAACGAGTATTCGCTGTGCCTGGGCAGTGCTAAATCCTGGGAATCCAGAAATGAAACAGACACGGTTCCTGCCTCCGAGCGACATTACATTCCAGGGGGTCAGACAGACACAGGACAGTCACTGCAACGTGATACAGCGGGTTCCACAGTAGAGGGATGTATAGGGTCCTGTGTGTGCATACACATACGCACACATGGATGTACATGGCAGGAGGGACCCCCAGCCCAGCCTGGGGGGTTCAAGGACATCTCCCTGGAGGAAACGAGACCAGGTTGGGGCTCGTAGAATCGGTAAACACGGAAAAGAGGAGCAGGCAGCAGGAGAGTAGGAAGATTACATTATACATGCCCCATAACGAACAGAGGAAGATTTGGTCTCTGTTGTAAAAGGCCCTACTGTGAATTCATAAATGTCTATTCTGGTTTATAGGTCAGTTCCTTGTAAGTTTGGTTTGCATAAGTTGGTTTCGCAGAACTTGACCATCCCCGAGCATACTAATAAATTCAAGCTTCAGAAATTGCGAAGTTAAGAACCAAACGTTGGGCCTAAAGTTGAGCCTTCAACCTGTCAATGAGTTCTCGGTGCCTGAATGCTTATGGGTAAGCCCATGGCACTCAGTGTGTGTTATTTTAAATAAATAAACGATACCTTCGACCTGAATGGTGCTCTACAGTTTTCAGGAAGGCGGCCCTGCATCACGAGATGAAATTAACAATTAACAGAAAAGACAGATCAGCCCTGTGATCAGCCGTGCTGTGGACAAAGCATTCCGACTAATGTCAGTCACTTGACCTTCATGAAACTCTTCGAGGGAGACCAGGCAGGCATTCTTACACTCCTCTTCCAGACGAGAACACAGAAGGTTACCTAACTGGCAAGAAACCCTTGCCCCTCCATTTTTTCACTTAATTCTTAAAATTTAAATCTTCTGATGGAAGAATCAAGACAGAGAAGAGGAATGACTTGTCTGTGGCCACATGTCGAAGAAGGGACAGAACTGAGCCGAGAGGCTCCAAGTTCGGCACCCTCCCCGCAGGACGCCTGCCTCAGAGGGCAGGGGTGTCCGAACTGCGGCGCCAGAAGCGGTGGGCAAAGCTGGACGGACACAGATCTGCCTGAAAACCTCTGCTGGCGGTGGTCTGGACGGACAGAGACCCTCTTCCCGGCAAAGCCAAATGTATGAAGACGGAAGGATGGAAAACTTACTATCCGCTCTTCCCCCATTTTGAACTCATGTTTGAAGGTCACCCCGAAGTTGTGCCGAGGCCTTGTTGTTTTCCCTTTGCGCTCCGCACGCAGCTTGGCAGGGCCTCGGCCCCAAACAGCATTCTTCGGTGGCTCACCTGCCACACGTACCCGCGAGAGCTCCGAAACCGCTCTCCTCCACAGAATGCTGAGGACAGGGAAATTCCAGCTCGGGGGCGGTCTACTGAGGGAATGGGGTCATGGGCAAGAGGTGCCGGCAGGGCTCAGGACAAACGTCTCTGCTGCCGAGGCCTGTATTGTTTGGCTGGAAGGCGTGGGCTTTTCTCAGAGAGAAGGAATGTCCGAAAGCATTTCAGGCAGCAAGAGACATTCTCTGAGGCCAGCTACACAGCTCTCCTTCATGTCAACGGGTAGGAGCGAGCGGCTCCTGCCAGCAATAGACCAGCAAGTTCGCAAAAGCAGGATTATTTCCCCCCGCGACCCCTCCCCTTCTCCAGTGTAAGAAAGACTGCAAATGATGCGCCTGGAGTTGGCTCTACAGACCTCAGGACGGGTCCCTCACGGCCCCCCGAGAGCCCTCAGGCCCCGCCCGTGGAAGCTCGAGCTGGTGCTATCTTCCCCTGTACATCTGGGATACCGGGACCTAAGCCCCCTTAGGAGGGCAGAAGATACAAAGGCTGCATTGTGCTGGAAATGCAGTGGCAGCAAAGACAACCTAGCCAGCCAGAAATAACAGGCACCCGGAGGAAATGTTTTTGAAACAACGCATAAATTCCAAGGACAGATTATCTCAACTGTCCCAGGTCCTTTGCCCTTTCTTTTCGGTATGCAGTCCTGTCCCACGTTCATGGGTTGCTGGGTCCCAACCCTTCCGGAGGTCCCTTCTTCCCCAGTTCCTCAGTTACCACTGCAGTTCTGGCCCCCTGCATCCCCGCCGAGCCACACAACATCCACTGGGGCCCCACTGCACGCCTGACTCTACACTAGGTACTCAGAATGTCCCTGCAAGAGAACGGATGTGCTCTCTACCCGCACGAGGCCACCAGCCGTAGGCACCTACTGAACACTTGAAGCGTGGGGAGGGTGACTGACGTACTGAGATTTGTCATTTTATTAATTCCAATTGAATTCAAGTTTAATCAGCCACACGTGGCTGGTGGCTATGCTGGAGGGCAGCACAGCTCCAGAAGCTCTCCATCTACTGGGAATCAGGGCAGGGACCTCTGGCTTCTAATCCACTGCACAGATCCCAACCACAGCTCTTATTATGTCATTCCTGGCTCCAGAACTTTCAGTGATGTGACATTATCTGTAGAGTCCCCAACAGGCTGGTGCTAGCTTTCTATGGTAGGCACAGTTAGCGATTACATGTTGCTAACCTCAGCTTCATTCATCGGACGCTCTTTGACCTTGAGGAGCTCATAAACAAGTAGGAAAAGGGTTTATAATAAAAACCTTCTTTGTATTACCTCGTACACGATTTCTCCCACACTCCACACATTCTCTGTTTTCTCTCTATGCGGTCTTCCTCAACTCGTCTACCCTGGCCTCTGTTCGCGGCCCTCTCGCTCTCCTGTCTGCCTCCCTACCTCGTGCCCACTTGCTAGCATCCACACCTTCTCCAGGAAGCCCTCCTTCGCTGCCCCCGGCTGCGAAAAGTCCCAGCTCTTCCCTTTCAACATCTTATGGCACCTTCTCTCTTCATGCAGGTGAGGAAGCTGAGGCTTAGAGGCTAAGTCACTCATGCGAGGTCATATGCTTCGAAAGTGATAGGGGGCACCTGGGTGGCTCAGTTGGTTAAGTGTCCGACTTCGCCTCAGGTCATGATCTCACGGCTTAGGAGTTCGGGCCCCGCGTCGGGCTCTGTGCTGACAGCTCGGAGCCTGGAGCCTGCTTCGGATTCTGTGTCTCTCTCTCGCTCTGCCCCTCCCCTGCTCATGCTCTGTCTCTCTCAAGAATAAATAAAACATTAAAAAAAAATAAAATAAAAAAAGAAAGTGATAGGAACCTAAGACCCCTGGTTTCCAAACTGTGTTCCCAGACATACTTACTACTAACTTATGGTGAAGTTACCCTCACGCCAGAGTTTTTGAACTTCACAATGGGACTTGAGGACCAGAGCACACATAATTTTCTAAAGCTCCTTCCTTGCCTGACATACAGTAAATTCTAAGTAAATACTCATAAACAAACTCATAGAGCTGACTTCCTGTTCAGTCTCAAACCACTGCATGACTTACTCACCTCAGTAACCTCTAAGCAGCTGGAACATGGGGTGTTTACAACTCATAGGACGAACTGGACACATAAGACTCACCACATAAATACCACAAGTGGAGGTACCGTCACCTGGCGGTCAGGTCCTCTTGGCCCCCAAATGTACTGAACAATACAGCCACCAGGTTCTCCACATCACCCTGAGGGTCTTGACAGCCAGGACTGTGACTTGTCCATCTCTGGGTCCCTGAGGGCCCAAAAGGCAGTGTGCACTCAATGAATGCAACGCCAATAACGAACACCTCCGCTGAGTGTGGTGTTAAGCAATTTACACATATTAACTAACCTGATCCTCAGCGTCTGTGAGGGAAACGGAGGCTCAGAGAGGCTGAGTGGCTTGCCCACATTCACGTGGCCAAGAAGTGGAGGAACCAGGACAGGAAACCAGGGAATAGGACTCTGAGCCTCTACTGACCTGACACCTCAGGAAAACAGCATCAAGAATGCTGACCTCGGGGCGCCTGGGTGGCTCAGTCGGTTGAGCATCCGACTTCGGCTCAGGTCATGATCTCATGGTCCGTGAGTTCGAGCCCTGCGTTGGGCTCTGTGCTGACAGCTCAGAGCCTGGAGCCTGCTTCGGATTCTGTGTCTCTCTCTCTCTCTGACCCTCCCCTGTTCATGCTTGGTCTCTCTCTGTCTCAAAAATAAATAAAACATTAAAAAAAAATTAAAAAAAAAAGAATGCTGACCTCTCTGAGTGGAGGAGGGGGTGCGGTGAGCAGGGCTAGGAAGGCGTCTATGCAGGCGAGAGGTGGCTGCAGAGACGGGAGGCTGGTTACAGCCAGGAACACCGATCAGACGAGCAAATGCGCTTGGGACAATTTCTCGCAGTCGGAGAAGGGAATCATAAATACGGAGAGGGAGAAAACCGGAACAAACCCTGAGGTGTTGGATCAGAGTGGAAGGTACCAGTCTGAACTCATGGTTCTCAACATTATTTAGATGGATAGGAAAAGAGATGCAGGTGTGTGTGCACGTGTGTGTGTGTGTGTGTGTGTGTGTGTGTGCGCACACCCTTACTCGCATGCCCTAATTCTGCCCACTGAGAGGGCCTGAGGAGGGCAACACCCGCACAGTAAGAGGCACATAAATTCCATTCGCCACTAAACAGAACCGGGGCTCCTTGGAGAAGTGGCTGATTCCGGATATGGGGTACAGAAAGTACAAGACGTGGCCCGAAAAAGACCAAGGCAGTGCTGAAGGATGGCGGGGACATGTCAAGGGTCACGGGAGCCAGCATGGATGTGACCCCAGTGGCCAAGTCAGGCATAATCTGAACTTTGAAGTCAGCAATACAACCAATGGATTATAAACCGCGGAATGAAACAAACATGAGTCCGTACAGATAGAAATAGACAAGTTGATGGGGGATGGGATTGGCATAATTTCCAAGTACCGCCTAAGAAACACCACCCAAATCTAATCTCCGGGAAACACCACGCAAACCTAAACTGAGGGACACTCTACAAGATGATGAGCCCGTCCCCTTCCAAAGTGTCCCGGTCATGAGAGTCAAAGACGGAGGAAATGTCCTAGAATGAAGGAGTCTCAGACAGGACAGCTACAAGCAACGTGCAATCATGAACTGGGCCCTTCTATTACCAAGGAGCTTATTGAGTCAAATGGCAGACCTTGAATGGGGTCTGGAGGACCAGACGGCGGTAATGTATCAGTATCAGGGTCAAGGGTCAATGATCTGGTCTGTAGAGGGTCCCTGCCTGCATTCAAAGGGTGATGGGCTTCAGGCTGGCAACTTTACTCTCAAACGGTTCAGGAACAAGTTCTTTGTGCTGTCTTTGCTGTAAGTTTTATAAACTTCCCTGTAAGTTTTATATCGTTTCAAAATCTAAAACTTACTTCAAAAATTTCCACTTATTTGGGTGTGGGGAACATATTACTTGTAATTATTCTTTACAGACAGGTGATAAAAGCACTTTTTTTTTTGTTTATTTTGAGAGGGAGAGAATGAAAGCAGGGGAGAGGGAGGGTAAGAAAAAGAGAGGGAGAGAACTCCAAGCATGTTCCACGCTGTCAGCACAGAGTCCCACGAGGGGCTCGAACCCATGAACCGTGAGATCATGACCCGAGCCAAAACTGAGAGTGGATGCTCAACCGACTCAGCCCGATAAAAGCTTTTAAGACCACTTTATCAGTCATTTTGCCACCGGCACACTTCACGGCCTTCCTCTTTCATCTTTTGGAGGCTTTTCTACCCTCACGGACGCAGATCTCCGCCTGCCTTGGGATCTTTTTCCCTCCCTGCATTTTCCGGGATGGAGGCAGCCTTGCTTCGGACGCAAGGCAGTGGAGAATGATGGGAAACTCCGCTCTTCCAGTTCCTCCTGGTCTATGTGTGCCCAGAGTTTGAGGGCCTCGTGCACACACAGCCCTGACCCATGTAAAACCTAATTTTAGCATTTTCCTGCTTGAGACCGCACTTCTGAAACAGCGGGAGGCCAACCTGCCCATGCGAGCCTTCCATTGTGAAAGGCACATGGAGTCAGGATGCTGCCGGCCTGCAGGATGTGACTCAGCATCCTGTTTTCAATGTTTGGAACCAAGCGCTGCCGCTGACCTCACCTCTCCAGACCACAAATACCCAGGTTAATTGGTGGGATGGGCCCACAGCATCAGCTCCCTCTGTGGGCCTCAGGGCCAAACCTAAGACAACCTGCTTATCCGCCTACCACATTGGGTCTGGCAGAAGAATTCTTCAGAGAGGAACCGACCTGGTGGTATGTTGAGGAATACCATGAATCAAGCAAACCATCTTGTTTCTCTCTTTGCTCTGACTACTAGGAAGCTCAACGTCAGATCCGTAGCCACACTCTGGTAACCATACCAACATCATGCCATGCATTCCACATCCACATCTCCTGGCTTCACCTTCTTTTCCCCCACTGTCTCTATATCCCACTTGCCTCACTAATTTTAAATTATACTGTTTTCTATGAATTTTATTACACGGTGTTTCAAATCCCCTTTGGACAGAGCTATGGTAGACATAGCATACACACATGGCCTCTGGAGGTAAGGGTTGTTTTGTTTTTTGTTTTTTGTTTTTAGCAAGACTCCCCAGCATTTAGCACAGAGGCTAATATATAGATGCTAAATATATATTGCTTGAGATGACAAATAAAGCAAATAACTCAAAAACTGTCTCTGTTACCAGGTTGCCTCGCAAGAGATACTCCTCCCTCCCACCCTACAAGGTGGGGTCTGGAAAGGGGTGCTAGGGCCTTAGACAGCAGGCTCCTTAGGGATCCCTCTTGCCGTGTGGTTCAGCGGCCTCAACCCCAGACTTAAAGAGCCACTCCCAAACTGCCACCTGCAACAGACCAGGCACAGAACAGGCAGGGCCTGGACATCTAGGAAACGACAAGTGATATCCAGAGGTGGCAGCCGGCCTGGCTGTCTCCAAACCACATCCCTCCCTTGTGGGAATTTCGACTGGACCCAGATTTGGGGAAACACACCACGAGAACTCTTGCCAAGTATGGGCCAAGCCTTGACTGGGACTTACTTCTGCCAGGGCACGGGGGCCCCCAGCAGGGAGAGCATCAGACATTTCCTAATACCAAACAACCATGTTCTTTAAAACAAAGTCTATTTAAAAATAACTTCAAAAGTAGCCGAAAGGATAGATGGATGGATGGAAGGAAGGAAGGAAGGAAGGAAGGAAGGAAGGAAGGAAGGAAGGAAGGAAGAGAAAGAAAGAAAGAACAAAAGAAAGAGAAAGAAAGAGAGATCTGTAAAAATAAGGGCACACCAGACAGGATGCTTCCCAGAGAGGTCTGGTACAAGGTTCAGCGGAACTTGGAAGGGAAACAGGCCAAGTGTTGACTGTTTCTCCTCTCAGATTCCACTTGGTTGACCTTTTGGTCTTTTGTGGTGAAACTGGGCATCAGTGGAGGGGAGGAAGGTCAGGACAGCAGCTGGAGGGGCTGGTACTCACTACCATCAATGAAAATAGCAGCTAAAGAAACAACAACAGAAAACAGCTCCCATGTGTCCGTCAGTATCCGCAAGGACTCCCCCCCCCCCCCCCCAACGGTACAAGACTCTCCCTAGGCCTCTCGAGGGCCCTGAGAGTGAGGAGGACTTTTCCTCGGTTTCGGGGAGGGCAGGCAGCTGGGTGGCAGGGCCCGTCCCCTGATCCAAAGGCCCTGGGGGACCTCTGCAATCTACATGGCAGCCTGCCATCTCCTGGGGATTCTGGGAGGGCAGCGAGGCTGGCCAGCTGGCTTCCCCATCGGCACACCATCTTGGCCGCCGTGGGAGTTGTCACAGTACCGACCCCATCTCGAAGTGGGACTCACAGACACGCCCCCACCCCAGCCCAATTACTGCCATGCCTTGAAAATGGCTCCTTCTGACTCTGATTAATCCTATTTTGATTAATTCTGTTTTCTTACTGCAGCCTTCCTTGAAGCAGAACGACTTGTTTTGGATGTTCTCCTAGTCTTAGGAATTTTCTAATAAGTTGTTCAAAACCAGAGGTCTGTCTACGGCACGACGTACGGGCCAAAGGCGGGTTCTGGAGGCGGGAGTCCTTTCCTTCCAGCCCGCTCGTGACGGCGAAGTGTGGCTCGCCCAGGGCTCTGCTGAGGAGCGGGTGGGTCCAAGCAAAGGGCCTACTTTCTCCCAGAGGCCACGCCGGTGTTCTCCATCTCCGGGTCAACCATGACCCTGACACGGCTAGGCGCCCCACAAATACACGACCTTGCCCTCAGTGCCGGAATAAAGGAGAAAGCGGGCAGTCTGTTACAAGTCTAGAGCAAACGATTAGAAGTACGGAGCACCACGGGACTAGGCCGTACTCTAATCTTGTCTCATCACTTTACCAAGGAGTAAGTGGGGGCCCAGAGAGGTTTAGTGACCTGCCTAAGGTTGCACAGCAGACGACACATCTCAGGACAGAACCCAGGTTTTCTGACTCCCTCTCGACAGCCGTGTTCCACTTACCGTAAGGGTGGCTGCCAACACCAGCGTCCGCCACGAAGGAAGAGCTGGCTTGAGCACTCACAGTGTGCGCACGCGCTCCCGGGTGCGCTCGGCGTGTGGGAAGAATGAGACCAGGGCCCTGTGGCATTCTTTTGAAGTCTAAGTACTGGTGTTTCGAAAGTTTAATGAAACCTCCTAGGCTCTGAGCAAAATTCATTTTAAGTTAACCTTAATAGTAAGTTTAATTAACTTCCAGCAGAATCAAATTACCTCTTTTCCTCTGTCCTCGTTTGTCCCCTCTCGAGGATGAGTTTTCTTTCTTTTTTTTTTTAATGTTTACTTATTTGAGAGAGGGAGAGAGTGAGCATGAGCAGGGAAGGGGAGAGGGGGAGAGGGGGAGGGGGGGAGGGGGAGAGGGGGAGAGAGGGAGAGAGAGAGAGAGAGAGAGAGAGAGAGAGAGAGAATATCCCAAGCAGGCTCCACACTGTCAGCACAGAGCCCAACACAGGGCTCGAATTCACGAACCGTGAGATCATGGCCGAGCTGAAATCAAAAGTCGGACGCTTAACCTCCTGAGCCCCCAGGCGCCCCTCTAGGATGTTTTCTAACAGCAACAAAAATTTAACACGTACTGAAGGGCAAATTCTGATTTGAAAATCAAATGTGCCGACACACCAGGAGTAACACCTGAGTTAATCTAAAGGGAAGAGCAGGACAGTATAATGGTCACAGGATTTTAAGTTCGTGTACCCCAGTGTTTAAAACTGGGGGTCAGGGGCGCCTGGGTGGCGCAGTCGGTTAGGCGTCCGACTTCAGCCAGGTCACGATCTCGCGGCCCGTGAGTTCGAGCCCCGCGTCGGGCTCTGGGCTGATGGCTCAGAGCCTGGAGCCTGTTTCCGATTCTGTGTCTCCCTCTCTCTCTCTGCCCCTCCCCCGTTCATGCTCTGTCTCTCTCTGTCCCAAAAATAAATAAAAAATGTTAAAAAATAAATAAATAAAAAACTGGGGGTCAGTGGGAAGCTACCAACTATTAAGCCGGGGGTGGGGTCGGGGGAGGACAGGAAAGGCTGTGCTCAACACAAAACTGCCTGTCTCCTGTGAGGGACCTGGCGGAGCAGAAAGGGACACGGGATTCTGAGTCACAGAGACCCGCATTCAAACCCTGGTCCCGGACTCCCACCTGCCTTTTCCGAGCGCAGTTTCCTGGTTTCCTAAAGCGGGGCAGCAGCCGCCCCGGAGGCTGCGGTGACAACAGCACAGGGTTCCAAACCCAGAGCCTGCACCTGCCGACACCCAGTAAACAGAAGCTGGGACTGGTATTCCCCCGGTGCTCTGCCCATCGACCGCCTGGTGACCGCCTGGGAAGGGGATTAGGTCACAGTTCTCACTCTCAGGGCAGCTCAGGGGGACCTGCGACTTGCGAAATAAAGCACACAGCTCATGGTGAGACCGCTAAGGTCCAAGTGGGAAGAAGGGCTACAAAGCCATGGTTCCTCCGGGGAGTTGGGGGGGGGACTCCTTCCTCTCTGCCTCCTGGTGAGAGATCCAAACCACGGGCAGGAGGGCCCGTAGAGATGGCTCCTGAACTTGGGGGTGGAGGACAGGTTTTGAAGGCAGAGAGACAGGGAGCCTGAGAGAGACTCTACCGCTTTGTACCACGTGAAATTAGGCCAGTTAATGTCTCCAAAGCTCTCCCTCCAAACGGGAGACCAAAATGGCGCCTTCCTTACAGAATGTTCGCGAAGATTAAATGACACACTGCACAAAAGGCGACTCGTGGAGTGGAGCACGTGTGAAGGTTCGCTTCACCTCCGTCCCTGCTTCCTTTTTTCTCCTCAGCACTTGCTAACACGCTGGCAACGTGCTAGTTTAGCTTACTTCCTGCCTCGTCTGCCCCAACAGAGCGTCGGCCATGAGGGCAAGGATGGGTCTCGTTCGCTGCTGTATTCCCAGCTCCTCGAACAGGGGTTGGTGCATAGTAGGTGCCCAATAAATATCTGTTGAATGAATGGCTCGTAAGCAGACAGGGTAGGACAGAGGGGTACTGAGACTGTATCTAACAGTGCCTGCGTTGCCAAACTGCAGGGGGAAATGGCAGGAAAAATCTCTCTGTCCTCAGGATCCTGCGTGTCACGGAGGAGCACTTTGAGTTCCTCCATGTGAAAAAGAACGCAGGAAAGTCAATTTATGAGACTTCGATGGCCCATCCGGCACGCGCCAGGCGCCGTGAGGGTCGAACCCAGGAAGGAAGGCCTTGTCGTGTTGTTCAAGGCCCTGGGCTCAGGCGGGCCTCGCGCTTGGTTAGCTCTGCTCCCACCATCTTGAAATTCTTAACCGTTTTTTAACAAAGGCCTCCACAATTTTCATTCTGTATCGGGATCCACAAATTATGCAGCCGGCTCTGCCAGTGGGGGAACATTTATGTACTTAAGTAAATACACGACCAAGCAAGTCTCAAGTCCCAAGTCCCGAGGAAGTAGAAAGGAGAGAAAAACGCAAGTGGGGAGGAAAAGGAAGGGCCATGAATCTCTTCCTACAGAAACTGGCCCCTGAAGGAGAGACAGGCAGGGGGCATTTGCACAGTGTCTACGATGGTGAAGAGGTTCGTGGTGTTATGACATTTAATTCTGACGACAATCCTACAAGCTGTGGACGATCTGGCCCGCTGCCTCGTGAAGTGACAGATGACAGAGGTGGGAACCAAACCCAGGCCTGTCCCCTACAGCCAAAGCTCATGGACAGAGATGCAAGGGTCAGTGCAGTGGTGTTTCAGAGGACGATCATCAAAGTGGAAGTGAATCCAAGAGGTGCCAAGCCTGAAAGCGTGAACAAGCGTGTGGGTGCTGACAGGAAAGGAGGTGGCACTCACTGGCGTGGCAGTCGAAGCCTGCGGGCTCACTGGTGCTCCTGGCCCCTTCCCTCGAGGACCGAACGTCCCTCAGTCGGCATCACCTTGACATAATGCATCCACAGGCCGAGACCAGTGGGCAGAATTCTGAGATGGCCAAGATCCCAGCCCCTGATGCAGGTGCCCTGGGTGAGCCCCCATCCTGATGGTGGCACGACCAGGTAACAGGAGGAGACAGCTGCTCCCGCAATTAGGTTACAATCTATGGCCAAGGTGACGGGGTGGCCACTCCTCTGACTGCATTCCTTTCCAAGATTCCATAGCGGCCAATTCTCTTCGCCGGCCTCGAAGAAGCGAGCCACGGTGACCTTCCATAGCTGCAAGAACAGGAATTCTGCCAAGGACCACATAAGCTTGGACGAGGACTCATACCTCTGAGGAGACCCCTGGCCCTGGCCGACACCCTGACTACCGCACGTGAGACGCCACGCAGAGGACCCAGCTAAAGCACGTCCAGGCTCCTGACCCTGGTAACTGCGAGATGAGAACTGGGAATTGTTTTGGACTGCCAGGTGTGGGGCAGCTTGTTACACAGCAACTGTGAACTGATACAGCAACCTGCTGCAGAGCCAGGGTGCAAGGCATACTTGATGCCTCTTGGCAGGACTTAACCGGACGGACTATCAACAATAAAGTCCAGGCCAAGAAACGGTGGAGAAAGACAGAGAAGAACCCCAAAGGGTGAACACACATAAAAGACAGGGTGCTGAATGGAGCCGGGGAAGCACGGTCTGCAGAGCGAGGCCACGGCCACCCCCGGATGCTGTGGGCAGGGGGAGGGAAGGTACAACCCTACTCCGGATGGTTATAAGGAGAGTGGGGTCCTCTGGGGAGCTCCGGGTCAAGATCCAATGGGGAAGAAAGCACGCAGGGAAAAGCAGGGGCACGGGGAGTCTGCAGTTTGCCACGGACACCAGGTAAGACAGAGAAAACGAAGTCCCACTGCCTTGGCCCGAACGTCTGCTTGGGCAGGCAAGAAAACGAAACGAGAAGGACTCCAATGAACACTTTCATACGTTTGGCTTAGAAACGCTGCATGGAAACAACAACAACAAAAAAACATTCACTCCCGATCCACCCTCTGGAGACAACACAACCATATTCTCTCCCTGGGGCCCTGCCTGGCACACAAGCACTTACGGCTCATGCCAGACTGAGGCAGCTCCCAGGACGGCGAGGGAGCCAGGAGCCGCCGCCAGCAAAGCCATCTGCTCACCAATTCCCACAGTCTGAGCGGCACGGCTTCCAGAAGGGTACTGCTGGAGGCCGGCGGCAGCCTGCGCACGCAGAGGGCAGGGGAAAGGACGCAGGGAACTGGGTCTGGGTTGCTCTGCACCAGTCAGCTTTGTTCTGGGCCCGGGGTGAGCCGCTCCTGAGATGTTTCCCGGGAGGCCTTCAGAGAAACTGTCTGAATCACGACACGGATTCTGCAGCAGATGCCTTCCTATTTGCATCTCACGGGGACTCAGCCGGGTCATAGGGCACCCACGGCGGCGGCCCTCTGAGGGGCCCCGCGCGAACACAGTGGACACCACACCCACAGGAAGTCAAGCCCTCTCAGTCTGGGCCGTGAACTAACACTGACATGAACAACAGCTCACGAGGACCAAACGTAGTGATGGTTCTTCACGCTCGTCACGAGCTGGGCTCTGCCTGAGGAGCCCCGCACCTGCTACTCCACAACCCTGGAAGGTCGCAGCTGTATGTGTTTTACGGATGGAACGAGAGACCCACAAAGGTGTCGTAAAGGTGCGGAGGTAAAGGAGCTCGGCTACCAGGGCAGGAGCCAGGGTCTGAACCTCCGTCTGCCTGACTCCAGACCCCACGCTGTCCCCTCTGCGCCTCGCTCCTGCTCATACAGGTGAGCGATCTACCGCAGGGTCAAAACAGAGCACACATATTTAAACTGTTGAAATGTCACGCACAGGCTGAGAACTAAGGCCCTGTCCCTAAGGCAAGCGCCACCTAGGCGGGGGACGAGACAAAAGCACACACACCTGCGAGGCAGGGCGGGTGTGGTACCTGCCGGAGTGGGGCAAGCCACACACATTGGGGGTGGGAGCACGGAGCCCGCCGTGAGGACTGTGGCCAACTGGAGCTGGCTTCAAGAAGCAGCATGGCCAGGGAGCGGGACAGAGACACAGCATGTGCGAGTGGGGGGTGGGAGCAGGGGCAGCAGTGGAGGGTGAGGGTGGAAGGCAGCAAAGGTGGGACCAGAGCAAGGAGCCCAGGCCAGGGGTGCTTCGAGATAGTGTCCATCTGACGGCGGGGACAAAAGCCTGAGGGAGGAGGGATGGAGGGGACGACGGTCTGACACAGAGCAGGGGAGGTGTCAGGACCTGAATGATGGTGCCACCAGGGCAAACTGGGGAAGAGGACCAGCTGAGACACAGAAGACCCATCGATGCCATTCAGCCATTTCCTGGTCACGGGTGAGCCGAAGAGAAGTCCATGGATGACCCGAAAGATTAAAACTTTTATACGCTTCTTTTTTTTTTTTTTTTTAGTTTATTTATTCACTTTTGAGAGAGAGAGAGAGAGAGAGAGCAGGGGAGGGGCAGAGAGAGAGAGGGAGACACAGAATCCGAAGCAGGTTCCAGGCTCTGCACTGTCAGTGCAGAGCCTGACGCGGGGCTCGAACTCATGAACCGTGAGTCAGACGCTCAGGCAACTGAGCCACCCAGGCGCCCCAAAGATGAGAACTTTCCATTAAAGGTAGACAGAGGGGAGGGGAGAGAGGAATATCCCGCTGTCCCCAGTTTTTCTGCCTGCCGGCAACCCTTCAAAACCAACCTGAAGCACAGAGAAATCCCCTCCCGGCCCAGACGAGCAAACACAACTGACTATTCCATTAATTCTTCTAGAAGCCTGAGGAGCAAAGGCTTGAAAATGCAAATGAACACATGGATGTCAATGGGTTTCCGTCAAAGCTTAAAGCAGGCCACCACAGCTTCTCCTGTCTGCTACAAGGGTTAGAAAGCAGGATGGAGGGGCGCCTGGGTGGCTCAGGTTAAGCGTCTGACTTTGGCTCAGGTCATGATCTCACAGTTCGTGGGTTTGAGCCCCGCATCGGGCTCTGTGCTGACAGCTCAGAGCCTGGAGCCTGCTTCGGATTCTGTGTCTCCTTCTCTCTCTGCCCCTCTCCCGCTTGTACTCTCCCCCAACCTGCCTCTCAAAAATAAATAAATAAACATTTAGGGGCGCCTGGGTGGCTCAGTCGGTTGAGCATCCGACTTCAGCTCAGGTCATGATCTCATGGTTCGGGAGTTTGAGCCCCGTGTCGGGCTCTGTGCTGACAGCTTAGAGCTTGGAGCCCGCTTAACAGATTCTGTGTCTCCCTCTCTCTCTGATCCTCCCCCACTCATGCTCTGTCTTTCTCTGTCTCTCAAAGATGAATAAATGTTAAAAAAAAAAAATTAAAAAAGAAAGCAGGATTGAGGAGTGCCTAGGCGGCTCATTTGGTTTAAGCGTCCGACTCTTGATCTCGGCTCAGGTCACGATCTCACGGTTGGTGGGATCGAGCCCTGCATCAGGCTCTGTGCTGAGAGCGCAGAGCCTGCTTGGCATTCTCTATCCCCCTCTCTCTGTGCCTCTTCCCCACTCACACTCTTTCTCTTGAAATAAATAAATAAACAGTGGAAAAAAAAAAAAAAGCCAACAGGATGGAGTCGTTGGCCTGAAAATGGGGAGTGAGGCCAAGGTGGGGGAAGAGCGACTGAGAAGGGAACCCGGGAGGACAAGCTCAGAGCCCAGGTCCCCGGCTCCAGGCGAGGGTCTCCAGGGCTCACAAGGGTGGGTGGCGGGGCCGGCTGGTAACAGCGGTGAGGGATTCCCGCGGGCAGCAGACATCCAGGAGGCACCGCCCCAAGTTAGCGGGGCTCCCCGGTCCCGGCCCTGGCAATGCCTCCAACCAGCTGGTGGCAGGCAGGCTCCCTCACCTGGACAGCTGACTCCTGGACAGCTGACTCCAGCAAACCACGACACCGGTCTCCGGAAAGGCGGCGTCCTATGGTCAACCCAGGTGTTGGAGGCCACAGAGGCCTCGCTTCAAATACAGTACCTGCCGCGTGCAACCCTGGGCCTCAGGCTCCTCCCCTGCAAACTGGGAAAACCCTCCCAGGGCCGGGGAGAGGATTAAGCACGGCAATGTGCAGAGCGGACTTCCCTTCCCTTTGCAAGGTCCGCTCCAGCTCCAAACCGTGCACGGAAAGGGGCCTTTTACCGGCCTTCAGATCACCGCTGTTTGTGAGTTCTTATGAAGTGAAAGAATTCACGACACTATGCCGTCTGCTAACTAAGGGCGATTTGGAAAAAAAACCCAAAACGAAACAGTAGTTCTTCGTCCCCAAAGACAATCTAAGTGAGAGAGCTAAATACTTTGTCCAGGGCAAGAGCCCCGAAAGAAAGGGGAGGGCTCAGGGGTGGAAGACGTTCCGGCTCCAGGTAAGCGCTGCAGGGAGGCTGGGGCAGGAGAGGTGCCGGCATAGGCTTCCGGGCTGCTGGTCTGGCCCCTCGGCCGGCACTTCCTCCCCCAGACAGCCTCCCAAGAGCCACTTGTACTTCTTCCCCTCTTCGCCTCCGCCTAAGAGAGCCGAGCACGAGTCTGATCCACAACACGGCCCGTTACTGCCCCCAGTTGGGAGTCTGGCTGATTCCAGCCTTGGAGCCCTGACCTCGACCCTGAGCAACCGAATGCCCCGAACACCCCGAGTGACAGAGCAAATCTGTCATCGTCCCCCAGGGGAACGTTAAAGTGAGGGCCCAGCCACTGAAACAAGATATCTCTGGGTTTTGTAGGCTATTGCTTCCCTCCACGTACAATCTTTGGAAATAACGCACGCCACAATAAAAGTGTTTTCTTGCCTTTCGCTCAGACACACAACCTTCAGAGACAGGTTAAAAGCATGTTTTTACCACTTCTGTATGTGAGCTTAACCAGAATATCCTGCTCTCCGTAATGAATGGTGGACCCCAGTTTCTGAACACACATTCCCTTTTCCAATTAGTTTTCCTCCTCCTAAGATGAAGCAGACATTTTTTTTTTTTTTTTAAAGACTAATATCCTCGGAACTCTATTTACTTTTTTAGACTCTGAGAGTCAGAGTTTAAGACTGGCACCTTAGCCTAGAATGCATGATATGATAAGAACACATTACAGAAGGGAGTGCTACATCTTCTGTAAACAAAACACCCAAAAGGCGGCCTTGCTTTTTGGCAAAGAAAAATAAAAATGCTTTTGGGGTCTACCAGGGAATACAGCAGCTGGGGACCACAGCTTGAGGAAGCCTTTAAAAAGAGTGTACTGAAAGATTTCTCACAAGCACAAAAAAACCCACCTTGAATTAAACTCAGGGGGTAGGATGCCCGTTTCAAATCAGCAATGTGCTTACCTCAGAAGAACACCTTATCAAAAGCAGGATGGAAAAGTGAGAACATTACCATGACTAGTTTTTTCAAAGGCAGAGGTAAAATCTAGAAGGAAGTTATCTAGAGACGTGCATAACGGTAAAGCAGGAGGGGTAGTGGGATTCTGGCCACGATTTTCCTTCTTTTCTAAACGACGACGTTATTAAAGCTGTTTATAGTTAAACATCTATACACAAGTTCAAGCACTACCTTTGCAACGTGCTTTGGGCATAATTGTTAAAGCTCTACTGAAAAAAGCTGGTGTGTTCTTTTTCAAGGGTTCTCTCTTTTGGCAAGGGACGAGAGTATTCAGCCTGCTTGGAAGAAAGACTTAGGAATGAAAATTAAGTCCGCTTACCTGAGGTTTACCTTTCGATCTTCATCGCTGCCAGCCTCCAGCTACAGAGAAAGAAAGAGAACGTCACATCACAGACACCACTGGGCAATGAGCCGCGGACACGAGTCTCACATTTTCTGCTCTGATGTCTGAAAAAGATACAGGTGTCCAGGACACCTGGCTCTTTCTACACGGTCGCACCCTTTCCTTGGCAAGCCCGCTCTGCTGTCCCTCTGAGTAACTTCCATGGAGGAATTTTCAGGCTTCCCAATGGTTACCCACATTCCTAACACCCCGTCGTGCATTGATTCCTGGTGACTGGACTATTCCTACCTGGCGTCGTTCAACACACTCTTCTCAACTTTCCAAGCTTGTTTCGGATCTCACCCTGTTTTTTGAGGGGAGGGGGGGCTATGTTTTAAGAGCATCTATTTCCTCCTTCAACCCAGGCCATAGCTGAGTGATCAACACCATTTTAAGCCCCAACACATGGGTTAAAAAAAAAAAAAAAGGAAAAACCATTCCAGGCAAGTCTTTCATGACGGAAGGTGGCCAGGAGCAGCCTGTCTGTCTGTGGGTCTCAAAAGCTCTTGGTGGTTCTCAAAAAGGCTTCAATGGTGAATATAAAACTTTCTAGGCTATCGGTTTATTTATATAAACAAGAGAAATAGACATTTGATATTTTCTAAAAGTTTAAAGGCCAGGGGGGTTAGAATCTGAAAGCAATTAGGACTTACGCCCCGATTGACATTTTCCCCCTTCTTGCCTTCAAGGAGAAAACTGAAATAAGAAAACAACCGCCCCCGCCCCCCCCCCCCCAACAACTCTGCACCCCCGGAACCCGCGGACTAGGAAAGAGAAACCTGGAAAGCAGTGATGCCCCGGGAGAGATGCAAGGCTGAACGAGGACACAGACCAGGCAGAAGACAGCAGTGATGGGAAAAGAGTACGGAGCTCACGAGAGGAAGGGGGCCTGAGTGGCAAGGGACACAGAGCAGAGGTGGTGGTTCCAACAAAGGAGGAGAAATACACCAGAGAGTCCCGGAGTCCCTAAACTGTATTAAGATCCTGTATGTCCGAAGCAGACACTCGTGGCCAGTTCTCACGCTCCCTATGCCACAGAGAAGTGGAAAACTCAGGCAAGCCTTCACTGACCACAGGGCCAGGAGCTTCCGTCCCAGAGCCAAGCGTAAATAACTCACACACCACCACCACAAACTTAGAAGAGGATGTTGGGTCTAACCCGGTGGTCCTCAACCGGGGACAATTTTTCTCAATTGTCCGGGCAATATCTGGACACCGGGCAATATCTGGAGCCTTTTTTCAGTGGATGCTCCTGGCATCTAGTGGGCGGAGGACCGGGTGACGCGAAACGTGCCACGATGCACAAGACATCGAATTTTCTGGCCCCAACGTCAGCAGTGCCAAGGTTGAGAAACCCTGATCCGACGTCCCCACCCGCCCCCCCCAAAGAAAAAGAGACTGGAGATCTGCCCATAAATATTAGTCACCTTGAACGCTTGTCAAAAATAACAATGTTACAACCCATTCTTGAAAGTTATTGATTTATCCGCTGTTGTGCTTTCTGCTTGTTCTCACAGAGGAACGAGATAAGACTGACAGTAAAAATGACATAAATGAGATAACTGAAGATGGGGGGGGGGGGAATTAAGAGAGGAGAACTGCTTTGCCGGTCAGGCTGAGTTCCCCGTTCCCACGCCGAACGGGCTGAGTCAGGAAACGGCCGCTCGGGGAGTCTCTGACTCAGAGGAGGAGTCGCATTTTGAGCAGTAAGGAAGTGATTTAGGGGTACAGACCTCAAAGCCACTTCATTCTCGGTCGTTCTCTGGGATTCCCAGGAGTGAAATGAAGGCGAGGTAAGGTCAGTTATTCCAGAGAAGAAAGCTGTAGGATGTGCCCAGAACACACGTTAAGAGGGAAGCCAGCCCTTTTGCAGGAGCTGAGGCCGAAGGAACGTCAGAGCAGGGGCCCAGCCGGCCTGGACCTGCGCCTCCTGACTCCACGCACACGCGCCTACTCTCTCCGTATCGTCTCTTGCTTCTTCGCGCCTCACTCCATCTGGAAGAAAGCCTCGCCTTCCAGGGAACATCCCAACCTCGGCTAGTTCACTGGGCAATTAATGGTGCTGCTCTACTAACGGTAAATAAAAGGCGGTTGAGTTTCAGTCTCACGTTTACCGGGTCATTGGCGCTTGGTAAAAATAACGCTCTGTGGAACAGTTTTAAATGTGTCTCGTGGAGAGGACCCCAATGTCCCACAACACGTGATTCACCCATGCAGTGGAATATTATCTGGCAATAAAAAGGAGTGTAGTATTGACCCATGCCGCAGCATGGTTGAACCTTGCGGACGTTACGCTAAGTGACAAGAGTCCAGACACAAAAGGTCACCTTATTGTAGGATTCTACTCATGCAAAATGTCCAGAACGGGTGAATCTATGGGGACAACACAAGTAATCAGTGGAAACCTAGAATCTGGGGAGAGCAGGGTAAGGGCGGGGAGAGGGGGGCCACAGGTGATGGCTACGGGGGGTGAGGGTTCTTTTTGGGAGTGATGAAAATTTCTGGCACTGACACAGTGGTGATGGTCGTGCAACCCTGTCATTATACTAAAAGGCGCTAAAATGGTCTGAAATTGTACAGTCTGAAATGGTGAATGGATGATACGTGAATTGTATCTCAGCTAAAAGATAATAACAAAAAATTTAAAAACCGTGTCTCAGGGGCACCTGGGTGGCTCAGTCAGTTAAGTGTCCGACTCTCGACTGAGGCTCACGTCATGATCTCAAGATTCACGAGTCTCAGCCCCGTGCTGGGCTCTGTGCTAACAGCGCGGAGCCTGCTTGGGATTCTCTTTCTCCCTCTCTCTCTCAAAATAAGTAAGTGAACTTAAAAAAAAAATTTTTTTTTTTTGGGGCGCCTGGGTGGCGCAGTCGGTTAAGCGTCCGACTTCAGCCAGGTCACGATCTCGCGGTCCGTGAGTTCGAGCCCCGCGTCAGGCTCTGGGCTGATGGCTCGGAGCCTGGAGCCTGTTTCCGATTCTGTGTCTCCCTCTCTCTCTGCCCCTCCCCCGTTCATGCTCTGTCTCTCTCTGTCCCAAAAATAAATAAAAAACATAAAAAAAAAAAAAAAAAATTTTTTTTTTAAACAAACAAAAAACTGTGTCTCAGACAGGAAGAGGTCAGGAATCGAAACCAAGACTGAGGCTGAGAGGCCTTCTGCGTAATCCCTTACTGAAGCCGAACCCTTCCCTCACCTCATAGTTTTGAGAACACGAGATTAAGTGCTTCGAAGTACTCTGGGAACTGCAAGACGGCATGAATCGGAATGATGGAGGAGAACAGATGTCTGTGTGGGGAGGAGAGAAGTTACTGCTGCCTGAATTCTCAGTGGCAGGCAATTGGCCACCCATGTTCTTTTCCCTGCGATCGACTTGCAGAATCCTGTCTGCAGACAAGGGAACTCATGAACGGCCTCTCCTGGAGAAGAGGGGGCTATGCATAGGGGTTCGGTCTTGCCCCCTCTCTGAAAATGTTCCCACTGTTCCTGGTGAAACAGGCTGAAGAGCTACCCCCAAACTGGTTCCTCTTCTCTCCTGGTCTCTCGCAAACACACACAAACCTTTCCGTGTTATCAATTTCCTCTACAGAGAAGGGGCTGGATTCGCTCAGCTGCTGGGGAGGCCACTTCCTGGGCCTGCAGGGCCCCTCCAGACTTCTCTCCCTTCTCTAAACAGTCCCCAAACTCCTCCTCAACACTCGGCCTGTGCCACGGATAGGAGTGTAGACCAGAGGCCACAGTTCTCCGAGAGAAAGTGGGACAGCAGGGGACAAGAGGGTCAGCCCTGCAGCTGCCGGAGGCCCCAGGCTCAGAGGACCCATTCCCCAATCTACTCCAGGACAAGAAGGAGCCGGCCAACACAGGCCTGGTGGCACAGGGACACACAGAACCCCGCAGGGTGCCTTGGTGCACTCTCAGCCCCCAGAATGCACCGTGCAGCTACAGGAACCCCGGAATCGGCCCCAGCCACACAGCCAGATACACACAAACATGCAGTCCCGAAGGACATTTCAAAAAGGAAAAAATCCAGACTCAGCCACACACAAAGACAAGACACCCAGTCACACAAGCGCCCTGAGCTCACTCGGTCACTGACACACAGTGACACGGGCCCCGGAGAGACAGACCTCCAGGGGCGTGCAGTCGGGGAAACAATCTCAAACATTCCCAGGGGCACCTCCCCCCACCCTCCCCGGGGGGCCTCTGTCACAGCATCAGGCGGGTGCAGTTTCCCAGCAGACCGGCCACCGTCACACACAGTCTCCCATACACAGCCAGGATCGCAGGGTAGGGGCCTAGAACAGCCACAGGGCCACGAATCTCAGAACCAGCATCCCCCAAAGTCGCCAACTAGGAGTCCCAGTCGCACACCCAGTCTGCCACACTGTCACCCCCAGACGGGGATCAGTCACACACACACACACACAGTCTCACGCAGGGCCACCCCCAGACAGAGGTCACACCCGCACCTACAGTCTCCCTGAAAGTCACCCCCAAACAGAGGTCACGGCTCCACACACAGACGGGGTGACACTCTCGGTCTCCCGCACAGTAACCCGAGGCCGGCTGCCCAGACACGGTCGCACCGCGGGGTCTCCGCAGGGCCCGGGCGCCCTCCGCCCCGCACTCGCGGCCCAGGCCTGGAGCAGCGGCTGCTCGGCCGGGCCGGGGTCGCGGGCCCGGGGCTCACCTCGCTGTTGCTGGCCGAGGAGGAGGCGGCGCTGGGCGTGGGCGAGCGCTGCAGGGTCACCAGGGCCATGGCTGCGGCGCGGCGCACGGGCGCCGCCGAGGCCTCCGGCTAGAGCCGCCGCTGCCGCCGCCGCCGCCGCCCGGGCCGGGCCCGGGGCGCTAGAGCAGCCGCGCGCGGGCGGCCGGGCCGAGCCGGGCCGGGCCGCCCCTCCCCCTCGGCGTCCACCGCCCCCGCCACCCGCCTCCCGCCTCCCGCCTCCCGCGCCGGCGCGCGCCGGGCCCGGAGCGCTGCGGCGGGGAGGGGGGGAAGGCGGGGCGCGGGGCGGCGCGCGTGCGCGTGCGCGGCACGGGAGCCCGGAGCGGCCGCTGGAGGCCCCGGCAGCCTACCCCGCGCGCCCGGCACGCACGCCCCCGCCCGCGCGCCCGGCCCTCGGGTCTGGGGACCCGGGCCGCGCGCTTCCGCGGGCACGTCCGCCCCAGGGGGCTCGCCGGCTGAGCTGGCGGGAAAGCGAGGCCCGGCGACTGCGCAGGAGGGGAAGCGCAGGGACCGGGAGATAGAAACCCTCGGCAGTCTGCAGAAATTCATTCGTTCCTTCATTCATTCGTTTGTGAAATATTGGGCACCTGCTAAGTGGCAGGCATGGAATATTCAACAGTGCGCAAGTCAGATCGGGCCTGTCCTCAGGTCTTTTACAGGAGTGAATCAAATGACTAGGCACATTTATAAATTATTTTGCTAATATTTTTGTATGAATTCTTTCTGTGTCCATAAACCCAGCCAACTCCTTGGGAAGTCAGGGAAGGCTTCTCTGAGAAAGGGACATTTGCTCTGAGGCCTGACAGGAGAGCAGGATTAACGGGGGAAGGGCGGGGGAGACAGCCTGGAGGTTGGGGGGTTGGTGGCAGCATGCACAAAGGCCTGGAAACGGGAAGGTTATTTGTCCGTCAGAGGCCAGGGCCTACGGAGGGAAGCAAGAAGAGTGGCACGTAGGGATGGGCTCCAGAAAGCTCTTGGCTTCTGGGTAGGGAATGGACTGTGTGGTGGAAGGTTTGAGAGAGACCAGGGAAGGGGCTGCTGCTGTCCTCCTGGGAAGATGTGACCAGTATGGAGATGTAGGAGAGGTGGAGTACCGTAGCAATCAGTACTGGCTTGACTCAATGATAGGGAAGCTTCTCTTTCATTTCCAAAAAGCCCTTCTTCACTTCTGTCTCTGGCGTGCACACTGCACAAGCACCCCCCACATGGCCTGGTCCAATCCTGCATTTCAGCAAAGGGCTCCGCCCCCGCCCCCCTCCCCCCGCCCCCTCCCCCCTCCCCCCCGCCCCCTCCCCCCCTCCCCCCCCCCCCCCCCCCCCGCCAGAACCCCACGCAGCCTCCTGGATCCCTCCCCCAAATCCAGGGGCTGGGACCTCCTGCATATTCCTGGGATCTGACTCTTCAGCACCATTCATTTTATTTATTAAATTTTTTTTTTGTTTTAATGTTTGTTTATCTTTGAGAAAGGGGGAGAGACTGAGTGTAAATGGGGGAGGGGCAGAGAGAGAGGGAGACACAGAAGCGGGCTCCAAGCTGTCAGCACAGAGCCGGGCTGGGGGCTGGAACTCACAAACCGGGAGATCATGACCTGAGCGATGTCCGACTAACCGACTGAGCCACCCAGACACCCTTCAGCACCATTCATTTTAAAGGTGGTTCTCAGTGGGGGCATTGTAACCCCTATGGAGCATTTTTTTTTTTTAATTGTAGGCGTATTTTTTGTTGTCTTGCTTATGGGTACTAGAGAGCCACTGGCATTTAGAGGGCAGGAGCCAGGAATACGAGATGTCCTGCAAGGTACTGGAGACTTTCCCAAAGAATTGTTCCATTCCCACAAACACCTGTGTAGGTGAGAAACCCATTCAAAATTCTCTGAAGCCAGGACTTAACTCCATTTTATACATCAATGCCGAGGCTCTTTCACGAATTTTCAGAAATGCAACTGTGTTTAACTAGACGGGAAAATATACTTTGAGAGCTTTGTGGGGAGTTGGTCACCATTTGGGAAGAGTTTATGAATGGCAACGCCACTCCTAATATTAAGAGTAGCTGACCAAACAGATTTGCGTTTGTACCTGTGATCCTGGTCCACAGTCATACTTAGTTAGCACTTATTTTAAAATATCAGATATAGGGGCTCCTGGGTGGCTCAGTCAGTTAAGCATCCCACCTCAGCTCAGGTCACGATCTTGCAGTTCCTGGGTTTGAGTCTCTGCGTCGGGCTCTGTGCTGACAGCTCGGCACCTGGAGCCTGCTTAGGATTCTGTGTCTCCCCCTCTCTCAAAAGATTCTGTGTCTCCGCTCACGCTCTGTCTCTCTCACTCTCAAAAATAAATAAGTATCCAAATATAAGACAAAATTGGGGACAAAATTTCAGTTGAATGATGAATATCTTACTCTCAAATCCAAACCCGTTCATTAAAAACAGACACAAACTTCTGAGACTTTCCTTTGCCCTCCAGAGAGCTGTGCCCAAGTATTCACACACTGAAATGCATGTTTTGTTATGATTTATTTTTCTTTTACGTCTACATTACATCAGTGCATCACGGATTTGGGGTTTTTAGACTACATGTGTACATGGGCTTTATAATCTATAAATTTTGTTCCCAGTTAGTAATCATTACAAAGTATTTGTGAAATGGGTGTGGGGTTTTAGGGCCGAGAACCTTAGGCCAGTGGTTCTCAAATTCAAGTGTTTGAAAATCCCCTGGAGAAAACAGACAACTAGGCCCCGCCCTCTAGAGTTTCTGATTCACTGATTTAATAGCAAGCTGGAAATTTTTACACGTTTAATAATTCCCTGACGATGCTAAAGGTCCTGGTCTGGGGATTACAGATTTACCTACACAAATGCCAGGTCACCCCTCTGCTCTTGCCTCTAGTTTCTTCCTCTGCAATCAAGAAATCCTAACCTGGGTGCCTGGGTGGCTCAGTCGGTTAAGCGTCTGACTTCAGCTCAGGCCATGATCTCAGCATTCGTGAGTTTGAGCCCTGCGTCCAGACTCTCTGATGTTAGCTTGGAGCCCTTTCTGCCATTAGCTCAGAGCCCACTTCAGATCCCCCCCCCCCCCGACCCTCCCCTCTCTCAAATAAACAGAAAGAAAGAAAGAAAGAAAGAAAGAAAGAAAGAAAGAAAGAAAGAAAGAAAGAAATCCATACCAAGCTCTGATCTGTTGTCTGGGTGGCACTAAACCCACCTCCCCCCTTTCCAGAGACCATCTCTATGCTTTCTCACTTCCTCCTCAAGAGAGGCCCTCTTCCCTCCCACAACTAATTCTTGCCTGATACCCCCTCCAAAAAGCCCCCGGGCCTGGTCCTTTCCAGGATCCCGTCACCTCCATTCTGTCCCCAGAGACACAGCAAGTGTCACTGGACTTTGTCGTAAGTATCTCTGTCTTGTCACATGGTCCCTAAGAAAAATCTCAGGGGCAGGGCTGGGACCAGGGTGAGGGCCCAAAACTTCAGGGACCTCCAAAACAAACCAACAACCGCCCCAGTAAGTAACCAGAGAAATATTTTCATGCAACATTTTAGGGAATCAAACTTAATGCCTAAATCCATGATGAACAAAATGTTAACATTTTTTACCGTATCACTGATTTTTCCTTTTGTCTCCAGATTCCAAGGCACAGATCCATCCTGCTTTGATTCTGCTTGATTTCAAATCCTGGTTATTTTAAACTCTTGTGCAAATGGCTGGGGCCCTGACTCCGCTGGGGCCCATCAGGGGGGTGGGGAGGGGATAGGAGAAGTGAAAGTCCCCCACTTGGAGTCAGTCTGTAGGTTTCAAGGGACCCCAGGAGTGGAAGAGGGGACTCAGCTAGAGGAGGCACCTCCAAAGTTTTCTTCTATCCAGTAAAGCCCTTTCCGTTCGTTATCATCCTAATTTTTTTTCATCAAAATTTATTTAATCGTCTTTGATCTGGTCATTGTATTCCAAGCTTACTTTTTCAACTATCAAAAAACAACAGGGAGGGGCGCATGGGTGGCTCAGTCAGTTAAGCGTGGGACTTCAGCTTCAGCTCAGGTCATGATCTCATGGCTCGTGAGTTCAAGCCCTATGTCCAGCTCTGTGTTGACAGCTCGGAGCCTGGAGCCTGCTTCAGATTCTGTGTCTCCCTCTCTCTGCCCCTCTCCCACTCGTTAATAAATAAACATTAAATAAATCAATAAATCAATAAATACAACAGGGGGCAACTGGGTGGCTCAGTCGACCTCAGCTCAGGTCTTAATCTCATGGCTGGTCAGGGTCATGAGTTCAAGCCTCGCATTGGGCTCCACCCTGGGCTTCTGAAGCCTACTTAAAGAAAAAAGAAAAAAAGAAAAAAAACCACACTACAGGTTATGGAGTAATTTGCAGTCTGCCAGGTGTTATGCAAAATGCTTTGTGAGTGTGCTGGAGACAAGGTTATTAATATGGGAATGCCCCCACTCAGGCCGCAGGCTCACCTCCTCCAGGAAGCCTTCCCTGACCGAGGGCTGAATTAGGTGCCCCTTCTCTGTGCTCCTATGGCCCCAGTGTTCCTTCCTGGGTTGGGCTGCTTTCTTTATTTCTTGTCACCACTGTTGTGATCCTTATTTCACGGATGAGGAAATTCACTCGCAAAGTTGTTAAGTCACACGCCCAAGGTCACATAGCTAGGGAGTGGTGAGGCTGGTATACAAGACCAGGTTTTCTGCTTTAGAATTCAGGCAAAAGACAGAGGTTCTTCAGAACTCTATGGAGAGTTCCCTTTTTAGAGCAACCAATTTGCAATTTCTCCGTAACTCTTCGAAAATGAAACCGAGAGGTAATAAAGCTTTGGTAGGCTGCATAATGGCTCTCCAAGGATGTCTGTATCCCAATCCCTGGAACTTGGGAACATGTCACCTGACATGGTAAGAGGGATTTTGTAGGTGTGATTAAGGCTGTTGAGATGGGGAGAGTATCCTGCTTTATCCAGGTGGGCCTGTATAATCCCAGGGGTCTTTATAAGAGGGAGGTGGCAGGATCAGAGCAAGCAGAAAGATACGTAACAACGAAAGCAGGAGGTTGGAGTGATGTAAGCAGGATCATGAGCCAAGGAGTACCGGGGGCCTCTAGAAGCAGAAAAAGGCAAGCGAATGGATTCTCCACTCAGAGTCTCGGAAAGAACTCAGCCGTACTCGATTTTAGACTTCCGGCCTCTAGAACTACAAGAGAAAAAATTCCTGATGTTTTAAGCCACTATTTTTCTGGTAATTGGTGATAGCAGCCATAGAAAATGAATGTAAAAACCAACCTGCACACATAGTGTAAGAAAAAAAACCCATCACAATGTCATAGTCCAATATATTCCAGACACTTCTGGGACATTGTATCACATTCTCCTTCACTCAGTTCATTCAACAAACATTTCTGGAGTGCCCACGCTCTCCATAGGAATTTGGGGTCCACGAGTGAAGGAAACAGTCACTGCCTTTGGATGGCATCCAGTGGGGGACCTAGTCAAACGACATATAAGCAAATATATTTACTATAATACGTGCGAAATCCCTTGTGCTTCAATAAATTGGTATTGTCAGAGTCCTTCGAATAAGATCAGATTAGCGTCAGAGAAATGAAATAGGTTTGGAAGACCAAGGGGAGAAGGGTGATGGGGAGGGCTGTTTCGGCAAGTGGTCAGGGAAAGCTCTGGACAAGGTGACCTTCGGGCAGAAGAAACACACGGCAACCCCATCGGGGAGCTATAGACCTGCTGGGATGTGCCTGGTTCAACCGGGCGTCCCGACTTAGGAGCTGTGGAGCTCCAGATCAGACACTTCCTTCTTCTGAGGCTCACCTGCCTCCTCTGTAAGACAGAGAGGAGAACGAGAGCACTTATTTGATGGGTCATTTGTGAGGATTGAACACAACCACGCCCATCAAAGGGATGGCAAGCTGTCCTTGCTGTCCAAGCTGTCCAACACATTCGTGTTACTTAGTGTAACGGGTTGACCTGTGTCCCCCTAAAAGATGTTTAAGTCTTGATTCCCAGGCCCTGTGTACGTGACCTTGTTTGGAAATAGGGTCTGGGCAGAGAATCAAATTAAGATGAGATCATGAGGGTGGGCCTTCGTCTGACTTGGCTGTGTCTTATGAAAAGGGGAAATTTGGACACGGAGGCAGACGTGCAGGGAAATTGCCGTGTGAAGACTGCAGTCTTGCCATAAGCCAAGGAACACCCAAGGTCACCAGCCAAGCCCCCAGAAACTGGGGGAGAAGCGTGGAACAGATTCCCACGGCCCTCAGAAGGGCCCACAGCCTCATTTCAAACTCCTGGCACCCAGAACCACAAGGCAATTGCATTTCTGTTGTTGAAACCACGCAGTTTTGAAAGCAGCTCTAGGAAACGAATACACCTGATACGATCGTCGCCTTGGATGCAGAAACTGAGGCTCAGAGCAGAGCTAGCATTTGAACCCAAGCCAACCAGACCCCAAGGCCCAGGTGCAGGTTGTCAGCCTTTCTAGCCCAAGAGGCAACAGTTTGGATGAGCCCCCGTGTGCGGGGGGGATGGTGTTCAGAGGACTGAAAACCTGAGTCATTGGGCATGGTGTCCCGGGAGGGAGCGTTGGTATGCAGGACTCCTGCCGAGGCATCTCTCTGGGCCGGTTGATGGACACGGGCAGCCAGGCAGCCTCAGAGCTCTGTGTTCCTTCCTGTATGTTGGCTAAAGTCTCCATTCCTCTGCCCACTCCCTGCTTTAACCTGGTTTCGTGGGTTTCCCCTGCTAGGAGAGGGGCTCTGCCTGCCTCCAGGCATCCCCTCACCTCTCTGGTGGGTTGACTCACAGGATTTGGGCTAGCCTGACCCTGCCTGTAACTCACCCCATGTCTGCAAGTGATACAGTGACCCTTGCTGGGCCTTGGAATCTCAGCTTGTGAGATGGAGCGGTTAAATGTTCCAAGAGAGGGGATTTGTTGCGTAAATGCGGCTATATGCATGGGATGGTCCTCCTAGGTGGTCCTTCGGATCCCCATCTCCTGGTACTTCCTGCCTTTCTGGACCATTCCCCACAATGCATAGGGCTGACCTGTGTAACTACTATATAATCACAGATGTGACAGTGTGTGACCTCTGAGGTGAGGTCATACAAGACGCTGTGGCTTCCATTTTGCTCTCTCTTGGACCGCTCCCTCTCAGGGAGCCCCGTTGCCATGTCATGACGACATACTCCCGCAGCCCCTGTGGAGAGAGGTCCCCATGGCAAGGAACGGAGGCCTCCTACCAACAGCCAGCACCAACTTACCAGCCATGTGAGCGAACCACCTTGAAAGTGGATCGGTCCTCTGGCCCCATTGAAGCCCCCAGTGAGACTAGAGTCATGGCCAACATCCTGACTGGATCTTAAGAAAGACGCAGCCATGGGGCACCTGGGTGACTCAATGGATTAAGCGTCCGACTTCAGCTCAGGTCATGATCTCGCAGTTCGTGGGTTTGAGCCCCGCATTGGTCTCTGTGCTGACAGCTCAGAACCAGGAGCCTGCTTCAGATTCTGTCTCCCTCTCTTTCTGCTGACCCCCCCCCCCCATGCTCGCTAGCTTGCGCTCTCTCTCTGTCTCTCAAAAATAAACATTAAAAAAAAAGATTTTCTTTTTGCTAGATTTTGGGGTAGTTTGTTATACGGTAACAGAAAAGGAATACAGCAGCCATATAAAAATGTTATAAAACAATGCACTGTTGTATTTTATGAAAGATTTTCAGAAAAAATTAAGCATCGGGGGGAAGCAGGTCACAAATTAGGATATGACAAGATCCGAGTTTTGGAAGAAAAGTATAAGGAGTTAGAAAACTACCAAAGAACAAAAAAGAAGACATATATGGAGAGATGGAAAAGCTTTTTTTTTTTTTTAATATTTTATTTTTGGGGCACCAGGGTGGCTCAGTCAGTTAAGCAGCTCTTGATCTCGGCTCAGGTCATGATCTCAGTTGTGGGGTCAAGACAGCATCAGGCTCCATGTTGACAGCGTGGAGCCTGCTTGGGATTCTCTCTTTCTCTATCTGCCCCTTCCCCTCTCTCTCTCTCTCTCTCTCTGCCCACCCCCACCCCCCAAATAACTCAAAAAAAAGATTTTATTTTTAAGTCATCTTTCTTTACACCTGACATGGGGCTTAAACCCACAACCCCAAGACCAAGAGCCGCATGCTCTACCAACTGAGCTAGCCAGGTGTCCTAGAAATGCTTTGTTTTTGTTGGAAAGACTCATTATAGTAAGATTATCAATCTTTCTAGACTAAAATAAATGCAATTCCAGTGAAAATCCCAACCTAATTTTTTGGAGTGTAGGGGATCCTGATAAGAGATACCATTTATTGGGTACATAGTGTGCATTGTGTCCTGTGACAATCACTGTTTCATTTTAAGTCCACAGCAGGAAAAATCCCTAGCTATTTAGTTTTTCCACTAGTAAGGAACTGTTATCAGCCCCCTCCCCTATTTTACATGAGGCATTCAGGGGGAGCTTGTCTGAGATCCTGAGGACCATGAGGGGTGGAGCTGGGTGAAGCCAGGCATGTTTGATACTAAAATAATGCCCTTAGATGTCCTGCCATGTGGCCTCCTGATTGTTCTCTGGTTTCCTCTTTTCCTTCTTTTGAATAATTTTGTAGTTGGCATTTATGACGATGATTTTTTTTTTAAAAGTAAGCTCTAGACCCAACGTGGGGCTTGAACTCATGACCCCCGAGATCAAGAGTCACATGCTCTTCTGACCGAACCAGCCAGGTGCCCCCATACCCTGCTTCTATTCTCTGAAATTGATTCCAAATGAATCAAATATTCAAATGTAAAAAAAAAAAAAAAAAAAAAAAAAAAAAACCCTCACAAGTTCTTAAAAGTCTGTGCGAGTAATTTATAAAAAGGGGCAGGAAGGGGAGGGGAGGAAAGGCTTCTAAATATGATACTAATGGCAGAAACCATGAAGGAAAAAAAAGATGAATAGATTTGGCTACAAAAAAGTTTTAAAATCTTTTCATGGCGAACACACTGGGGAAAACATTGCAACAGAAGGAGGAAACCCATAAACATAAAAGCAATTCTTCCAAATCAAAAAGAAAAATAGCCAACTCACTTCAAGGGAAAGATGAGCTAAATACATACATACATCATGCGGCGTCTGGGTGACTCAGTCAGTCAGGCGTCCGACTTGGTTTCAGCTCAGGTCATGATCTTGCGGTTCGTGAGGTCGAGCCCTGTGTCAGGCTCTGCACTGTCAGTGCGGAGCCTGCTTGGGATTCTCTCTCTCTCCTTCTCTCTCTGCCCCTCCCCTGCTCGAGCTCTTTCTCTCTCTCTCAAAATATATAAATAAACATTAAAGAATTTTTAAAAATACATACATCATACATACATACACCATACATACACATACATACATACAGAGACACCTTATAAAGAACTCCCAAAGAGCGCATCACCACATGACCATATGCAATGTCATCAGCAGGGCTGGAACTAGGTGGATGGGGGCTGTGCAAAATTTAAGGAGGCTTTCACTCTCAAGATGGTGCAAGTACACGGTGGGCAGCTCCTTTGAATTTATCAGTCGACACAGCTCTTCTGGAGGACCGTCTGGCAAAACGGATGAACGTTTTAAATGTGCAAACTCTTTGGCACAAAGATTCCATTTTTAGGAATCGAGTCTGAGGAAATAATTAGACGAGTGTGCCAAGGAACACATTCGGGATATTTGTTGGTAACATACAAAAAAAAAAAAAAAATTCTAGGGACACCCCCCTGAGGGACTAACTGGAAAAACTGTTATATCCATAGACAGTAGTACCCTGTGTGAAACGGAGGCTGCTGTCCTATAATTGTATGGAGAGAGATTCAGGACCTACCATATTGGTAAGTGAACAGAACGGGAGACACAGCGCGTATAACACGGTCCCATTTTGTCTCTGGGATATTCACCCAATGTTAACAGCCCCTATTTCCTGGTGGTAGGATTGGCTGCAGGTGATGAGTACTTTCATCTTTCTTTTTTTTTTTTGAAATTATTTTTTTTTTAATTTTTTTTTTAATGTTTTATTTATTTTTGAGACAGGGAGAGACAGAGCATGAACAGGGGAGGGTCAGAGAGAGGGAGACACAGAATCTGAAACAGGCTCCAGGCTCTGAGCTGTCAGCACAGAGCCCGACGCGGGGCTCGAACTCACAGAGTGTGAGATCATGACCTGAGCCGAAGTCAGACGCTCAACCGACCAAGCCACCCAGGCGCCCCGACTCGCACTTTAAACCCACGAACCAAGAGATCATGACCTGAGCTGAAGTCGGACGCTCAGCCGACTGAGACGCCAGGTGCCCCAAGTACTTTCATCTTTCTACCTCCTGTGTTGTATACATTTACGGGGGTTATGATTACCTTAACACTTAGAAAAGTTATAATAAAACTGCTTTTATCTGAAGGAGAGTAGGCGCGCGTTGACTCGTTATTCTATAACTTTACCTGCCGCACCCAGAATTCTGCCTCCTGCAGGGAATTCTCCCGGTGAATGATCCTTTTGCCCTAACCAAGTGTATTTCAGAGCTCCAAGGAGCCATGCTGTTTATCAACCAGCCACGGCAACAGAAGGATCTTTGACTCCTACAACTCCACCCAAATATACAGAAATTGCTTCCAAAGGTCCTTCAGGGCTTTTTGGGGACCTTCTGTCATTATGATCAGCAAACTTTGTGTATTCAGAATAGTTTCTCAACGGGGCACCTGGGTGGCTCAGTCGGTTGAGTGTCCAACTTTGGCGCAGGTCATGATCTTACGGTTTACAAGTTCGAGCCCCCCCACTGGGTTCTGTGCTGACAGCGTGGAGCCTGCTTGGGATTCTCTCTCTCCCTCTCTCTCTCTGCCCCTCCTCCCCCTCAAAAATAAAATAAACATTAAAAAATAAATAACTATTGCCATGAACTTGGGGCACAAGGTCATGTGATATAAAAGTGAAGCATGAAGATGATTTAAAAAATTCAAAAGAAGTTAAAGTACATAAAGGGTGGAGTTCACCCCATCCTTTTAAAAATTATTACTAAAAAAAAAAACCCCACGCACTAAATATATGCATTTTCTTATTTTATCCAAACTTTTAAAAAGATGTTTATTTATTTTTGAGCGGGATGGGGAGTGCAAAGAGAGAGGGAGACAGAGAATCAGAAATAGGCTTCATGCTGACAGCAGTGAGCCCGATGTGGGGTTCGAACTCACAAACTGTGAGATCATGACCTGAGCCCAAGCCCCACGCTCAATGACTGAGTCATCCAGGCGCCCCCTATCCAAACTGTTTCATTTGATGCAAGATAGGGAAGGGGAGGTTGGATCTTCAAAGCTGACCCAAAGGATGCCTTACTCAGGGGTGGCTAGTCCCTCTCTCAGGGCCTCAGTTTCCCCATCCACATAGTGAGGCGCCTGATGATTTTTTGGTTCCAGTAACTGCAGCTCCAGGTCTAGCCCTGGCAGAGGAGGGACCTGGAGTCCTGCCGCCCGTGTCTCTGGGATACGGGAACAAAGAGCCACCCAAACAGGCGTTGCCTTGAGTCTCTCCTTGGCCTCATGCACCCAGCATTCCAGAATGGCATTAGGCTGGCCGGCTGGCCCCTGGAGCCCCTGTCCTGTATCTCTGGCCTCCCCCGCAGGGCTCCCAGGCTGACCAGGCCCACAGCGGCTCAGGGAACAACCTTCCCCTCCCCCAGGGTGGCAGCAGGAAGAGGGAAGAAAGAGGATCGTCTCCAGCTGGCCCAGGAGACAGACCTCCTTGTCCCCATCAGCCCTGCCGCCCTCCCTCCCCACCGAGGGCTGTCCGCAGGGGCTTGGGATCGGCCAGAAAAGTCAGGCAACTTTTCAGGGACCAGAAGGAGGGGAGGGGAGGGGAGTCTCCCAGCCTGTGAGAAGCAACAGCGCCAAGCCCTACCCCTCGCTGTGTCCTGTCCACAAATCCAGACTTTGACCCTGAGCTTCAGTCCCCGTTGGCGGGCAGAGGGCTGAGGACAGGACGCCTCAGAATCAGGAGACTCCTCTCAGGAGGTAAAATCCTGCGCCCAGCTGTCTCCTTTCTTCAGAAGTTTGGCAATCCAGGTGAGTGGGGGCGGCGGTGCACCAGGACCCAAGGTCCTCCGGGCGGTAAGGAGAAGGCTCCACATTAGAGCCCAAGGCAGGTAACAGCCCTGGAGCCAAGGCAGGAACGCAGGCAGGTGCCTTCGCCTCTCCAGGCTTCCTTTTCCTCATCTGGAAGACAGGGATCATAATCACCTCTTACGGGGTTAACTTGAGTATCAAAAGAGGTGATGAACAGAACGTACTGAGCACGGACTGGGCACATAGCAAGTACTCAATAAACGGTAATTATTATTTGGGGGCAGGGAGCCGATAGCCTGGTTATCAAGCATTTATAGAATCCATTCCATTTTCTTTTTTTTTTTTTTTTTTTTTTCAACGTTTTTTTTTTTTTTTTTGGGACAGAGAGAGACAGAGCATGAACGGGGGAGGGGCAGAGAGAGAGGGAGACACAGAATCGGAAACAGGCTCCAGGCTCCAAGCCATCAGCCCAGAGCCCGACGCGGGGCTCGAACTCACGGACCGCGAGATCGTGACCTGGCTGAAGTCGGACGCTTAACCGACTGCGCCACCCAGGCGCCCCTCCATTCCATTTTCAAGATCAGTTGTGAAAATGTCAGCTTCCTAAGAAGTAGCCATAGGGCACAACCCCATTATATTTATTCAGATACCTTGTCTGTGACTTGTTGATTTGTTTTAGAAGTCTTTCCTTTTTTTTTTTTTTTTTTTTGGTAGATGCAAATAGCAATCAAAGGCCCAAGCTGGCCCAAATTCCTTTCTAGGGACAAGGAGGGTTATAAGCCAACACGCACCAAGACTGAAAAACAAGCAGAAAGCGTCAGGTGCTCACTTCCTGCCTGCCGCATGGCAGAGAAAACTCAGCTAGAACAGGCTCCAGGTCCCAGCGCTGTCCCACACTGTTCGCGTGACGCTGGGAGAGTGACTTCTTCTCCCTGAACCTCAGTCCCGTGTCTGTAGAACCTCCCGGTTGAGAGGATTAAGTAAGAGGATGTTGGTACTAAATCTACATGTATGTGGTGAGCGGCAGAGACCCAAAATTCCCTTCCTGCTGCACACTTACGGAGACGTTATAATTACACACACACACACACACACACACACACACACGCAGATAGATGTAAGAAGCTCAGCATCTTCCTGGATGCACACTCCAAGCATGATTGGTTGAAGGGATGGCCCAAGACCCTGGAGAAAGGCAGTGCTAATAGAAACACGAGCAACAACGAGCAAATGGTTGACTTAGTGATCGAGCTGTGTGCATGTGAGTCTAAAACTTCATTAGCCACATGCTTTAGCTCCTGCTTCTCAAGAGAACCTCCTGCATTTACCCTGCACTTTCACACACACACGCAGGCACACAGGGGCTCTAATCAGCATCAGATTGGATTCACGTAGTTCAAGAGGACTGGCTTCGGGAACACGTTTTCCCTTTTCAATTCTACGCCTGCCAGCGACACGCTAAAAATTCCTACAAACGTTTTAGTTTACGTCTTTTGTTTTTCAGTGCGGGACCCTGAAACATCGGCTGTTTATTTCTCACCTGCTTAGCCCTCAGATTTTCCACATAGTGTGATTTGCCAGCCCAGTGTGCCTGGTGCTCGGGGGCGTGGACTTGTGTGGGTCAGGCTGCGCTGGGCGGGCTTTGCGTCTCACCAGCTGGGTGTCTGAGCCTTACTTGCTTCATCTGTCAAATGGGCAGAAGGATAACGCTGAGGGTTGTTAGGAGCTGAAAACAGATACAGTGTGTGAAGTTCTTAGCGCCGTGACAGTCGCATGCCAGCCATGCTCTTGTTGTGATCTCTGTGTTGCCAGTTTTTTCCTGACTCCACCTATTCTTGCCTTTTACAGAGCTCTTTTCACCCCAAGACCCCCACGAACAGCTCTTTTCACCCCAAGACCCCCACGAACCCTTTTGTCACAAATGTGTCATTTTGGTTGAGTCTCTCCTCTGTTTCCGCGCCTCCCTTTCCCCATCTGTATAACAATGTCTAACTCATTTTTAGAATTTGACACTCTGGAGAAACTGAGCCCAACAATGTTACTTACCCCTCTTTCTCTTGGCCATTTGGTTTGAGACGTTGCTCTGGGCCTCCCTCGTGCTTTTTTTTTTTTTTTTTAATTTTTGAATGTTGATCTATTTTTCAGAGACAGAGCGCAAGCAGGGGAGGGGCAGAGAGAGAGGGAGACGCAGAATCCAAAGCAGGCTCCAGGCTCTGAGCCGTCAGCACAGGGCCGGATGCGGGGCTCGAACTCACAAACTGTGAGATGGTGACATGAGCTGAAGTCAGAAGCGTAACTGACTGAGCCACCCAGGAGCCCCTTCATGCTCTTCTTTGAGGTGTGTGCCCCTGCTCCTAACCAGAGGCTTTGACACACCTGAATAGCCTGGTTATAGGAGACATGCCGAATCCCAGCTCTGCTTTGGTGCAAAGCCTCTTTCTCCTTGCCCAGAGACCTCTGGGGGGTTTTCACACTCTCCTTCTCATGCTTTACCACTTCTATTATATAAGCAACTCCTCTTTTCCTCCAGCCTTTGCTGGTTTTCTAGGTGATGAGATGACGAAAAAAAAAAAAAAAAAACAGGCCCTGGAAAAGGCAGAGCTGGGTTCACACTCCACCTTTCCTCCAACTCTTGTTATGATTTCAAATAATTTACCTTGCTCTCTCTGGCCTCAGCTCCCTCACCTGTAAACTGGGTGACAGTCACTGCTGTCATTTTATGAGCCCTCCAGTGGGTAGAACAGTAGATAAAAGTCCCCGCCCTCCTGGAGCTGATATTCTGGTGGGGAGACTATAAGCAGGGAGCTTTGTGAACCCTGAACAGTTTATAGAAGAGGAAATAGAGACTTAAGTCAGTGTGACCAACTCATTCCGGTCTGGCCCAGGACTCTCCCGGTTTTAGCACTCAAGGCCCACATCCTGGGGATACCCTCAGTCCTGGGAAACTGGGACTTCGATCACCCGTGCTCAGTTAAGCGACTTGCCCACGGCCACACAGCTGGGGTGCGCCCGAGCCAGGCTGTGAGCCTCGTACGTCTGCCCCCCAGCCTGAGCTGTTACTGCCGCCCCCCTGTGCTGTGCCTTCTTATTGTCAGTGCACAAAAGTGGTCAACTCTAAGGAGTTATTGCAGAGAGAGTCAGAAGGCCCAGAGAGGGGAAGGAACTTGGCCAAGGCCACACAGAGAGTCAGAACTAAAGCCAGATCTGATTCGCCCTTCTTCCTCTACTCCTTCCCCCAGTGTTCTTTCTGTTGTTATTTACAAGGCGCTGGGGGACAGAAGGAGGTCACTACGTATTGAGGGCCTACTCTGTGCCAGGTGCCGTACTAGGAACCTCCACCAGGCTAGTGGTTTAATTTTCAGGACGACCTGGCGAGGTCAGGGTGACTCTTATTTTAAAGATGAGGAGATTGAATCTCCTGAGGCAAAGTGTGGGGGAGGAGGGGTGGGAGGAGGCTAGGAATCCCCAAGAGGGTCGGCCCCTGTAACCAAGCCTTGCAGCCGGAAGGGGAACGGCCCAGAGGAGCAATGCCTTTCCGTTTTGTGGTTTTATCTCCAACTTGGCTGCTGAAACCCCGACGGAGTCCAGTTTTTGTGGGCTGGAGCCATTTTTCCCTTTTGCAAAACTAGGCCATATTGAGAATGTCCTGCGGATCAGGGCCACGGGGTTGCCAGGAGGCTTGGTCTGAGGGAGGAGGGCTGTGAGTGTAGAGGAGGGAAAGTTGAACTTGGCCCTTCCGGGCACAAAAAGTCCTCTTGTTCTGCCCCAGCAGGAGCGGACGCAGTATTTCCCTGCTGTGCTGGGCCCAAGCAGCTTCAAGGTCAAAAGCTGCTGGGCCTTTTAAACTTCTGAGGACGCAGCCAGCCCAGCCCCCAAGGCCGGCCCTGACTGAGTGTGTGTGCTGCAAGATCTGAGTTCTAAAGCCAGACATTACACCCCGCTAGCCGCCAGCTCGGTGCCCGGTGGGTGTGCCAGAAGTCGATGTTGAGTGTGCTTGGATCGAAATTGAATCCCAACAGCACCACTTCCTGGCTGTGTGACCTCAGGCAACTTACCGCACCTCTCTGAGCCTCCTTTCCTCATCCGGCCAACGAGGCCAATAACACCAGCCCCTGCCTCCGAACAATGTGGGGAGACTTAGAAGAAATGACGCATGGGAAGCATTTAGTACCGGGGCTGGCACACCGTAGGTGTCCCACAAAAGTCAGTAAAGCCACTTTTGCACCTGACCCTGTGTTAAGGGTTTTTACATTGGCCATCTTGTTAAATCTCCCACGTACTGTCCAAGGTAGGGGTTGTTTTTCCCATTTATCAGAAGTTGAAGTCTCATTTCATCGTCAACGGCCAGTAGGTGGCAGAGTTGAGGTACGAGACTGGAAGCTAGAGCCCATTGTCCTGATGGCTAGACTCCCAGCCCGCAGCCAGGCCCTCTGCTCCGTCCTTTTTATGTTCCCGGGCTGGGGCAGGGTATCCGGGGAGGCTCCCCAGCCAGAGCGGCATCCCTTCCCCGCTGCGTGACCTGGGGCAAGTTGCTTGGCCTCTCTGTGTTTCAACTTTTTTCCGTTCGTGAGGGTCATCAAGAGGGTCAGGTACAGAAGGGGCTTGGTGGTGTCTGGCACTTTCTAAGCTTTCAGGGGATCGTGGCAATGGCGGTAACGGCACACTTCAACCCTTCCGTCCCGCAGGCCGGCACGATGCGCGTGGTAGTGATCGGAGCGGGTGTCATCGGGCTGTCCACCGCCCTCTGCATCCACGAGCGCTACCGATCAGTCCTGCCATCCCTGGACATGAGGGTCTACGCAGATCGCTTCACCCCGCTCACCAACACCGACGTGGCGGCCGGCCTCTGTCAGCCCTACCTCTCGGACCCCAAAAACCCACAGGAGGCGTGAGTGAGGGTCCCAGAGACTGGCCCCGGGACTGGAGGGGCTGACTCTGATGAGGGGATGCTCCGGGTTCCCGTCACCGAGAACAAGCTCCTTGTCAAGACTTGGAAGAAAATACCAATAAGCATTTAGCCCTACTGTGTGCCCAATGGAGGATTTCCTCCATTCCTCACATGATCCGTGTGATCAGGAATACTTTTGGGTGTTTTTTTTCCCCCCTAGTTCATAATTATTTATTTAAAGGTCATTTTCATCCAGGGTTGCCTGGGTGGCTCAGTCGGTTGAGCGTCCGACTTCGGCTCAGGTCATGATCTCCCAGTTCGTGGGTTCGAGCCCCGCGTCGGGCTCTGTGCTGACGGCTCGGAGCCTGGAGCCTGCTTCGGATTCTGTGTCTCTTTCTCTCTCTCTGCCCCTCCCCTGCTCACGCTCTGTCTCTCTCTGTCTCAAAAACAAATAAAAAAAACATTAAAAAAAATTTTAAAGGTCACTTTCATCTGATTTCCCCAGTGGCTAACAGAAAACAGAGCCTTCAAATCCCAGCAATAATTACAAAGGACAAAATTCACTAAAATTTTTGATGTTGAGTGCTGTAGGGAACAATTTTGCCCTCAGAGACATATTTTCTTCCATATATAAATTCATAAGGGGGCCTTTCAATTCTTTTCAACTTCTTCTAATTGCTATCTTTAATAGTCTCTTAGCTAGATTTAATAGGTTATAGATCTGTTTCTCCTGAATTTGCCCATTGTGACACTTACTAGTCATTTTTATTTAGCGGGTTATTTTATTTTATTTTTTATTATAATTAAAATTATATTAATTAAAATTACATATATAATATATTATATTAAACTATATTAATTAAAATTATTGTAATTAATAATTTTTATAATTAATATATTATTTTATATATTTTATTTTAGTTTTTATTTTAAGTCCAGGTAGTTAAAATGCAGTGTTACATTAGTTTCAGGTGTACGACATAGTAATTCAACACTTTCATACAATATGTGGCCCCCGTCACAACAAGCCGTCCTTAACCCCCATCACCGCTTTCCCCCACCCCCCACCCACCCCTCCTGTCTGGCAACTATCAGCGTAATCTCTACAGTTAGGAGTCTGTTTTTTGGGTTGTCTCTCTCTCTCTCTCTTTTTCCCTCTTTGCTCACTTGTTTGGTTTCGTAAATTCCACATGTGAGTGGAATCGTATTGTATTTGTCTTTCTCTGATCTATTTCACTTAGCATAATACTCTCTAGCTCCATCCGTGTCGTCGCAAACGGCAAGACTTCGTTCTCGTTTATGGCGGAGTAATATTCCATTGTGTATATATAGACCACATCTTCTTTATCCATTCATCAACTGATGGGCACTGGGACTGCTTCCATATCTTGGCGATTGCAAATAATGCTGCCATGAACATCAGGACGCATGTATCCATTCGAATTAGTGTTTTTGTAGTCTCTGGGGAAATAGCAGTGTGATTACTGGATCATAGGGTGGTTCTATTTTTAACTTTTGGAGGAACCTCTGGATCAGGAGTACTTGTCAGTGGGTGGATGGATGCTCAGGTTTAACAAGGACGTTGCAAAGGTTATCATGTCTGTTTAGAAACTGCTGGCAGCTTCAGAAATCCACAAGTACGTTAACAACTCAGACCGAAGTTACATTCTCCCATAAATTCCAAAACCAACGCTCCTGATCAGTGGGTGGCAATTCAGGGGCCCAGGCTCCTTGCATCTCATAGCTCTGCTGTCCTTCTCTGTGGCTTGTGACGTGGCCACTGTGCCTTCTGATATCAGTACGCCGTGCTTCCAGAAGGAGCACAGCATAAGGACCGCACGTGCAGTCCATTGGCCAGAACGCAGCCACACAGCCACGCTGGCTGCACGGGAGTCCGGGAGATGGACCTGGGCTCTGTGCCCACGAAGAAGAGAAGGAAAATGTCTGGGAGCCACGAGCCACAGTCTACTGTCGGCATTTACATGGGGGGTGCTCAGAGTGAGCCTGAACTGTGGGGCTCGAAGGCCTCAGGCAGGTCAAAGCCTTCGTTTATTATTATTATTTAAGTGTTTATTTATTTATTTCGAGAGAGTGAGTTAGAGAGAGAGCAGGGGAGGAGCAGAGAGAGAGGGAGATAGAATCCCAAGCAGGCTCCACACAGTCAGTGCGGAGCCCAACACGGGGCTCGAACCCAGGAAACGTGAGATCATGATCGAGAGTCGGATGCTTAACTGACCGAGCCACGTGGGCGTCCCCAAAGCCTTCTTTTAAACTCACAGCTACACGAGCCCGGGCCCAAGGTGGGCCCCAAATGGTTCCTTCCTTCTCTTTCCTATGAATGGGGAAATACTAGAAAGTCCGGGGGTGGGGAAAACCCCTTAGGCATTTGGGCCGCTGAAGTGGACTGGTAGATTTCTCGATTTGGACACATCTCCACCAGCGTGAGCATCACTCCACACAAGCCAAGCCTCAGAGTTTTCTTGTCCAGCTCAGGGTATTAGGTGACCAAGACTCTGGGGGATCCTTCCAGGGATTGGAACCAGCAGACCTTCGAGTATCTCCTGAGCCGCGTCCGTTCTCCCAACGCCGCAAACGTGGGCCTGGCCCTAGTCTCAGGCTACAACCTCTTCCATGAAGCTATTCCGGTGAGTGAGGAGTCCTTGACCGTGGGGCAGAGCCTCGATCACAGACCAGGGCTGGGGACCCGAGTCAGGGAGTTACTTTGAGCCTTGTAGGTGAGCCAACTCTTGCATTCAAATCGGGTTTACTTTAAATTCTCTTTTTGCTTTAACGCTATTTCTGGTTCCAATTTGGCTATTAAGGTGGCAGAGGCCAGAGAATTTTCTGATGACGTAGGGGACCTGGTCTCTGGTTGAGTCAAACCCAGACACGTCTTGTAGTGGTGGTGCTTTCGTGTGGCAGCCGCAAGGCTTCCTGGGTCCCTGGAGGTCCCGGGACTTTTCACTAAGATAGATTAAAACAGCGTGGTGCAAACTTCTGAAGCGCATATTATGTACCAGGCCGTGTCCTAATTACGTTACAACTAGTGACTGGTTTCATTCTCATTATCACCGGCAAGTCAGCACTAGCACTGCCTTCTTTTCACAGATGAGAAAATAGAGGCTCGGGGGAATGGAGCAGTAACTTGCTCAAAGCCAGACAACCAAAGTGGCAGAACTGGGATTTGAACCCAGGCCCTCTGTGACCCCCGTGGTGCCCGATGTGCTAAGAAGGGCACAGCCTTGGGGGGATGTCCTCAGGTTGCTGGAAGAGGGGAGTCTGGCTGGATGCCCGGAACCCCAGGCCAGCTCTCTAAGGCTTAGTCAATGGTTAGCACCGAGCTAAGGGCATTACCCGCGTCGTCTGTTACCTTCCGTGGGACCAAGCGTGATTACTGACGCCATTTTACGGACAAGAAAATGGAGTCTCAGAGAATTCAAGGTGGTCTGTAGTCAGGCCCAAGCCTCCACCAAGTTGTCTGACCCTATTCCCTATTGCCTCACACTCTCACCCCTTGGGAACCCTGTCACCTTCTTTTTCTCTCTTCTTTCTGACTCTTACCCTATCACCTCCCTCAGCCTCACGCTCCCCTTTCCTTTGTATAGCGTCACGGTTAAGACCGTGGACTCTGGAGCCTAACTGTATTATTGGTTCCAACCTCAGGTCAATCATTTATTAGCTGCGTGACTTTAGACAAGTTACTTCACCTCCTTAAGCCTCAACTGGCCCATCTGTGAAAACGGAGAGGAGAATAGTATCTGCCTCCGTGGATTGCTGGGGATGTTAAAGGGAGTGGTATAAACAAAATGCTTGGGAGTGCACCTTCCACGCAGTATACGCGTCGTTTAAGTTTTGTTACCGTTTTTATTGCCTTTCACTCATCCCTGTGCCTCCTTCTCTCCTTCCTCGGCAGGATCCCTCGTGGAAGAACACAGTTCTGGGATTTCGGACGCTGACTCCCAGAGACCTGGACATGTTCCCTGATTACAGGTGAGGTTATTGTCACGGGCGAAGGGGCTACGGTCCCACGATTCAGACGGATCCGTCCAGGAGGCAGCGAGAGATGGAGACACCAAGTTTCCTGTCCCATCCCGGGCCAAGAGCCACCGGCACCATAGACTCCTGGTGCTCTGTCCAGCTCTATTGGAGAAGCCACCCCCTCAACGGGGCCCTGGGCTGGGGCGGTGGAGGATATGGAGTCACAGAACTGAAGCCCTGAAGCTCCCTATCGCCACCCTCTTTTCTAGATGAGGAAACGGAGCTTCAGAGAGTCTAAGCGGCTTCCCAAGGTCACACAGCCAAATGACCAAAATGGGATTCCAACCCAGTCTGCGTGACCCCCAACACCTCTGTTCTTTTCCTTGAAGCATAATGTCTCTTTGGTCCTCCCCTCACCCCACCCCATGCCTGAATCCCCTCTAAAAATGCCCGTCCAATCTCCACTTGCACACTCTAATGTCAGGGATGGGTTTTAAAAAAATTTTTTATCTATTTTTTTTTTAATTTTTAAAATATTTATTTATTTATTTGAGAGAAAGAGACAGAGCATGAACAGGGGAGGGCCAGAGAGAGAGGGAGACACAGAATCCAAAGCAGGCTCCAGGCTCCGAGCTGATAGCACAGAGCCCGAGGCGGGGCTCAAACCCACAAACCGCGAGATCATGACCTGAGCAGAAGTTGGACGCTTAACTGACTGACCCACCCAGGCGCCCCTGTTTTGTTTTGTTTTGTTTTTTAATTTACATCCAGGCTAGTCAGCATATAGTACAATAATGATTTCAGGAGTAAAGCCCAGTGATTCATCCCCTACATATAACACCCAATGCTCATCCCAAGTGTCTTCCTTAATGCCTCTTGCCCATTTAGCCCATCCCCCCACCCATAACCCCTCCAGCAACCGTTTGTTGTCTATATTTAAGAGTCTCTTATGTTTTGTTCCCCTCCCTGCTTTTATATTATTTTTGCTTCCCTTCCCTTATGTTCGTCTGTTTGGTATCCTAAATTCCACCTATAAGTGAAGTCATATGATATTTGTCTTTCTCTGACTAATTTCACTTAGCATAATCCCCTCCAGTTCCATCCACGTAGTTGCAAATGGCAAGATTTCATTCTTTTTGATTGCCGAGTAATACTCCACAATACTCCACTGTGCATGTGTGTGTGTGTGTGTGTGTATATACATATATGTATATGTACATATATATATACATATGTACATATATATGTACATATATATACATATATATGTATATATATACACACACACACCACATCTTCTTTATCCGTTCATCTGTCAGTGGACATTTGGGCTCTTTCCATACTTTGGCTATAAATATTGGAGTTCATGTGCCCCTTCAAAACAACACACCTGGGGGATGGATTTTCTGATAGAAAAATTTTCCTTGCACTGAAAACCAGTCCCTGTTCGAACTTCACTCAGTGGTCCTGCCTCTACCCTTGCCACCACCCCCCCCCCCCCCCGGCAAAAGAAAGAGACTGCTCCCAGCTCCATTTGAAAGGCTTCTAACATAGCTCTGATTCTGATTCTTTATTCCCACTCTTACCTGTTCTTACTCTAGCTACGGCTGGTTCAACACAAGCCTGATTGTGGAAGGGAGGAGGTATCTACAGTGGCTGACTGAAAGGTGAGAATTTCAACTTTAGTTTTAGGAAAGCACCTTACAGGGACCAGGGTGTGGTAGACAACTGTTCATGGGATTTGTCTTTGTATCGACCAGCCCCAAATGTTGAAGAAAACTCAGACTTGGTGGGAGCTAGCCTTGGTTCTGATGACTCTTGTGCACTAAAACCAAGGTTCCCACACCTGACTGGGCACCAGAACCATCTGGGCAGCTCTTTACATGTGATATTTATTGTTGACCTCACCCAAAATACATAATGTTTGTGGAGTAGTTTTAATGGACTCTCTTGAGGTTTCCAGATACGTTTACGTCACCCGCAAAACATAAGTTGTCTTTTATTTTTATACCTCATGTTTTTTCTTGTCTAACTGTTGTGGTCAGTACCTCCAGAACAATGGTAACTAACACAGGGGACAGTGGGTGTCCCTGTCTTGTTCCTGCTGTTAACAGGAATCTTATAGTGTTCTAAATTAGCAAACACTAGCTTTGAGAGACATTTTTATATTGATAGCCATCTTAAGGAAGATTCCACATTTCCTATATATTACTGTTTTAAGATTTTTAAAAATCTAGAATGGATGGGAGCATTCATCAAATGACCTGGGGAGCTTTTAAAAGATATAGATTTCAGGACCCCACTTCAAATCTATTGAATCAGATCCTCTGGAGTGGGGGCTTAGAAATTTGTGTGATTCTAATTATCAGCCAGGTTTGGAAACAACTAAAAAGCAATAAAAAAACGTAGTTCTCTCTCCTAACCTTAGGATACCTCTGACTCCTGCCTAGCCTCTTCCTAGACAGTAAGTTCCCATTTTTTTCTTTTTTTTTTAATTTTTTTTTAACGTTTATTTATTTTTGAGACAGAGAGAGACAGAGCACGAATGGGGGAGGGTCAGAGAGAGAGAGGGAGACACAGAATCTGAAACAGGCTCCAGTCTCTGAGCCGTCAGCACAGAGCCTGACGCGGGGCTCGAACTCACGGACCGCGAGATCGTGACCTGAGCCGAAGTCGGCCGCCCAACCGACTGAGCCACCCAGGCACCCCATCCCACTTTGTCTATCTTGAGGGAATTATGTAGATAAAATAGTCCTGAAGTCATGCTTCACTTTTCACAGGATTTCCTTCCTGTTCTTTTGATGTTTCTACTGCGTCTCTAACAATGACAGATATTTTTCCCTCTGGGACATTTTGAGGGAGGGGTGGATGTCCCCAGCCCACCTTCCTCCTCGTGCCCTGCTTCTGACAAAGGGGCGTTTAGCATTGGTCCAACCCTGCCCTGCTTCCACCCCGCATCTCGCTCTCCTTAGTGGTATAAAAGCAATATGGTAATAGTAGGATGAGTTCTGAGCTAACACGCCTGGGCTTACGTTACGTCCCAATCCCATCACTGACTCACTGTACGACCTTCAACAAGGCCCTTCTTTCATCGCCATCTGGCCGACCAGGGGCTTGGACCATCTCAGGTTTCCCAAGGGACACTTCATGGACCACCAGTCTATCAAGGTGCTCATGAACTGACCTGACAACACAGCCATGTTCTCCAGGAGCAACCTGTGGGACTAATGTCCACAGAAGGTTCTTTGGGAAACATCTCCCATGCCATCCTCTTGGAGAGATGGGACAAATAACTGAGTCCTGGGTTTTTTGATGTGTCTGATCACCCAGGTTAACGGAGAGGGGAGTGAAATTCTTCCAGAAGAAGGTGGAGTCTTTTGAGGAGGTGAGTTGCAGGGCTGGAAGGGGCTGGATACGGGAGGGAGGGGAGGAGGGGAGGCCTCTGCTTCCTGGTGCTGGATTGGGGAGCTCCTTGTTGGGCGCCCGGGATCCCCTGAGGCCTGTCCCAGTCACCAGGCCTTTCTTCAATCCCAGAAGGACTCAAGCATTCTGTCTTGATGTTGGCGGCAGGAACAGAGGGACAGTGGGATTATGGTGGCCATTGGAGGCTAATCTACCTCTAAGCCACGGAGGGTTTTAGGCCCAGAGAGCTGGCTGCCTCTTACCAGTATCAGCTGCACTCCACTCTTGAATTCCAGACACTTGGTTGCTTCCTACCTAAATCAGGGTTAATGTTTCTGCAAAGTCAAGGCTCTCAGCTGACTCAGCTCCAGAGTAACACCACCATCAATAACAGCTATCCTCATCAGGCACTGGCTATATGCCAGGAGCTTTGCTGTATGACTTCACTCAATCCTAGCACCCAGAATTGTGCTCAGTACCTGCAGCTACCAGCATTATATAATGAGTACCTCCTCCGGATCGAGCCCTACTGGGCACTTGGGATCCATGTTGACTTAGAAACAGCACTCATTCCCAAGGAGTTCACAGGCCAGTGTAGCAAAAACTGGTTCTTGAACAATAACAATGCTTCCAAAGTGTGTGTCCCACGACAAACCTGTGAAGGGAGTCACTGGGGCTGGGCTGGGTGTTTGGGTGCCCATGAGGTTACATCCTTGAGCTGTCAAGTATCCCACACATGCACAGAGCCAGGGCCTCCAACATGCCTTCTGAAAGTGCCTTAGCAGGGTGTGAGGCAAGAGAATGAAAATCAAAAGGAGTCAGAAGGAAGAAGAGAACGCTCTCTGCACCTGACTTCTTCTGGGAGGTTCCAAGAAGGCTCCCCCCTTCCACGTTACTCCTTCCCAAGCACTTTGACATCCAGGGTCACATTGGATCCTCGCACAGCCTAAGAACAGATATTACCAGCCCTGCTTTACAGCGGAGGCAGCTGGGCCCTGAGGTGGTGATGGAACCTTTCTGAGGTCACATAGCGGGTAAATGGCAGAGTGGAGATTTGGAGGCAGTTCCATGGATTCCTCACTGAGCCCCCTCCCCGCTTTTCTGCAGGGAGCTGCAGGGTAAAGGGCAGGGGGAAGGAGGGGGTAAGCGGTACCAGGGGCCTCACCCCTTCCCACGCCACCTGCTCTGTTCATCGCTGCCAGGTAGCAAGAGGAGGTGCCGATGTAATTATCAACTGCACCGGGGTGTGGGCTGGGTCATTGCAACCGGACCCCCTGCTGCAGCCAGGCCGGGGACAGATCATTAAGGTGAGTGTGAAGATGAGGGATGGAACTTCCTGCTTTTCTTCATAGAGAGATTGTAGCTGCCTGCTTATTTCCTCTCCAAAGATAGAGGATGCATCGGGGACATCTGTTAGAGGAGCCTCGCAGATTTCAGGCAACTGGCATCTCTTAAAGAAACAAGAAGGACCAAGAAACATGATTCCTCCAAACATTCCCTTTGGCTGTTGTTGTTGTTCCTTAATACGGCAAAGCATGGGTGTAAATGTTTGTACATACGCGGGAGTTGCATATTCTTGTAATATAATGAAAAGAGCAAACGTTTATGGAATGTTATTAGGTACAGGCCTGAGCACTTTATTGTGTTCTTAATTTAGTGCTTACCAGAACCCTTTGAGATGGGGTCTACACATGGCCATTGCTATTTTACAGATGGGGAAACACGAGGCACGGAGGAGAGTTGTGGGATTGGGATTGGAACCCAGGCAGCCTGGTTTCAGAGCCTGTGTGTGTCAACATCATCCACGTTGCCTCTCACTGTGTATGTGTGCACATGCGTGCAGGGTGCCTATTCGTGGGTGTGGGTGTGTACACACGGCCATGTTGAGTGTACATGTGTTCCTGATGTGGGCTGATGTGTACGTGGATCGGCACACGTGTGCTGGGCTTCTCTGTGGTCATGCAGGCGAGAATGTGTGAAATTTCAGGGAGCAGGGGTGGCTCTTCCCGCAAGAGCAAGGAAGTCAGCGCAGAGGCGGGGCAGAGGGGTCAGGAGAGGGCTTGGGAATCGGCTCCGCCACCCTTGTCAGAACCTCTGGGCACAGAGAGGAAAAGGGCAAGGAAGCCCAGTGATCCAGCTCCCCTGATGAGACTGGTCTGTCCTCAATCAACAGGTGGATGCCCCTTGGATGAAGCACTTCATTATCACCCATGACCCAGAGAAAGGCATCTACAAGTCCCCGTACATCATCCCAGGGTAAGAATCTGACATCTTAGGACAGAACAAGGGGCACCTTCACGCCCTCTTTATGCTGCCCACCCCAAGTCCCTGAAAGCTTTTTCTCCCAGTGTTTTCTAAGTGAGGTCGAGCCACTAAATCCCTGGGAAGGCAAGACTCAGCCTTAACTGGGCTCTATCTTGAACAAGCTTTTGGACGACAGGCGTGGCGATACTGGAGAGGAAGGTGGTGGGTGTGAGGGCAGGGACCCCGGAGGCGGTGTGACTGGAAATAACGAGAGGGCCGGTAGGAAAGGGAATATGGGTTAAAGGTGATGATGACATTCAGGGGAGAGGTGACGACGTTAGTGACGATGGTGGCTGTGTTGTCACTGATGGGGAAGCCACTTCCTGGGGGTGGTGACTGGGACAAGGATGGTCAGGCACTGACATTAATGGGGGGGGCGTGGTGTCGATGACGAGGCCGGTGATGATGGCAGTGATTGGTATTTTTGATGATATCAAGATATAACTGACATATTGTGCACACTTACGATGTACACGAAGATTTGATATATGCACGTATTACAACATGATTAGCTGACACGCCCATCAGGTCCCACAATTACATCTTCCCTGTGCGTAGTGAGAATGTGTATGGCTTACTCTTTCAGCAACTTTAAAGTCTATAATACGGGATCGCTAACTATAGCCACCGTGTTGTGCACCGGAAAAGGTGACGATGTTGACAGTGACATTGGTGGTGACGGCACAGATGCTGGTGGGTGGTGATGCCAGGGGCAATTGCAGTGGTGTTGACGGTGTGGATGGCGGCGGGGATGTAGGGAGAGATGTTTTTAAGGGTGAGCATGCCCATGGCCCCCGTTAACCTCAAAGGCTTCATTTCCCCTCATCATTGACGCCCTTCACTTTTATCTAGGATCCAGGCAGTGACTCTTGGAGGCATCTTTCAGCTGGGGAACTGGAGCGAGGTAAACAACATCCAGGACCACAACACCATCTGGGAAGGCTGCTGCAGACTGGAGCCCACACTGCAGGTAAGGTGGGAGGGGTCCTGCCAGACTCGGGTCTGGGCAGCTCGACCATGAGACCCCTTGAGTATGGGAAGATACCTCCCACTGGGATAACTGGGCAAACTTCTTCTAACGAGGGACCGTGGAAGACACCAGAATTTGATAATGTACAAGGAAGTCCTGCTGTGAGCTGCTGACACCCGTCTGTGGCTAAGAGTGGCTGTCTTCTGTGGGTCTGTCTTCCCTAAAGACAGATCCCTAAAGAGTGGTCTGTCTTCCCTAAAACCACCTTTGTCTGTCTTCACAAGGAGCAGATGTATCCTTGTAGGGATCTCAGTGTTTACATTTGCCTGATGGTAGGAGTGACAAACGTGATATTGACGAGGGTGGGGGCGGAAGTGATGGTGGTATTGACTGGTAATGAATATGCTCAGGATGGTGATAATGATGTTGAGGAGGGGCTGGCCCGTGACATCGTGGTGATGGCTGGTGGTGGTGGTGATGATAATGAGGTTCCAAGAGCTAACCCTACCATCTAAAAATAGCAGCAGGGAAAAAAAAAATATCTGGAGATGAATTACTAACACTTTTTTTTTCCAGGATGCAAAAATTGTTGCTGAGTTGACTGGCCTCCGGCCAGTACGCCCCCAGATTCGGCTAGAAAGAGAACAGCTTCGTTTTGCATCTTCAAACACAGAGGTATGCTCTCCTGATGAGGAAAGCAAGGGCCTCCCTTACCCATAAGGGGGCGTCTGGCATTTCCAGTCTTGCCTGACATCTGGCTCCACACGGCCTGCTGCCAGGAAAGAACAACACTGGCTGACATCCCCTCCTCTATAAAGAAACTGAGGCTCGGTGATGGGAAAGGGCCTGCCGAAGGTTGCATAGAGGGCGGTGTGCCTCAGGGTGTCAAAACCTGTGGTCAAGTAGAAGAGAAGTGGGTACTCACCGAGCCTGCTTTGTGTTCATGACACGAACAACCTTACTGAATCTCCTCTACAGCTCTTGGGGATTGGGGATAGGGACTGTTTCCCCCATGCTTCAGATGAGGAAGTCGGGGGTCTAGCAGGTAGAGTCATCTGCCTAAATCAGACAGCTAGTGCGGGGCACGGCTGGGATGTGGTTTGAGTTTGACTTCAGCGCCGTTTCTCAGATGCCCATTTGTGGCTGCCCCATCATCTCTCTGGGGTCCCTCTTTCACGTTCCCTCTTATGAGGTAGGAACTGGGCTTTATTGAGGCGGCAGAAGTTGTCCCGGGCTGAAGGAACTGACCGGAGTAGCTGGGGTCCCCAAAGGAAAAGAATCCTCCTTAGGTAGATAGGTCATCCTTCCTCCCTTATCGCGGGCATGTGGTGTGTACCTTTGTGCGTGTGTGTGTGTGTGTGTGCGTGTGTGTGCGTGCTTGCGTGCACATGTGCACACATACAGAGGAAAGCGTCACGTATAGAGTCAAACTCCCTGCCAATGATTTTGGCTTTAAAAAAGTCCCCAGGGGTCTTGCCTCTATCCCTAGGATGAATTAGCATGCTAACCAGAGTCCACCCATATGTTGGCCCCACTTATCTTCCCCTCCCCCAACCCCCGAGATAGGTAGAAGAGTCTATCTATTAATACAGGAGGTTTGGCATTCCGGAGCAGGATGCGGACGAGAAAGGTGATGTAGGGAACTTCAAACAATTTGGGAGAGGGGAATCCCTGACCTCAAGTTCTAGACGATTCTACATTTCCTGTGCTGAGTGCCTAAAGCAGGTCCATCTCCTAAGCAAAAGAGAACCTAGGATGTCGACCCTCCAGTTCCCCAGTCACTTTATTGGTGTTCCTGGGGCCCCACCATCCCTCCAGGGAGCTGAAAGGCCCCCTGCCGCCCTCTGGCTTCACCCAGAACTCTGCAGGAAGCTCCCGAGTCTTCCAGGATGCACGGGGCTACTGTCTCTCTTACCTCTCCCAGGTCATCCACAACTATGGCCATGGAGGCTACGGGCTCACGATCCACTGGGGCTGTGCCCTGGAGGCAGCCAAGCTCTTTGGGAAAGTTCTGGAAGAAAGGAAGTTGCTCAAGATGCCGCCACCTCACCTCTGAAAACACCAGTAACCGCCACCTCCCCAAGGACTCCTCGCTCCCCTCGGCCAACCAGTGTATCCCCCTCTAAGCTGTCTCTTCTCCACTTCAGCCCTGGCTCCTTTCTGTAAGAAGTACCAGAGGAGAGGAAGATCACAAGGCCCATTTCTGGAGGCGAGTCCATCCCTATCTGGGGCTCCCTTTGATCACTGGGGTCTCTCCACCCACTCTGGGCCTGACGGTCTGAAGAGCAGTTGGGGGCCATTATACTGCAAGTCCTTAGAAGAAAGGAAAGCTCAGAAAATCGAAGGGGCGGAGCGCCTGGGTGGCTCAGCATCCAACTTCCGCTCAGGTCATGATCTCACACTTCATGGTTTTGAGCCCCACACCAGGCTATGTGCTGTTAGCACGAAGCCCACTGTTGATCCTCTGCCCGCCCCCCCCCCCCCCGCCCCTCCCCTGCTCTCTCTCTCTCTCTCTCTCTCTGTCTCAAAAATAAACATTTTTAAAAAAGGGAAATGAAAGGGGCAAGCAGAAAATTGAGGACCATTTAGGTTAGGTCAGGTGACCTGACGACAAATTACTAACATATCAAAGGTTCTGGGAAGTCCTGCAGCAAAGACATCTATCTGATGTTCCTTCACCCAGCCTTCCTAAACGCATTTGGCTCCAGAAACCTTTTTGCCCAGAGCACCCATGCCACAGAGTGCACTTGAGGGAAGGCTGCAATAGATCTCCAGAGCTGGAGTATAGGGAGGCAGAAGAAGTGAGGCATTGAACTAGCCACATACGATACCCGTCCCACATCCAGGATTCCCAACAGCATCAGCAACCTGCTGAACGGCCCCGTGAGCCCCGAGGAGGGCCCCCTGGAGGGAACATCCCACAAGGGACCCCTTCACAGAGAACTGAACTCACCACGCATAGTCCTTGTTGGGGGGGGGGGGGGGCAGATTTCATGTCTTTCTTCTCTTCTGGCTGGCACCCCTCTGAGATGACAAATGGACTTCCAGATGTTTCTGAAAGCCTTTAACGAACCTACAGGGCACCTTAGCATCTCTGTCCCTAATTACCTGCCTCAGGCTCTGAGGCAGAATTTGCATCTGTCTGGGCTTTTGGGGGAGACCAGAGCCTGGAGGAAGCCTTCCTGCATCTGGGACCCGTGGCCCCCTTAGGGCTGTGACGAGGTCTTGACTGGCCCGTGCCATGGCGTCTACATCCATGCCATCACCGTCTTCTCCTTCCCATGCTCAGTTGGGGTCTTCGTGATTTGGGATGGCACTGAGCTAAATAGAGTGAGGGATCCAAGAGCTAAGGTAGAGTTCCTATCCTAGAATAAGAATAAATCATTATTATTATACCTAAAATTGATTGCATTCTAACTGGGCGTCAGTGCTAAATTCTTGCATAAGTTATTCATGTTATTCCCAGTCAACAGCTGGGAAGGGGTAGAAAGGAGATTCCGGGCCAGGAATTGATGAATTTAGAGAGTATTAGCTTTCCTCGTTGCATTGTCTTGGTACCTTTGTCAAAAATCAATAGACCACAGCGGCGCCTGGGTGGCTCACTCGTTTGAGCGTCCCACTCTTGACTTGGGCTCAGTCCATGGGATCAAGCCCCGCATCGGGTTCTGCGCTAACGGTGTGAAGTCTGCTTGGGATTCCTTCTCTCTCCCTCTGCTCCTCCCCCCATTCAAAAATAAAAAAGGAAACGTTTAAAAAAAGTCAATCGTGATCGTAAATATATGGGTGAATTTGGGGAACTTCAATTCTACTCCATTGATCTGTATCTGTATCCTTATGATAGTAGCCCACTGTCTTGATTACTGAGGCTTTATAAGAAGTTTTATAATTAGGAAGTGTGAGTCTTCCACATTTATTCATCTTTTTCAAGATTTTTTTTTTGTGTGTGGCTCTTCTGAGTCCTTTGCGGTTTCATATGAATTCTACACCCAGCTTGCCAATTTCTGCAAAAGAAGAACCAGTCAGGGATTTTGATAGGGATTGTGTATTTATAGATCAATTTAGGGAGTACCTACGTACTTGACGACTGTAAGTCCACGAACAAGGAACGTTCCTCCATTTTTTCAGATCTTCGGTTTCTTTAAGCAACGTTTTGCAGTCTGTAAAAGCCTTGTACTCCTTTTGTGCAATTTATTCCTAAGTGTTTTATCCTTTTCGATGGTATTGTGAGTGGAATTTTTGTTTTCTTATTGCTGAATCTGCAAAGCACTCTGTTCTCTGGCATTGATGGGGGCAGGGGGATTTGCAGTGGTTCATCACCGAGTATTCTTGATTAATCGAGAATGATTATTCGTGACGTGTCTGTACGCTTAAACGTCAAAGAATCAGAATGTAGCAAAGTACCCCCAGTGACTAAAGTCTGATTGAAACCACTGAACCTTTGAAGAGTGAGAAGGGGCTCCAGGATGTCGTGGGGCTTCAGGATTGGCATTCTGTGTGCCTCGTTACACTGTGCATCCCTCCAGTAGGGTTCACATCACACTGTATCACAATGACCTTGTTTGTGCCTGTTCCCCGCACTGCGCCGTGAGTTCATGAAGGTAAGGACGTGTCTTATTCCTTTTTGTATCCTCACTATTGAGTATCATGCCTGACAGTTGCATGGTAGGTACTCCACGCACACTGACCACATGCCAGGACATGATCTATAATACAGTTACAAGAGACAGACGCAAGAGTTAACACGCATGTTGCTGTGGACTCCGCACACCTCTGTTCCACTCACTTACGTTCCCTGGTGCCACGGGAGGAAATTAACTCCTGGTCCCAGCCTTACAATAAAGCTGTGTTTCTTCATTCGAATTAAGCTGGGTCCGATTTCTATTCCTTGCAGTTAAAATGGCCCCGAGAACTCCGTGGCAAGGCTCCCCTCAACCATCCCCCTCTCACCATCCTTCCTTCTTCATGCTAACAGAACCCCAATTTGTGTTCAAGAAGCTGTGTACCCCTCGATCCTATGGGAAGGAGGCCCTTCCTTCTCTAGCCCTGGAGGAAGACACATGCTTCTTTAGACTCAGCCCTTTTAGAAAGAAAACTTCCTGTGACTGTTCCTTCCCCATTCTATCTCTTTTGAAAAAAACGTGATGCCTGGCACCTTGGCAGCCATCTTGTGATCTTAAGGTTTCACGCATAGGGTCAAATGGCCAACTGGCAGAGGACGGCATAGAAGAGAAGCAAAAAGAGGCGGGGTCCTTGATAACATCTTTGAGCTGCTGAGTCTTCCTTAGAACCACCTGACCCTGGGCTTGTCATTCAATGAAGAACTGATACTCAAACGGGTAAGCTACTGTCGACTGGTTTTACTTTGGCTTGCAGCTCAAGGTCATCCCAGACCTTTGACGTTTACTAGTAGTAACCAAGGGAGACTCTTGATCTTATCCTTCAAGGCTCTCTGTAACTTAGTGGTCAAAAATCATGAATATCTATATTCATTTCAAAGGCCATCCCTAAGATACTCTTATGTCATTGCCAACACATCTCACTTCTGGGTTCTAAGACTACTCGGAATAAGGGAAAGAAAGAAATTACAAAGCCTTAGCTACACTGGACATCTCTTGCCATTTTCTGAAATCTTTCCTAACACCAAGAGAAAGGGAGGACATTTCCATTAATGTAAGCAGGAGCCTTGGGATAGTCCCAAGTTAGATACAAATGTCTGCAGCTAAAGGCCTTGTATATTTCAGAAGCTTGGACAGCTCCTGTGCAGCTCTTTTTTAAGGGCAGGCAATTTAGAAGGCAAAGAGTTTTAAGATTTCATCTTCTCAAGAAGAGAAAGCCCTCAACTGCAAGCCTCACTGCCCCAGCGCCCGGAAAATACTCCTGCCCACCAAGTACTCTTTCCCCACCCTGGCCCCTGACTCCTCCAGGTTATTTGAGGGTGAGTGTAAGGGGACATCTGGCAGTCTCTGGACAGCAGGGAGGGAGTGAGGGAAAGAAGGGAAAGAAAGAAAAGAAGGGAAAGAAGGAAAAGAAAGAAAAAAACAAGCAAAAGTTCTGCGTTACCCAGGAGAGCTCAGCAGATCAGAAATAGAGGCATAGCCACCCATGGTTTAAGGAAATGTGGGTGTCTGGGAGGGATAGATCCAAGGTGGCCAAGCCACCTCCTCTCTGGCTGCCAGGCCAAGGGGGCTGCAGTCTGTATTTCAGGCCCATGGGATTGTTTGCCATTGACCCACGACCTGAGCTTGCAAAAGTCACCCACTGTGACCTCCACACCATCAAAAGAGAGTGTTGTCTCCATCAGACTCAAAGTCATGACACTGGCCACCAACTTGTGCAACTTGTCCACCATATTGGAAAGATTATCGTACCACAGCATTGCGATGACCCTGGATGGACTAAGTTGGCAAGGTCCTTAAGGTGAACTGTCACTAGGACATCATGACACATGGACAAACTTGGACCCTTACGATGTCCATCACCAACATGTTTTAATAAGAGATGAACATACACATTTGGTTTCCTCAAAATGTTTTGCTTCAAGCAGGCATCGCCACGCAGAAGGTCAGTCTTCTCTGGCCTTTGATGGGATCCAGCAGCTTCCTCCCTCCTCCTCTGGCTTCCCTGCCCTCATGATGGGGAAGGGGCTCATGTAAACCAAATCCTGGAGGCGGATGCTGTCTGCTGAGACACGGGGTCAGCCCTTCCTCCAGAGGCCAACCCCAAACCCAACCGAGCGCTCTTCTCTTCCTTTGAAAATGTACACATGTCACACGTCTGGGCCCTCCCGCTCCTCCCCACTGGTGGCAGAGAACTAGGGCTGGGACCCCAGGAGCTACCTGTATGTAAAGACCAAGCCAGCCCTTGAGAGCAGAAAGGAAGAAACCAGGGAGGAAGGATTCCTGGTTCCCTGATCCCAGTGGGAGTGAGTGGGTGATGTAGCATCCCTTCATTTTCTGCCCATTTAGCCATGTACCCACCCTCCAGCTCCAAAGTACGGAAACCTGAGTTAACTGTTTTCTTTCTCCAAGAGTCACCAACCAGCCTGATCGACGAAGGGGTCAGAAAAGAAGCCCCCAGCATGGCCTTCGTTGCTTCCGAAGGGGAGGCCCCTGCTTTGGCCTTGGGCTTTATCCTCACCTCCTCTGGCCTCAGTCCCCAATTCCTGGGGGCGGGAGAGGACGACAGCTTTCTGGGGGTGTCATCTGGGTTAAGCCCAGCTGTCCCCTTGGTCATGTGCCCCGAGCAGCCCCAGAGGGGCCAGGAGGGGACACGTGGCTCAAGTTCAAATGCACATCCATCTGCCAGAGTGTCCACTAGGCAGGCCATGGGGAGGCAAACCGAGGAGCCCCTTCTGAGAGAGCATCTCTCAGACCCAGGAAAAGGCTGTTCAAGCCACATCTGGGTCACCCACGATTTCAGAGAAGAAAGCCTGGGGCTGGGGGTGTAGGAGAACCTACTGAACAGGTACTGTTGGTGGATGGCAGGTGTTGACTCCCTGGGTGGCAGGTCTTAACGGGGCTCTGGGCCTGGACTGTATCTACAGAGATTTGTTGGCTATTGTTCACCAAGGGTGCGACTGGCTGACTCCGGGTGGCGCCCGGTTGGCCTTCGGGGACACCGGCCACTCCTCATGTGGCAGTTTTCCCATGCAGGTCCACAGGTTATTGACAAACCTCCCCCCCACACACAGAGAACCCCCCAGAGCAAATGCCTCCCCATTCCCAGGTGGATCTCGATGAATATGAGCAAACAGCGTCAAGACACAAAACCCTGTTGGTCCAGGTTGTCCCCCCGGGTAAGTTCTGGATGTCGGCAGTGACGGTCGGTGCCCCAACTGGGTTCCACCAGCTCCCTGCCTTCTACAGCCCCAAAGACCAGCTCAGCCCTGCATCGGTCACTACTCCTGAGAGCCAGAGTTCGACCTGGTGATGCCTGTGCCGTGCGCCCCTCGACCGACCATCTCCTGGCCCCACTCCCGGTGGCTGGACTCCTGCAGTCCGCGGCCTTTGGTCTCGATGGGCAAAAAGCAGGAGGCCAGGGCGGCCAGGAGGCAGCAGCCACTGTAAACTGCCAGCGTCAGGTACACGGAAGATTCCAGCATGACCTGGGGGAGGGAGACACGTGCCGGTGAGGGCGTCCCTCCTGAGTCACAGATGCCACCGACCCTTCGGGAGGTACTGATGACTCCAGGCCCCCTTGTAAGCGCTCTCTGCACTGATCCCATTGAGCCCTCACGACAGAGCGAGGCACGTGTCCCCATTTTGCAGAGGGGAAAAACTGAGTGAGAGGAAACCCCAAGGCGACTCGGTCCCCTGCAGGCGCGTGGCCAGCTCCCAACCAACAGTAGGTAGTGGGGACATACAATGGCCAGACACAACAGCCCAGAACAGAGCTACTTGGCTGAAACACGTGGCGGAATTCTATTTATGTGAAAAATCCAGAATAGGTACATACAGACAACGCACAGGGGCACCTGACTGGCTCAGTTGGTAGAACACGCGACTCTTAATCTTCGGGTCACGAGTTTAAGCCCCGTGTTGGGTGTAGAGCTTCCTTTAAAAAAAAAAAATGCACCTTGGGAGCCCCTGGGTGGCTCAGTCGGTTAGGCTCCGACTTCGGCTCAGCTCACGATCTCACGGTCTGTGGGTTCGAGCCCCGTATCAGGCTCTGTGCTGACAGTGCAAAGCCTGCTTGGGATTCTCTCTCTCTCTCTCTCTCTCTCTCTCTGACCTTCCCTTGCTCTTGCACTCTCTCTCTCTCTCCAAATAAATAAACTTAAAAAAATGCACCTTGGGGTCGGCAAGGGAAGAGGGGGAAAAAGGGGGTAACTGTCTAATGAATAGGACTTTTCGGGGGGGGGGTATGGACTTTTATTTGATGACAATGTTTTGGAACTAGATAGGGGTGGTGGTTGCACAGCACTGTGAATGTGCTAAATGTCACTGACTTGTTCACTTTAATTTTTTAGACTTTATTTCTTTAAGTACTCTCTACACCCAATGTGGGGCTTGAACTCAGGACCCTGAGCTCAAGAGTCGCATGCTCTTCCCACTGAGCCAGCCAGGCGCCCCTGAACTGTTCACTTCAAAATGGTTCGTTTTACGTTATGAGACTTGTACCTTGGTAAAAAAAAAAAAAAAAAAAGCGATAAAGGCTATTTAAAAAAGCAAAACGACTTCAAAATAAGATCCCTAAAAACGGATAGAAATGCTTCAAGACACACAAGGGGCTGCAAAATTCTGCAAAAACACCTCATTATCCCAACTCCGAAACCATGGCCAGGGACATCTGTTTCCCACTAAATCATGTTGTCTTCAACAGTTTGTTTTCCTCTTACTTGTTTTCATCCAATTTGTTTTTGGCCCAATCAGATGGCGCCCCCCCCCCCCCCCACACACACCCCGGGTCTTCTGCATAGGAAAGACTTGGGTTTGAGTCCCAGCTTCTCTGCTTCCCAGCCGTGTGACCTTGAGCAAGTCGCATGCCTTTCTGAGCCCGTTTGCTCATTTGCAAGCAACACTGTTCCTTTCATAGGATGGGCTGTTAGGGTAAAAGAAGATGATGTGCACGGAAGGTTCTGCAGACGTCTGAACGTGGTGTAACTGCTTTCTGTGCTCTGGCTTTTGCGCCCCTCCCCACCTCCCCCCAACCCCGGATTTGGAGGGGACACCTACCTGAGCAATGAACGGAGTAATGAGAGCACCCACTCTCGCCATGCCACTGCAGGTGCCCAGGCCGAGCGCTCGAGTTGCCGTGGGGTAGACCTGAAACACAGCCATGGATGCGGGCTTGAGAAAACGCAGGATCCTCCCCCCCGGCCCCACTCTGGCTCAGGAGTGATAGGACTGACGCCCGCGGGCCCAGAGCTAGCGTGGATCACTCGGGTGTTGGTGACCCCATCGAGGGGTGGGAGACCAGGTGGGGGTTCTTATCTCAAAGGGGATAGGAGGTTCAATGGAGAAGGAGGGCGAGAGGCCAAGCTGTGGGTGGGAACCCAGTTAGGGGTCCTCGGTGCCCAGGGTGGCTGGCCTCCAAAGACTCCGCCAGGAACCACTCCCCATTCTGCATCCAGATACTGTTCTCCCGCCTCTTTTCATTAGTTCACCCTGCAGCACCGGCCCCAGCCTTTCAAGGCGTTTCATTGAGACAGAGGTTGAAATGCTTACACAGTTTCTCAGTTCGTACCCAGAGTGGCCCCGTGCCTAGCTCTCCCTCGGGCAAAGTGAGAAGTGACTGTGCATCTTCCAGACCAAGGCAGTGTCTTCTCCACTCCCTTCCCCAGTCCGCTGGCTGGAAGGAGGACTCCAAGGCCCTGGGGCAGGATTTTTCAACCTTGGCACTGTGGCCCTTTGGGGGTGGGTCATTCTTTGTGATGAGGGGCCGTCCTGGGCATCGGCGGATGTTTAGCAGCATCCCTGCCCCCTACCCGCTAGATGCAGGAGAACCTTCTGCACGGCTCTCCTGAGTTGTAACAACCCAACGTATCTGCAGACATTGCAAATGGCCGCTGGGGGGCAAAATCACCCTTGGTTCATCATTACTGGATGAAGTTGCAAGATGCAAAGAACTTGGGTCCCTGAATCACTGTAGAAATGGAGGCTGTCCACCAACCTGGAACACCATGTTGGACTGTTTCATTAGTGAGGAACTGCTGTTGGGTCAATACATTCCCTTTGAGGAGTTATTTGTTACAGCAGCTAGCGTGCCTCTAACAACTCCAATGCTCTGTGCAGAAGCTCGGGAAGAATGAAGAATGTGAAGGGAAAAATAAAATTCACGCATGATCCCAAAACTCAGAGAAACCGTTGTCACGTTTGAATGTATATCCTTCCAGGTTTTTCTATGACCGTATACACATCTACGTTCGTTCATTTATTTATTCGCTCAGTAAAGTTTTTGAGTGTATACCATATGCATTTACCTGTGATATTTTATTTTTTTTCTATTTTTTAGTGTTTATTTATTTATTTTGAGAGAGAGAGAGAGAGAGAGAGAGAGAGAGAGAAAGAGAGTGAGCCCACAGGGGAAGGGCAGAGAGAGAGAGCCAAGCAGGCTCTGTAGCTATCGGCACAGAGCCTGATGCGGGGCTTGAACTCACAAACTGTGAGATCATGACCGGAGCTGAAACCAAGAGTCTGACGCTTAACCCACTGAGCCACCCAGGCACCCCTACAGAGGATATTTTAATTCACCCAACGACACAAGCAACATATAAATACATTCCCCTTGTCAAAAATGAAATCACCCGGCCGTCCTTGGATCTACAACCTCTCCTAGGAAATACTCCCCAGAGGTTCCCACTATTAATAAGGTGTGGAACGTATCTACCCAGATGTGTTAAAAAATATGTGTACACAAAATACACAGCATCGTTTTTAAAATATAAACGGTATCATAGCGTACCATTCTGCAGCTTGCTTTATCCATTCAGCGCTATGTCTTGAAATCTTCTTGACATCGTATATAGATACCTACCTCGTTCTTCACTGCTCATAACCACCTCATCATTAACTGCCGTAACTGTATTCCCCGGTGGATGTTCCACAGTTTACCATTCAAACGAGATCGACAGACATAGTATTAGAAGAGGGGCACAGACACTGAATGCACGAGGAAGTCAGGGGAGGGGGAGATCTGGGAGGGCTTCTTGGAGGAGGCAGGACTGGAGCAGGGTGAGGACGATGACTCAGAGCGAGGGCTCCGGGGTGCTGCGGGAATGAGGGCTAATCCAGACACCCTCTTTCCCCTGGCACAGTATCTGGTATATAGCATTCTCCTTCTCCCTTTGCTTCTATCTAAAGTAAGATGAACTAGGGGCACCTGGGTGATTCAGGTGGTTAAGCACCTGACTCGTGATTTTGGCTCAGGTCACCATCTCACGGTTTCGTGAGTTCGAGCCCCGCATCGGGCCCAGTGCTTGCAGCTCAGACCTGCTTTGGATTCTCTGTCTCCTCTCTCTCTGCCTGCCCCCCACCCCCCCGCGCTGTCTCAGTCTCTCTTAACTAAACTTTGAAAAAATAAGATGAAATAAAATACAATAGATATAAAATAAACAACCCATATCCCTGAGTGTGGGAAACTGAGACACGCTGAGACGCTATTGTGTGGAGCGCAAACTTGTACAACATTTTAGAAGTGATTTTTCAACTCATCTCAATGTTTGTAACGTTGATAGGCTTTCACTCAACAATTCCATATCTTGGCATTTATTCTACAGGAAGGATACGTGTGCCCAAGACTATATAAAGCTGTTTACCTCAGCACTGTCTGTGATAGTGAAAAGTTGGAAAACAAGCCAAATATCTGTAGAATTGTTATCAGCTTATGACTTGTCCAGGGTGCCTGGGTGGTTCAGTCGGCTAAGCGTCCGACTTCAGCTCAGGCCATGATCATCGCATGGCTTGTGAGCTCGAGCCCCTTATCAGGCTCTGCACTGACTCCCCCACTCTCTCTCTCTCTCTCTCTCTCTAAATAAATAAATAAACTCTTTAAAAAATTATGATTTGTCTGTACTATAAAGTATATAATAATATATGCATGTATTATAAACCATATAGTATAATAAAGTATAGTATATAATATAAAGTATACATACTATATAGCATAGTATATAATATACATAGTATTTATAGTATAATAAAACAGAGTATATAATATAGTTATATACGACACAGTATAGTAAAGGGAGGTATAAAAAATATATATATACTATATAGTATAATATATAATCTACATAGTATTTATAGTATAATAAAATGCAGTATATAATATATAGCTATATAATACACAGTATAGTAAAAGGAGGGATAAAAATATGTATATATAGGGGCGCCTGGGTGGCTCAGTCGGTTAAGCGGCCGACTTCGGCTCAGGTCATGATCTCGCGGTCCGTGAGTTCAAGCCCCGCGTCAGGCTCTGTGCTGACAGCTCAGAGCCTGGAGCCTGTTTCAGATTCTGTGTCTCCCTCTCTCTGACCCTCCCCCATTCATGCTCTGTCTCTCTCTGTCTCAAAAATAAATAAATGTTAAAAAAAATATATGTATATATACTATATAGCATAGTATATAATATATATAGTATTTATAGTATAATAAAAGAGTATGTAATATGTAGTTATATACTACACAGTATAGTAAAGGGAGGGATAAAAAATATGTATATATACTATATTGTATAGTATATAATATATATAGTATTTATAGTATAAAAAATGCAGTATATAATATATAGTTATATACTACACAATACAGTAAAGGGAGGTATAAAAATATATATATATTATACATACACCATATAGTATAGTATGTAATATGTGGTATATATTAGTATATTGTATACAGGATATACTATACGTAGTAAATATTGAATATATAGTAAAGATTAGTAACTGTTAAAAAGAACAAAGTAGATTCCTATGTCCTGGGCTCATAGTCTTTCATCTTTCCCTCCGAATTTCCCCACCTCATTCTCTGCCCTGGGGCTGGCCGATGTGGACCACCAAGGGTTCCCTGGCCTTCTGGCTTCTGTTTAGGCTCAGCCAATGGGCAACCCCAGCGGGAGATGGAAGGGGGTAGAAGAGAGAGGTCGGGGTATTTATTTTCCTGATCTTCCCCTCCAGGCTGCCTCAGTCCCGTGCGTCCCTCAGCTGAAGGTCACAACTTCTCTTTACGCAGCCCTCTCCTGGGACCCTGGAACACTCCCCTCTCAACATCCCACCGACTCTGGGTGGCAGCAGAGTCCCCAGCCACCTTCACCCCACTGCAAGCTCGGGGACACTGCTATGTCACGTTCATGTTTCCCTCAGCCTTGTCCCTCACCACTGTAATTAGCTTCTGTATTAAAACTCTTCCCAGTTGCTCGCTTACCCAATCTGGTACACCCACTAACATAAATTAGTGTACGCTTTGAAAAAAACTGAACTATTCAAGGGGCGCCTGGGTGGCTCAGTCGGTTGAGCGTCCGACTTCAGCTCAGGTCACGATCTCGCGGTCCGTGAGTTCGAGCCCCGCGTTGGGCTCTGGGCTGATGGCTCGGAGCCTGGAGCCTGCTTCCGATTCTGTGTCTCCCTCTCTCTCTGCCCTTCCCCCGTTCATGCTTTGTCTCTCTCTGTCTCAAAAATAAATAAACGTTAAAAAAAATTAAAAAAAAAAAACTGAACTATTCAAAAAGGTTGTGTCTAGGAAGGGGGAATGTGGGGCCCTTTAATTTTTGGTTTTATACGGTTCACTACCATTCAGAACTTTTACCTTGAACATTGGCTTTCATAAGCAAAAAGCAAAAAAAAAAAAAAAAAGACGGGAAGATAGCCTGAAATAATGAAGAGCTTCACTGTTCCCACCCAGACAGACCCAAGCCCAAGGATAAATCTCATGCTGAGGATCCCAGGCAGGATATTTCTGAAAGCAGAGCTCCTTCCCTCCCCGACCCGGCTGCTCCCAGACACCTCTCCTACCTCAGGTGTGTAAACATAGGCTGCCTGGAAGCCTCCAGAAATAAACGCTCTTGCAATGAAGAGTAACAGAGTGAGCATATTTCTAGGGAGAGAAATAAAAAAGTTGATGAGCAGGTACTTTCTTCTGTTGACTTGTTTCAGCAAAGTCCTATCTGCCCAGGCAGAATTTATGCCCTAGAAATGGGCAAAGCCCACCCTCACCCAATCCACACAGGCACACAATCCCAGTGCCATCGCTGAAGGCCTGCCTTTATAAATTTTGTCTTTCTCCAAAGTCCAGGGTAAGAGCTGCAAACGTGTGGAGTCCAGGTTGGGGGCAAGGTCAGAGAGAAGTGATATAAACCACTTGAAAATCCAGATGGAACCTTGTAGGGGCAGGAATTGAGTCAGGTGCCAGCTGAGCCAGTGAAAGTAAACTTCTGTTCAGTATTTTTGGGATAATCCTGACCCCCGACCTTCTGTTCCATTGTTTCCATAAATGTCTAAGAATACCCCCATGTCAGGGTCTAAGCTTCCTCTCCAGGCCTTCCACAAATTCATCAGGTATGGTCTGGGGCCTCTCCGAGAGCAAGAGAGGCACAAGCCACTTCCATATTTTGAGGCTCTTGATGGAAAAATGGAGAAACGCCAAAAGGGGATTATAAACCAGGACCTTGAAGTATTTCCATTGAACAAAGGAATGCTTTTAACCCATACATAAAGAGCTGTATGCGTGATCTCACTGGTGGACAATGTCAAAAGTCTAAAAGTGACAGTGTTGGGGCGAAACCTGAACCAAAGTGCCCTCCCATCCTTAACCCCATCAGAGGCGCAAATATGAACCCGATCCTGTGGTCAAGAGTCAAGAGTCCTAGAGAGGGGCTGGGGAGGGATCTCGCAGATGACCACCAGGAGTACAGTCCACAGCTTACAGACCCAAAGAGCCACTGACCATGCCCTGCGAAGTGTGCCTGCTGGCCAGAGAGAGGGGGTTTCACGACCCACCTTCCGACACAGATAAACAGCAGGAGGCTGCACAGGGAGAAGATGACGAAGCACAGGGCCATGGTCTTCTTGCGGCCCAGGCGGTCAATAATCCACAGAGTCACAAGGACACCTGGAAGAGAGCAGGGCACCATGGCAGGCAGCTTCCAATATGGCTCCCAACACCCCCTGGTATTCACACCCCGTATAATCACTACCCTTGAGAGTGTGCCGGACCCAGCAAGTCGCTTCCAATGACTAGAATATAGAAAAGCATTGGGATGTCACTTCTGAGATGAGGTTATAAAAGACTGCAGCTTCTGTTCTGCTGGCATTCTCTCGCCCCCTGACTCTTCTTAGGTGCTGGTCTTAATGGAGAAGGCTACCTGGCGAGGAGCACAAAGTGGCCTCTGGCCAACAGCCAGTGGGGAACTGAGGCCCTCAGTCCAACAGCCCTGGAGGCATTGAATCCTGCCAATGACCATGTGAGTGAACGTTAGTCCCTTGCGTTCTCAGGGCCTCAGTTACTTCACCTGCAAAATGGGACTAAATAAAAATAAGATTCCCTAACCTCAGTAGAGACAGTACAGCATGGTGCTTATTATTAATAATAACTGTTAAATGTGGGCTCAGCACTTTTACAGCTGTTATCTTGCTTCATCATCAAAACAACCCCCCAAAATAAATGCTCGCAATAGCCCCACTTCCCACACTTATTCATTAAAAAATTAAGCGCCTATCTTTGTGTTAGGAACTGTTGCGCTAGGAGCTTGGGATACGCCAGTGAACAGAAACAACAAATCGTAAATGTAATAAGTAAGAATTTGTTCTGAGTTTCAGAAAGGCAATACCATGGAAATCATGAAAAATCATGGTGAGTGCATGAAGTCATGGAAACGGTTATTGGCAACGTGGTGTCTAACTCTGAGTCCCTACTCTTACTGTGAGCTGTTTGCGGGAAGGCTTTTGGAAGATAGATGGATGGCGTAGTAATGAGTGAAGACTGTGGGCTCTGGGGTGGGACCACAGCGCTTAGCCCTGCCGGGTGTGGGACACTTAGCGTCTTAGCTGGGTTTTCCTAGAAGCAGATCCTGGGACAAGGGCCCAGGTACAAGTGTTTAGTTGAGAGGCAACCCAAAGAAGAACCAATAGGAGGGTGGGAAAGTAAGATGCGGAAGGGAAGGCAAGAGTGCATGTCAAGCCAAGTTACCACTGTGGGTCATTTCTACCGAATTCCACTGGGGGGCTCTGGGAGCCAGTATGGAATATCCTTTTTAGAATTCTCCTGCCTGATGGGCGAGGAAGCTGGGGTATTTATACGCCACCAACTCCTGCAATTACCGTTTGAAAGCAGCTCCCAGGCGTTAACTCCCTGACACTTCCAGCCACCTTGTTTTGTTTGTTTGCTTTTAGATACTGAAGCTTTCCATTCCTCCTGAGATAGCCCTCAGGCACAGAGGTGCAGATATTGGCAGCTGCAAGTTGCCAGGGACAGTTTTTGCTACACCTCTCTGAGCCTCAGTTTCTTCAGGTGTAAAATGGGAATAACTGTGCTACTTCATAAGACTAGATGACATTATCAGATAAAGGGTTAGTATCCAAAATCTACAAAGAACTTATCGAACTCAACACCCAAAAGACAAATAATCCAGGGAAGAAATGGGCAAAAGACATGAACAGACACTTCTCCAAGGAAGACATCCAGATGGCCAACCGACACGTGAAAGAATGCTCAACGTCACTCACCATCAGGGAAACACAAATCAAAACCACAATGAGATACCACCTCACACCTGTCAGAATGGCTGACATTAACAACTCAGGCAACGACAGATGTTGCCAAGGACGTGGAGACAGGGGAACACTTTGGCACTGTTGGTGCGTATGCAAGCTGGTGCAGCCACTCTGGAAAACAGTATGGAGGTTCCTCAAAAAATTAAAAATAGAACCACCCTACCATAATTGCACTACTAAGTATTTATCCACAGGATACAAAAATGCTGATTCAAAGGCATACATGCACCCCAATGTTTGTAGCAGTGCTATCAACAATAGCCAAATTATGGAAAGAGCCTAAATGCCCATCAGCTGAGGAATGGATAAAGAAGATGTGAGATGTGTGTGTGTGTGTGTGTGTGTGTGTGTGTGTGTGTATACCTGTAGACAGGTGTACACACACACACACACACACACACACACACACACACACACAGGAATATTAGTCAGCCATCAAAAAGAATGAAATCTTGCCATTTGCAACAACATGGATGGAACTAGAGGGTATTATGCTAAGCAAAAGAAGTCAGAGAAAGACATATATCACATGATTTCACTCAGATGTGGTATCTAAGAAATAAAACAGATGAACATAGGGGAAGGGAAGGAAAAATAAAATAAGATAAAAACGGAGAGGGAAGAAAGCCATAAGAGACTCTCAAATACAGAGAACAAACTGAGGGTTGCTGGAGGGGAGGTAGGTGGGAGGATGGGCTAAATGGGTGAGGGCATTAAGGAGGGCACTTGTTGGGCTGAGCACTGGGTGTCATATGTAAGTGATGAATCAAAGGGTTCTCTTGAAGCCAATACTACACTGTATGTTAACTAACTTGAATTTCAATAACTAAATTTTAAAAAAGACTAAATGAGACGTATCTAGAAAACATTTAGCATAGAGCCTGACATACATAAAGTAAGCATTCAATAAATACCAGACACTCTTGTTGTAATAATTACTCATTTTTTAAAGGAAAAAGATAAAGTACCTTCACTTTACGTGCAGGTTTGGATTTTTTGACTCCCCACCAGTCCTTCCAGTGCGAGTGCTGATGGGGGACAATTCTCCATGGATCTCTTATATTTTTGTGTACTGGCTGCCCTTTGTTCTGTTTGGATAGCCAACAGCCTTGCGAAGATAGAGATACCGTCTCCTTCCAGAGCAAAGAGCAAGCCTGTTTTACTGTCCATAAAGATGACGCATCTCTCTAGATCAAAAGCTGGACAAGTTTCTGGCAGCCCATTATAAAAGATTTGGGTTCCCTAAGCTTGGGATTCCTTAGGTAAGCAAAGTGAAAAAGGGACTGAGGAAGATATTGGGAAGCCAAGGAAAACTGTGGAACACAGAGTCAAGAATATAGGGACTAGTAGATCACTCACGACATGGTCGGGAATGCTCAGGTAATTCCTGAAGTAGCAACCATCATCCATTATCAGCTTTTGTGCACACTTGAGTGACCGGGTTCTCATCAAAGGACGAGAGTCAGAGCACAGCAGCTACACCCATTACTCCACTGCGTGTGTAGCATCCACTTGGACCCTCCCTCATCATCCCTGTGGGACTTGAGAGCAAGGGGAGCTGACACTAGCACGCTGTTCATGTTGTTTGCTGTGCCATGGGTAACAGTCTTTTGTCTCTGACCCAGGAGTCTCATGTCTTCTGCCAGCGAGCGTGACACGGGAGGCTTCATTTGTTAGCCTTCAGTGAGAGTAGCCTTTACAGTTCTTGACAACTTGCAGCTAAGGGTTGAAAAACTAATCTCCAGCTCCCCTAGAAAGGGGATTTTCTCCCAGGCAGCAGCACCAGGGGGAGCCACCAGATCCACAGCGGCCACGTTCACGGGCTCCCCTGCCCCCGCCCCCACCTCCCACAGCTCCCTCACCTGGAAACTCAGAGAGCGTGGTCCACAGCAGATCCATGTAATCCTCCTCACTCAGGTACTCACAGGCCAGGCTGCATTTTGCTTCTACCGCCTTCTTCTGGCTGGAGACTGGAAGGTGGGCGACAGGAGAAAGAAGAGCCATTCTCGGAAACTTGAATCACGCCCTCCTGCCCCCACACCTCCTTCCCTGGGTACGATTCAGCTGGGACACCGTGGAAAGAGCCCAGGCTCCGGGGTCCGACAGACTCAGGTTCGAATTCCAACCAGCAGTGCTTTATCTCTCTGAGCCTCAGTTTCTTCACAAAACTGGAGCTAATGAAACCACTGGGCAAGGTGGGTGGGAGAATGAAAGCAGGCTGTGCATATGAGGGCGCTTAGCCCAGAAATGGCACACACTAGGTGCGTTTGTGGCAGACAGACTCCAGGGTGGCCTCGATGATCCCCACCAATATTACCTGGCCCTCATGACTTCCTTGATCTCACCTTCTCTCTCTCCCTTGCTCTGCTCACTGTACTCGAGCCACACTGGTATCCTTGCTCTTCCTTCAATACTCCTGCGTCAGGACCTTTGCACTGGCTGTCGCCTCTTCCGGGATGCTCTTTATAGATCCCATGACTAATTTCCTCACATCCTTTATATCTTTTTAAATCTCATCTCATGGAGGTCACCCTGAGCACCCCCATTTAAAACTTCAACATACCCACTGCCCCTTGCTCTGCCCCGCCCTCCTGACCTCCCTTGCCCTGCTTGACTGTCTCCTTTTCCTACACATTTGTTAACAAACAGCGTGAAAGATTTTGAAATGGGCAAAATGTTTTGTCTAGTGTACCCTTATAGGTCGTCCTGCTTTTCGTTATCTTTGAGCTATGCACATTATAGAATATTGGTATTAATGCAAATGCTTCTAGTCCATCAAAATGCAAATTGTGTCTGGTGATGCAATTGATTACTGCCTTATGCATACGGACAAGTTGTGCCTCTAATTGTAAAGCCATTTCTGCATTTCTGATTGCCTATATACATGTATCTTTTGAACTCTCCTTTGAACCAGTTGTAACCTCTTGTGGTGTTAGTAGACCTCTGGTGTTAGTAGACAATTCTCCATGGATGCTCACATCTCTGTATGGTTTATAAGCAGAGGCACTGACTTTCTTTGCTCTGGACTATCTTTTCAAGGACCTTGGTTTAACCAACAGCCTTGACAGGGAGCGTCTACCTTTGGAGTAAGGAACAGGTTTGCTTATGGCCTTCAACGGTCTAGTGTCTCCCCACAGGGCAAGAGCAGGCAGGCTTACCATCCAGTGTAAGAGAGCTGGGTGCCCTAAGCTCAGAGATCCTCTCTTGTAACATAACCCACTGCTCTTGCAGGTGTGACCTCCTCTCTTCACATCACCCTGTGGGAATGGGAGCTCCTCACTGGTGTAAGAAATGCTGATACTCCAGCTACTGCTATTACTGTGAGTAGCAAAGTCCTTTGTCTCTGATCCAGGAGTGTTGTGTCTTTTGCAGGCATCTGTGGAAGCTGTGCACGCCTAACCTGTTAGCTGGAAAATAGGTAAATCCTCAGACTTTTCACAGTTCTTAACTAATTCATTCATTAACCGATGAGTTAAAATCTCTGACATGCGGTCATTATATATTTGTATGAGAGGCATGATTTTACCTTTTCTTAAAGTTTTTTTCTTCAAGCCATCACCTTCTAACACACTATGTCATTGCCTCACTTATTAAGCTATTCTCTCTCTTTCTCTCTCCCCACCAAAACATGAGCTCACAGGGTAGGGATATTTGTCTTTTGTGGTCACTGATGTACTCTAACACCTAGATCAGTACCTGGCTTACAGAAAATATTGAATAAATGACTTGTCCAAGATCACACAGCTACTTAGTGCTGGAACCCAGGCTCCCTGATTTCCAGCCGTGGGCTTGTTCCACGGTATCACTTCTCCTGCCCAGGTAGAAGAAAGGGCTTTTTTTTTTTTTTAATGTTTATTTATTTTTGAGAGACAGAGAGAGCACGAGTGGGGGAGGGGCAGAGAGAGAGAGGGAGATACAGAATCTGAAGCAGGCTCCAGGCTCCGAGCTGTCAGCACGGAGCCCGATGTGGGACTTGAACTCATGAGTCGTGAGATCACAAGCCATGAGATCATGACCTGACCCGAAGCTGGATGCTTCACCGACAGAGCCACCCAGGCATCCCAAGAGACAGCTTTTAACAGGAGCTGGCAAACTATCACCTGAAGCCAAATCTGGTCTCCAGTTTGTTTCTGCCTGGCCTGCATGCTAAGAATGGTTTTTACATTAAAAAATTTTTTTGTTAAGTTTATTTATTTATTTTGAAAGAGACAGAGACAGCAAGAGCGGGGGTGGGGCAGGGAGCGAGAATCCCAAGCAGGCTCCTTGCAGCCAGTGCGGAGCTGGATGCGGGGCCTGAACTCACAAAACCACAAGATCATGACCTGAGTAGAAACCAAGAGTTGGACGCTTAACCGACTGAGCCACGCAGGTGCCCCTGCATTTTTAAGTGATTTTTAAAAATCCAAAGACGAATAACACTTCATGACATCAAAATGATATGAAGTCCAAATTCGTACTCATTAAACTTTTTTTTATTTTAGGGAAAGAGAGAGAACGAGAGCACGTGAGCGGGAGGAAAGGGACAGAAGGAGAGAGAATCCCAAGCAGGCTCCATGCTCAGCAAGGAGCCCGATGCAGGGCTCAATGCCATGACCCTGGGCTCACGACCTGAGCCGAAATCAAGAGTCGGATGCTCCACTGGCTGAGCCTTCTGGATGCCCCAAATTCACATTCATGAATAAGGTTTTATCGGAACACGAGCAATGCTTGTTCGTTAACCAATTGTCCACAGCTTTTTTCCTTCTTTGTATGGCCCACAAAGCCTAAAATATTGACTAGCTGGCCCTTTCTGGAAAAAGTTTGCCAACCCCTGCTTTGTAACATTCCCCTGGATCCTCCTCTGTTTTGCTTAAGCGGGTCCACTGTTGGGGGCATGTGATCGGTAGTCAATAACCAAATCCCAAACCTGCGACTGAGCCACCAACTCATTAAATCCTCACTTACACCAATAAACCAAACTATTAACTAAGCTTATAGAGGCTTACTATGAAAAAGATAACCAGGTAAATCCTACAGACAAGTGAGAACCTGATCCCTTTATCCTCCACCCTGGGCTCAATGCTAGGAACCTATTTTTAAAGATAGAATTGTTTGAAATCCCAGACATGTGCATATAGTCTTTGCTTTCTGCCTGTTCCTTTTGTCCGGTGGCTCCCACCTCCGGCTGCACAAGAGAATCGCGGGGGGGAGCTTTTAAAAGCCACTAACGCCCGGGTCCGGAGATGCTGAGTAAATCGACCCGGGCATCGTTTAACTGGCCCCAGGTGATTCCGTTGTGTGGCCAGGGTTGAGATCCTACCCGGTTCTCCGACTTCACATGCACGTGAGAATTACCGCACAGGGTCATAGCCATCAAACTCAGTGTTGTACTTCATCGAGCCCTTTGCGTGACATAAGCGGTGACTCTGCTATAATGTCCCTTCTATCGTGACAAGATTGTTCGGGTTTCTAATCTCGGAGACCGCAGCCCAGGTCTTTTGTGCTCAGATTTGGAAGAAACTTTCTCCCTGGAGTCTGTGGGACAAAGTCACTGGCGTTTGTGCGTGGCCGGGCTCAGGAAGGGCTGAACGAGGGGCGGGGCTGTGTGTGTGACTGTGTATGGTGGGTGTAGGAGTGGCTAGCTGGTAAAGGGAGTTTGATACTCACTGCTGCAGACATCTCCTGCCTGAAAGAGCTCAGTGGTGAGCAGAACTAATCCATAGTAAGAAAACGCATTGGAAAACCTGCCAGAAAGGAAGCAAAAAAAGGTAAAGAAATGATGGGAGAAATGCAAGATCCCCTTTCCCCAACCCCTCAGGAAGGACTTGCGTCTATAGCAGCGAGGACCAGTCTTTGGACGTGGGTGACACTGGGGCTTTGGGGGGGGGGCGGTTCCTGGGGCCATTGAGCAGGAAAATGGCAGGTATAAAGCATAGCGGTATGTTAAAGGTATGTGATCCTGTGTCCTTTGAAAGACCAACAACTGTATTACATCACAGAGAACACCAGGCTGTTTTTCACAATTGGCAATAGGGAATAAAAGTTTGGGGAACCAAGATTTGGAAGAAAACAGTCATGGCTGACATCCGTCAGGGCTTCTGGGCCAAGTTGGTCAATGTGGAGAGGGAAGAGGAGGGAAAAACTTTGATAATACAGAGAACTGGGCTCCAGCTCTACCCTTGAACTCTTAAGAGTTGAATCAACTCACCAAGCATTTATTAAACACCTGCTGTGTACCCCATACAAGTGTAGAGTCAGCAGACTTCCCTAAAATTTCAGATTAGAATGACCCAGTTAATGAATTCCCGATGGTCCCAGGAACCATAACACTCAAGTCTGTAGGACCAGAACATTCTCATCCTGTAGTACAGTTATGTGGGAACTGTCATAATTAGTCCATGGTGATAAATTTCCTTGAGTTACAATATGTGCTAGCAAATTTAGTGATTTCTATTGGGTGCAAGAAATAGTCTCTAATTAATTGCTTCAGTATTTGGGTAGCGTCGGCCCAAATGAGTCACATGCACAAGACAGACTGTCTGTCAGACAGTCTGTCACAAGACAGACACCCTTAACTAGGTCAACCACCTCCTCTCCCTTTTCAAAAATCCTGCAGACTGAGCACTTGTATTGAGCATACAGCAGGTGTTTAATAAATGCTTGGTTCAGCTCTCAGGAATGCATGGGCAGAATTGGAGCCCAGTTCTGTTTATTATCAAGGCCTTCCTCTCCACTTGCCTGCAATTGACCACTTTTCAGGACGATCCCCTGCTAATTAGCACCTCTCCTCAAAGGTGCATAGGGAAAGGGATAAGTGGTTACACCAGAACTCCGAAAAGTGTTAGCCAGGCCCCTTCTGCACACTATTCGTGCTGCATACATGATTTCGTAGAGAGTTCAAAGAATAGGTGAGATTTGACTGGTTGTGGATTTTCAGGTAATTACTCTGTACAAATCCCTCCCTTCCACCCTGCCCACATCCAGCCATCGTGAATGGCCGCGTTTTAAGGAAAATGGACCAGGATCAGGACTGAGAGTTCTAAGGCTGCACGTGTTGACCAAATCAGTGGTTCCCCAAACAGGGGTCCCATGCCACTGGTGGTACACCGAAGGCAGTATGGCCCGAAAAGAGGAGTAAGGGAGCAGGCATTATCATTTTCCTTTCAATTACAGTTGACCCTTGGACAACACAGGTTTGAACTGCAGGGGCCACTTATAAGGAGATTTTTTTTTCAATAAATACTGCAAGTACATTTTCTCTTGAAGATGATTTTAATAACACTTTTTCTCTAGCTTACTTTAAGAATACAGTATATAATACATATAACAGACAAAATATGTGTTCATCAGTAAGGCTTCTGGTTAATGTTATCAGTAAGGCTTCTGGTTAATAGGAGGCTATTAGTGAAGTTTGGGGGGGATCAAAAGATTTTCAACTACTCCGGGTCTGTGCCTTTAACCCCCACTCTGCACTGTTGAAGGTCAACTGTATTTTGATGGCTTCCTAGTCTCACTTACTTGCTAATGAGTCCTCAACATCTGCCTCTCTCTCTATTAAGTACAGTAACTCAGAGCTTTGGCAAATCATCAATCTCGCTGCTTTTTACTATATTTCTCTTGAGGAGGGCCTTCTCTCTATGGCCTGCTGTTTTTTTTTTTTTTCATGTTTTAAAAGACATTTATCTGAACGCTTGTGCACTGTTGGTGGGGATGCAAACTGGTGCAGCCACTCTGGAAAACAGTATGGAGTTTCCTCAAAACATTAAAAATAGAAATACCCTATGGTCCAGTTATGGCACTATTGGGCATTTACCCAAAGAATACAAAAACACTAATTCGAAAGGATATATGCCCCCCCATGTTTATTACAGCATTATTTATTGTTTTTTTATTTTTATTTTTCACATTTATTTATTTTTGAGAGACAGAGCAAGATAGAGCGTGAGCGGAGGTGGGGTGGGGGGGGGGCGGGGACACACAGAATCTGAAGCAGGCTCCAGGCTCTGAGCTGTCAGCAGCACAGAGCCCAATGCAGGACTTGAACTCGTGGACCATGAGATCATGCCCTGAGCCGAAGTCGGATGCTTAGCTGACTGAGCCACCCAGGCATCCCTACAGCATTATTTATAATAGCCAAATTATGGAAGAAGCCCAAGTGTCCATCAATAGATGAATGGATCAAGAAGATGTGGTCTATATATACAATGGAATATCACTCAGCCATAAAAAGGAATGAAATCTTGCCATTTGCAATGACATGGATGGAACGAGAGAGTATAATGCTAAGCGTAGTATCTCAGTCAGGGGGCAAATACCACATGATTTCATCCATATGTGGAATTTAAGAAACAACACAAATGAGCAAAGGGAAAAGAAAGAGACAGAGAAACAAATCAAGAAACAGACTCTTAAGCATAGAGAACTTACCAGAGGGGAGGATGCTGGGGGGATGGGTGAGATAGGTGATGGGGATTAAGAGTGCACTTATCATGATGAGCACTGAGTAATGCATACAATTGTTGAATCACTGTATTCTACACCCGAAACTAACATAACATTGCATGTTAACTGTGTTGGAATTAAAATGAAAAACGTAGTTAAAAAGGATATTTATCTGAGTAAAAAGTGAGTCCAATTAAAGAAAACGACGAAGAAAAGAATAGCACGGGTGATACCTGAATAAGGCAGAAATCAGGAAAGTCATACCCAAACCACTTTATTTTGCAACTGCTGCCCAAGATCAAAGAGCTATCTGTGCATCACGTAAAAACAGAAAGCAAAGGGGCGCCTGGGTGGCTCAGTCGGTTAACCGTCCGACTTCGGCTCAGGTCATGATCTCACGGTTCGTGAGTTCGAGCCCCGCACCGGGCTCTGGGCTGACAGCTCAGAGCCTGGAGCCCGCTTCAGATTCCGTGTCTCCCTCTGTCTGCCCCTCACTGCTTGCACTCTGTCTCTCGCACTGTCCCGAAAATAAATAAATGAAAATAAAAAAAAAAAAACCAGAAAGCAAAACGGGGCATGAATGAAGGGGATCAAGGTGTCAAGAAACAGCTCTTACCATATAAACCACAGCAACAAGGTCGTCCACCTAAAATGGGGCGTGAAAAGGTCCCTCATTCTGCCTCGGTCTTCCTGTTTCAAGACAAGAATGTGCAATTTGCTCTCCTCCCCTCGAGAAGTATGGGCCCCAGCCGGCAGCCCAAGACCGTGGGCACCCACAGCAGGGAGGGAAGCTCCTGGTGGGCTACATGCTCAGATTCCGGGAACCCAGGACCCGATCCCACGGCACAAAGTCTCCCGGCCCAGTGAGGCCCTCCAGCCAGGACCCAGCAAGGTCCACAGGCTTGGTTCCCCAAGGATGGAAACATTCTGCAATCCAGATTCCTTGGGCTTGGTACCCCCAGGGATTCTCGGGCAGTGCCATGGACCCAGGGAGCAGACAGTCAATCCAAGGGGCATCCAACCATTTAATGCCCTCCCAAGCCAGCTCTAGGTCAGGATCACAAAAATCAATGTACTGAAAATCAATTCACCAGAAGCCAATGTGTCAAAGGTTGATTAGTTAAATGACCCATTTGCCAATTTCATATAAGTTGCTAATTTATCGAATCTTTGCTCTACAACGTTCTTTTTAAGTTTCTTTTTATGAGCAATAGAGAGACAGACAGCATAAAGGAGGGACAGAAGGAGAGAGAGAATCCCAAGCAGGCTCTGTGCTCTCAGCACAGAGCCCAACACGGGGCTTGAACCCACAAACTGTGAAATCATGACCTGAGCTGAAACCAAGAGCCACCCAGACACCCCTACAATGTTCTTTTTAAGAGTATATTCTAGGGGGTGCCTGGGTGGCTCAGTTGGTTGGGCGTCTGACTTAGACTCAGGTCATGATCTCGTAGTTGGTGAGTTCAAGCCCCTCGTCGGGCTCTGTGCTGACAGCTCAGAGCCTGGAGTCCGGTTGGATTCTGTGTCTCCTCCTCTCTCTCTGCCCCTCCCATGCTCACGCTCTGTCTCTGTCTCTCAATAATAAATAAATGTTAAAAAAATTTTTTTAAAAGAGTATATTCTAGGACTGTGATAATATTCTTCTTAGGTATATTTAACGAAAACATTTTTCTTAGCAGTTTGAGAAACGCTTGCTTATTTAACCATGCTAAATGTTTAAAAAAAAGATTATGGGTTTTAGGTGGCTTAGTCTCCCTGTGAATCGTCCTCATGAATAAAAATATATTTTTTAGTATATTCTTGAATGAAAACACAACACCCATTAAATAGGTTTATTGAATGTATTTGAGAATGTTTGTATTTATTGACTATATTTTGGAATAGGTTAATATATTTAGAAATAGATTCATTAACATATTTATAGAGAGCATATATCGAGGAACTAAATGTGTTAATACGTACACAGGAAAAATATACTCCTATTTGCTACATATATTCAAAAAGATCCTTGACACATTTTTTGGTAAAAAAGATACACTGGCAAGTTAATTCAGGAAAATTGGCTTTTGGGGAATTAGTCTGCTTGTGCGCTTTTTGCTTGTCTCAGAATTTGCCACCTCCGTGGAGAGCACGCCCCACCCACGCACACACTCCCGCACAGGCACACGGACACACACACACGCCACAGACAGCGGGCCAGGCACCGACCTGTCTGGAGATGATGAGTTTCCCCAGCGGCATGGGGGCTCCGTTTTCTGTCGCTATCCTCTTTAAGGTGGCGATGGCCTTCTCCTGATTCCCGGACAGCACATCATACCTTGCGCTCTCTGGCAGCCACTGTGGGGACAGGTGTGGCAGATTAGGGTGGAACAGAACACGGGGTCCCAGCCACATATCTCAGCGGGGTGTGGAGTCTTTAAGCTTAGGGCTCTGGAGCCAGAGGGCTAGCTTCAAATCCTGGCTCTGTCATTGATTATCCTGGTTGTGGGACTTCGAGTAATTACTTGACCTCTCTGTGCCTCCATTTCCTCATCCACAAAATGGGGATAACGATAGATCCCACCTCGTAAAGGTTGCCGAGAGGGTTAAGTGAGAGGATCCAGACAAAGTGCTTAGCACGATACCTGGAATGGGTTCATGCAATGATTGTTGTTTCTGTTGCTATTATTATTATTAATTGGTGTGGCTGGCAGAGTTCCAAAAACATCATCTTACAAAGAATCTCTGCAGGACAGTGTCCTCCTTTACCTCCTCCCACTGAAACACAGTGAACGGCTGAACAGCAGAAAGCCAAGTGGCCAAGGTTGAGATCTTTTTTTTTATTATTATTTATTTTGAGACAGAGACAGAAGAAGAGCATTTAGGGACGAGGGAGGATGTGGGAGAGACAGAGAGAATCCCAAACATCTCAGAACGCCATGCGGGGCTAGAACCCACAAACCGTGAGATGATGACCTAAAGTTGGATGCTTAACCGACTGAGCCGCCGCCCAGGTGCCCCGTAAAGGTTGACATCTCTTAAAGGATACCTACAAAACACAGAACCGCAAAGAGAAGCAACGGGACGGCCGAGAGGATGAGCAGCCAGCGCCAGCCCAGGCTGGGCATCACAAACACGGCCAGGATCACCTCGAACACTGTCCCGATGGCCCAGAAGACCTGGCAGGGGAAAACGGGATCAGCGATGGGAGCAGCGTGGCCAACACATGAGCAATGTCGGGGTCACTGCAGACAACGCTACTGACACGGGGGAGGGTCCTCGGGGTCAGCCACGTCGGAATGGCCGTCTTTCCTGTTTTTCATATAGTTGGGGGCAGGGCCATCATGTTGCCCATCTCCTGAGGGGCCCATCCACACTCTGTCATATTTGCGTGGTACCCACTGGAGTGGGTACGATGTGGCAGCTCTGGTTTAGGGAGATCAATGCCATCAATATCGTGTGAGGTCAATACGGTAACGGACATATTGGTTTCGTCTACTGACATCCATCTCTCTCGCCCAAGAGGCCCCTAGTATCCTTTATCACAACTGCCTCTTCCCTGCAGGGCTGACTATCTTCTGTTTGCCTCGTCATCCTTTCCCACCTCGCTTTTTTTGTATGGACTGCATCCACAGACTCGCTGTCTTCTGGCTTTCCACTGGCTACAGCCAATGGGGAGCCCCACAGGACATGGGAGGGAGGGAGGGAGGGAGAAAGGAAAGAGATGTGGGGGCATTTATTCCTCTGGCTCCCTCCCTGCACGGTGGTCATGGGCTGGCTGCATCTCTCAGCAGGTCACAGCACCTGTCCAACAGCCCTGGACACACAACTCTGTCTCTCTTTCTCTCTGGGCTGCTAATTAATTACTTCCTGCCTTTGCCTGGCAGCTGGCACTTCAGGCCTGGGGCTATTTAGAAATAGTCCCTTTATCAAACCCTCTTCAAACTATCCTGAGTATGCTGTCTCCTGCTCAGGCCCTACAACTATTGTCCATTGCCAAACATGGCCCTTCAGCTTCTCCATCAGTTCTGGGGGACTCCGAGAGCCTTTCTAAACCCTCTTTGGCTGCACTTAACCACAGTCTATTTCTGTTGCCGGCAACCGGGGGTGATAGCCAAAATGTCTAACAAACTGGACCAACCCAGGATAGACACTCGACACTGGCCATATACCCCCCGCTCTCAACACACACACATATACCATGACTGTGCCAGGAGTTAACCCTTCAGATGCTAGATCATGGGAAGTTCTAGGGGGTCCTAAGAGTGGACAGGGTGTCAGGCGATGAGGGGTAATCAGGGACCAAGATCTGCTGGCATAAATGCATCTCAATATTTAAATAGCTGGTTCATCCATACCAGTGTGGACCAGATGACTACCAGGGGTATCGATCAGGGGTAGATGCAGTCTGGGTGGTAAGTTGGGCAGTGAAGTCAATGTGATTACTATTGTCAATGTGGTCATGGTGACTAGAGACGTTGGAGTGGCATCATAGTCGTCACTGTGGGCATCAGTGTCCCAAAGGACAAATAAACTCTACTGCCTGCATGGTAGAGGGGTCATTGGGCAGCTACATATTGGCCCTGAGATCTTCCAGAACCATGATTGGAAAACGGGTCACAAAACCTTGGCAGAAACAAGGCTCGGAGGGACGAGCTGGACTGAGGGAGTTTTTTGTTTTTTGTTTTTTTTTTTTAACGTTTATTTATTTTTGAGACAGAGAGAGACAGAGCATGAATGGGGGAGGGGCAGAGAGAGAGGGAGACACAGAATCGGAAGCAGGCTCCAGGCTCCGAGCCATCAGCCCAGAGCCCAACGCGGGGCTCGAACTCACAGACCGCGAGATCGTGACCTGAGCCGAAGTCGGACGCTTAACCGACTGAGCCACCCAGGCGCCTCTGGACCGAGGGAGTTTTAAAATTTTTTTTTTTTTTCAACGTTTTTTATTTATTTTTGGGACAGAGAGAGACAGAGCATGAACGGGGGAGGGGCAGAGAGAGAGGGAGACACAGAATCGGAAACAGGCTCCAGGCTCCGAGCCATCAGCCCAGAGCCCAACGTGGGGCTCGAACTCACGGACCGCGAGATCGTGACCTGGCTGAAGTCGGACGCTTAACCGACTGCGCCACCCAGGCGCCCCTGGACCGAGGGAGTTTTAAGGTAGCCTCTAGGCTACAGAAGTGGCCCCTCACACAAGACACAGGTGAGCCTGGATACAAACAGGGGTGGAGGGTGATGATATGGATGGGGGACAGGAGTTTTGGTCCCCTTACGCACCAACTCTCGGCACCAACTCTCAGATAAAAGCCACGTGAAGTCCAAGAAGGAAATACCACCTGCCTGCTGCCATTTTTTTTAAGAGATTGATTGGTGGGTTTTTTTTGTCAATTGAAGAGTTTATCCGTATTGCAAAAAGACCATGTCAGAATTGACATAATTGACCCATTTAAGTCTCCACACATTGAGTCTGTTAGAGCTCTCTTAAACTCCCATTTCCTTATCCTGTGGCTCAAGACGCCTGAGAATCTCCTGCTCAGGGACTGAGCGCTCTTGGGAAACCCAGACCACCCTCCTTACCTCAATCAGCAAAATACACTTAGCTCTGGCCTTCATGGGAAGGAACTCCGCATACAGCGTCACCCTGGGAAAGCAGAGAGACAGGAAGAAAGTTAAGGTCGGGACTGAGTAAGAGGACTGCCACCGCTTTCTGAATTTCTAGGCGAATATTCCTCCAAGAGTGGTCTGTGGACCACTTACTTTGGAATTTCCTAGGATGACGGCTAAGGTCATAGATCCCTAGGCCCCACCCCAAACCCTTGGGAACAGACTCTCAGGGGTGGGGTTCTGGCATCTGCATTAACTCACTCCCCACATGATTCTCAAATTTAGAACTGCCGACATGGAGCCCTACCCACAACCCAGCAAATATAGGAGAAAATAGGGTAGTGTGACAATGGGCAACTTCAATCTGGAACATTATTCAGGTTTTTCCCTATTATTCACGTCCTGAATAGTCTTAAAGAGTCCAGGCCTTTCATTCTGTAGGATGCTCCTCCTCTTAAGTCCATCTGCTGTCTCCCTGTGACCAGACTCAGGCCATGTTTTCTTGGCAAGAACCCCGCAGAAATGATACTAAGCTCCTTCCAGTGCCTCACATCAGGGCCATATGGTGTCAACTCCTCTCATCACTGGTGACCTTAACCTTCATCACTGGCTCAAGATGGTGTCTGACAGATTTCTCCACCCTAAAGTTATCCTTTTTCTATCTGGGATTACTTTGTGGGGAAAAATTCAGAGATTATGCCAATATCCTGTTCTCCCTAGAACCTCTACCCATCAGCTTCGATATCCCACCCATGGACGATATCTGCCTGAATCAACACTACTATGACGGTAACAGGTGGTATTTTTTTTTAAATTTCCATTGTTCCTTCTACATTTAGAATGGATATTCTACTGTAAGGAGGAGTTTCCCTTTTCCCCTGTATCTATCTATCTATCTATCTATCTATCTATCTATCTATCTATCTACCTACCTACCTACCTACCTATTCATTCAACGAATCAGTATGAACTTGTAGATTCCTAGTTTATTCAGTGGGTTGTAACCCACTACTACCATTATTCTTCTGATGCTCAGACTGTCCCAGATCTGACCATTGGAAGACTTCTTTTTTTAATTTTTAGAAAAATGTTTATTTTTGAGACCACGAGACAGGCAGAGCACAAGCGACGGAGGGGCGGAGAGAGAGAGGGAGACACAGAATCCAAAGCAGGCTCCAGGCTCTCAGCCAGCAGCACAGAGCCCAACGTGGGGCTCGAACCCACAAACCATGAGATCATGACTTGAGCCGAAGCTGGACGCTTCACCAACTGAGACACCCAGGTGCCTCTCATTGGAAGACCGTTTAAACCAATCCCTATGTCTCTTTTACATGCCTCCATCATTCCTTGAACTCTTCTTTACTTTCTGGCACAACAAGATGTCCAAGCTCATGGTGTGTTTTCCTGGTCCCAGCCACGGTGTCAGCCATTTTTCTAAGAGGTTCTGGTTCCTTTTGGTAGAAGACGGTATTTAGAAACCAAATACTGATGTCAGTGTGCTCATTGCTGCTGGGCTATCATTGCTTCTAGGCCTTCTCAGTGGATGCAGCTAAGAGATCTCTCTCTCTCTCTCTATCATCTATCTTGGTCTCTCCATTTCTCTCTGTCCACATGCACTCCATACACCCATATGTTTCAATATCTATCTGTGTATATATATTTTTAAAAAATGAGTTCTTACTGATACTTTCAATTCCAGTCCAACCAGAAGGTTAGGGTTCTTTCTAACCCTCCCGGGTTTCCATGTCTATAATTCCCTTCTCTGACATTGAGACACGGGGGCCTCATTCTCCTCAATATATTTCTGATTTGCTCAATCAACTTATTGGTTTGCTGAATGTAACGAACGTCCTAACTGCATCGACCCCTCCATCTACTACATTCGTGCCCCTTCCCCTGCCTTCCACTTCCTCAGCCGCCGGCCACGTTGGGAAGAGAAGGAAACTTCTAAATGACTTCCCCATGCTGCCTTCCATTTGTTAGGAAGAGCAGGCTTTCTCTTTCCCCACATCTCCCACCTAAGTCAAGCATCGGGGCTACTAGATAGCGTCACGCGACTCTCCTGGCTTCTCATAAGGGAGGCCGGGGAGACAGAGGCTCATTTCCATTAACCCTTTGGAGGCAGATGGATGCTGGTGACCCATCTAGGTCTCCTGGGATGCCCCTTTACTAGTTCGTGTCCAACTCCCAGCTGCTGCTGCTAATGCTGCAACCCTCTTCTGGGATTGCTCTGGAGCAACTGTGGCTGCCTCACCAGAGAAGTGTCTAGGAGTTACAACCCTTCTCCCGAGGACAGACTGGTATGTGCTTACAAAAGTCCCGTTCCATTGCCTCAAGGTAGGACAGACCTTGTGGAACAAAGAACACTCCTGAGTTCCCTGTGGGATCAGCCCGAGTCTCGACGTCACCAGAAACCATACTTTTGCTTAACTTCTCCCTTTCAACATTATTGCCTCTTTCACGGTTTTACGGGCTTCCGAGAGCATTCCTTAAATAAATCACTTACACAAGAATCTCTGATTAACCTCTGCTTCTATGGAACCTCTGCTTCTATGAACGACGTCCTTCCCTGCATAACATCTAACATTTTGAAAGTTGGTCTTAGCAATACCACTGAGATTTAGGAACAGTTCTATCGCCAGTAGAAGTCCTTCTCAGGATAATGATAAAAGGATACCTCTGTCCAGAGAAGGAAGAATTCTTAGGAGCCTCAGAGGAAAGGTTAGGGCTTTAGTACTTCAGGTATATACACTCTATTTAGAAAAAAGTATGAAGAAAAGGCAATGTCATCTAGTTCATTTCACAGTATAAGTATTCTAGTATATTCTGTCTTGATCTTCTGTCTTTATCCCTCTTTCTCAATCTCTCTCTCTAGCTAAGATCATACTCAAGAATTTTGAACCTAGGGCACCTGGCAGGCTCAGTCAGTTAAGCATCCGACTTCAGCTCAGGTCATGATTGCCTGGTCAGTGAGTTTGAGACCCACGTAGGGATCTGGCTGACAGCCAGAGCCTGGAGCCTGCTTCGGATTCTGTGTCCCCCTCTCTCTCTGCCCATCCCTGCTGGTGCTCTGTCTCACTCTGTCTCTCAAAATAAATAAATGTTAAAAAAAATTTTAATAAAAAAATAAAAAAAGAATTTTAAACCTTACTTTTCATTGATTTATAAATAGCATTACCATACCACTTAAAACCCTTTTACACACATATATTCCATCACATGCATGAACCATACGTTTCTTTTTTTTTTTTTTTTTACATTTTTTTAACGTTTATTCACTTTTGAGAGATGCAGAGAGACAGAGTGTGAATGGGGGAAGGGCAGAGAGAGAGAGAAAGACACAGAATCCGAAGCAGGCTCCAGGCTCTGAGCTGTCAGCGCAGAGCCCTACGTGGGGCTCGAACCCACCAACCGTGAGATCATGACCGGAGCCAATGTCGCTTAACCGACTGAGCCACCCAGGCGCCCCTGAACCATACTTTTCTTAATAATAGCTACCTTTTATTGAGGACCTACTATATGCCAAATATTCTTCTAGATGTTTTACATGGATTATCTCAGTAAACATCTCAAATGAGGTAGATAATTATAATCCTCTGTATGTGTGTACGTATTTTTTTTTAAGTTCTAAAAAGTTTATTTATTTATTTTGAGAGAGAGAGAGGCAGGGGGGGCAGAGAGAGAAGGAAAGAGAGAAAATCGCAAGCAGGTTCCACGCTGCCAGCGCAGAGCCCGATGCGGGGCTCGAGCCCACAAAGCGTGAGACCATGACCTGAGCCGAAATCAAGAGTCGGCAGCTTAACCAACCGAGCCACCCGGCTGTCCCTGGGTGTGCGTACTTTTGACTCTCATTTTCATCTCTAGGTCTATCTACGTTAGATAAATTGTTAGTTGACCAGGATCACGCAGCTAGTAAGTCAGTAAGTAGGAGAGCCAAAATTCTCACCCACATCTGTCTATAGCTTCTAGCCCACCAACCACTTCCTCATTTGGATGGTTTCACGACGATAAACAACACTTCAGTGAACGTCGTCAGGCTGAAGACATTTTGGTCTGCACGTGGTTTCCTTAGGCTAGGCCCCTGCTAAATAGAATTTGTGTCAAAGCCTATGCGTATTTTGAAGGCTTTTGATATATATTGCCAGAGTGGTCCCCCCCAAACTCGTTCCAGTGTATATGCCCACAAGTACCTCGCTCAGCAAAACCCATCAGGAATCTCATTTAACTCAGCTCTGAGAATGGGGACCCAGATTACAGTGGTTGCAGAGGTCACAGCGGTTACCATGGATGATTTCTTTGACACCTTATGCTCTTCTCCGCACGGTGTGCTTACATTATTCAAAAAAAAAAAATCAATAATAATAAACACTACTAATAAAGCGAGAAGCATGTTCACCTTTCCTCCGTCACAGGAAAGTTCAACAACTAACTGCGAAACTGTGCCGTGGCGTGTTCCAGGGGGCAGAGCTATTCCTGTCCTTCGATGTCAAGGATTTCTTCTTATCATGAAGCTATCAGCACACAGTCTTTTTATTTCTTTTTACATTTTTTTAGTTGAAGCAGCAGCACCTCACGAATGCATTTTCGTTTAAGACAAGTTAGCAATACACAAATATACAGAGTATATGATGCCTCTTCCTCTTCCCCATTGCCCCTACTTCCCTTCCATTCCCCCCAAAGCCATAACTACCGGGAGCCTGCTTTGCAAACTTCCAGCCCCTTCTCTAGCTAAATAAATAAATGCAAGCAATGTTATCTTTTTTTCTTCCCTTCCTTTCCTTCCCTCTTCCTCCCTTCCTCTCTCCCTCCTGTCCTTCCTTTCTGTCCTCCCTACTCCCTTTCTCCCCTTCCTTCCTTCTTCCTTCCTCCTTCCTTCCTTCCCACATGCAGCATACTGTCCAAGTTCAACCCATACAAATGCCCGACTTTTCCAACTTCCTTGTCAATACAGTTTTCCACCTGCCACTTCCTGCAACTCTATCCTGAGTGCTTTCTTTGGTTATTTAAAAAAAAATTTTTTTTTCATGTTTTATTTTATATGTGAGAGCGAGAGAGAGAGACAGAGCATGAGCAGGGGAGGGGCAGAGAGACGGAGACAGAATCCGAAGCGGGCTCCAGGCTCTGAGCTGTCAGCACAGAGCCTGACGCGGGGCTCGAACCCACAAGCAGTGAGATCATGACCTGAGTCGAAGGCGGGTGGGTGCTCAGATGACTGTTCCAGGCGCCCCTCTCTGGTTATTAAGGCTTGCTCTGCCAACCTCGGTGGCAGACTAGGAGTCTAGTTTGCCAAGGAATTTAAACTTCCCAGGGGCAACTCTCAACAAATGACGTTTCCCTCTCCCTTAAATGGGACAATCTGGAGACGTGGGTTGCAGAATCTCCCAGAGTAAACTATTTGCTCTAGCTTCTCTGTGTCAGGATCTGCTTTCAATAAGACATTTGGGAAACCCTTCCATGTTAATATTCGCGGGTCTACTGCATTATTTTTAAACAGCGGCAACCCGGTTGATTAATGCTCTGATTGTTTTCAATTTCTTGTCTTTGCCTCGTATGCCACAAGAAACCTCTTTTCCTGTAATTGTCGTGCTCCCCATTTGGCCATTATTTATAGTGGTTCATGATGAAAATGAGCTGTTTGACCTCCATCCCAAGTGTAGGGATTATTGCAAGCACACTGAAAAATAAAAGAACGAGCAGAGCAGTGAAAGCAGCAATGCCAAGAAGCGGTTGACGGTGGCGTGAAAAAAATTCCCACCGAAAATCCTCACAATGTATAGCCCTTGCAAGTTAGAGATTTACCATTTGGATCACATGCTTGGAAAGAAGGGACCTGTGATCTCCCTTTGCCGTTTCTGCTTGGTCTTAAAGAGAAACCGCAGTGCTAAGGGTGGGTTCGTGCAAGTTCCACCTAGACAAGAATCTGAAGAATCTTCTGAAGACCTTGCAAGGTGGAACAGATGGGCAGCGACCTGGAGTATTAATCTTGAAGAGCAGCTAACACACAAGCAGGGTGCCAGTTAAGGCAGGTGTCCAGCTCATTCTCCTAGCTAAGTGGCATTTCTACGGAAATAACACAGCACCCTCTGCTGGAAATAATAAACGTTCTATCCTGGGGCCAGCCTGTCTCTTCCATGTATTTTCTGTGTATTTTGCAATTAGTGGCAATGATCATTTAAAAAAAATTTTTTTTAACATTTATTTTTGAGAGAGAGAGAGACAGAGCATGAGCAGAGGGGAGGGGCAGAGAGAGAGGGAGACACAGAATCGGAAACGGGCTCCAGGCTCTGAGAGGTCAGCACAGAGCCCGACGCGGGGCTCGAACTCACGGACCGTGAGATCATGACCTGAGCCGAAGTCGGACGCTTAACCGACTGAGCCCCCCAGGCACCCCCTCCAGTCTTAATTAAAGGGAACAGAAACTTCTCTGAACCTCCAGTTCTACCTCTCCGGAATCATCTCCAAGTCACTATCACGGACCCAGTGGACATTAATGATTTATCAGCATCTTCTGACTGTACAAGCTCAGAATCCTTCTACAGTATCTGTTGAAATGTAAGAGCTCTGGCATTAGATGGGCCTGGATTTGAACCCAGTTTCTCCATGCGGCAGATGGTTTGCACAAGGCGCCCCCCTCCCCCCCCCCCCCCCCCCCCCCCGCCGCTCTTTTCCCTCCCTGTGTCTTGCTCCCTTGCAGATCACCTCCATGCAAAGTCTGTTTCCTCATCCCTTGGATCTGGGCGTTGAGACTCGCTCTTGATCAATAGAACGTTGCAGAAGTGATATTGTGCCTTGGGCCTCAAGACGCTTTACGGCTTTTGCATCCTTGCTCGGACCCCTACCCAGGTGCCACGTGACCACGTGACCAGGTGCCTGGGCTGGCCAGCCGGAGTTTGAGAGGCTTGTGGAGCATCGATGCGTCAGCTGTGGCCATGCTAACCTGGCCAGCCCCCATCCAATTCACCAGTTGACTAGAGACGCATGAGGGAGCCCCGCCGAGCCCTGAACAACCCAACTGCCCGGCTGCAGAACCCTGAGCTCAGTAAACTGTCGTTAGGCCACAAATGTTGGGGTGGTCTGTTACAAAGCAAGAAGTAACTTCATACTCCCCTCAATAGCCATTTAGCCTTAAACACGTCACTTGGGATCTCGATCTCCAAGCCTGTTTTCTCATCTGTCCCTTGCCCTTGGTAAACACTCAGTGGACATTACTATGATCATCATTATCATTTATAAAAATGTTTTTTAAATGTTTATTTTTGAGAGAAGTTGGCTAATGGCAAAGTTTACTTTTGACCTCTTTTCCATTCCTTTTTTTTTTTTTTTTTTAAAGTTTATTCATTTTTGACAGAGAGAGAGAGAGAGACAGACAGACAGAGAGAAAGTGAGTTAGCGGGGGAGAGGCAGAGAGAGAGGGAGGCACAGAATCCGAAGCAGGCTCCAGGCTCTGAGCTGTCAGCACAGAGCCTGACGCGGGGCTCGAACTCACAAACTGCGAGATCAGGCCCTGAGGCGAAGTCGGACGCTCAACCGACTGAGCCACGCAGGCGTCCCATCATCATTGTCGTTATTAATGTTACAACAGTAACGTGATCTCCAAGGACCAACATAAATGCCTACTTTGGGGGAAGGAATAAAAGAAAGAAGAAAAAGAGAGAGGGGGAGCCTGGCTGGCTCAGTCGGTAGAGCATGTGACTCTTGATCTTGGAGTTGTGAGTTCAAGCCTCAGGTTGGGGACTAAAATTTAAAACAAATTAGGGGCTCCTGGGTAGCTCAGTAGATTAAGCATCTGACTCTTGATTTTGGCTCAGGTCATGATCTCGTGGTTTGTGAGATGGAGTACTTTTTCCAGCTCTGTGCTGACAGTGGGGCACCTGCTTGGGATTCTCTCTCTGCCGTTCCCTCGCTCACACTCTCTCTCAAAATAAATAAACATTAATTTTTTTAAATTATAAAAATAGAAAGAAGGAAAGAAGGAAGCATATAAAAAATACACGTCAGGGCAGAGGGATGGGCTCTTTGTTAATAATATAGTCTGCAGATAAGATGATGGATGTTAATTAAACGTATTGAGGTGATCATTTTGCAAGATACGTAAGTCAAGGCATTATACTGTAAGCCTTGAATATATATATAGTGCTGGATGCCAATTATGCCTCACTAAAACCGAAAGAAAAACAATTTTTAGTCTCAAATAATATCATTTGTGTTTACACTAATAATTCGCTGTAGGGACTTCTGCTTGTTGAATTTTTAAAAATTACACAGCAAAATCTTACCCATTTGTTTTGCGAGGTGGTGCAAAGCCTAAGCGATGGGAAACTCTGAGTTACACTGAATTACGTAAAAATATCTTCAACGAGGGGGTGCCTGGGTGGCCCAGGTGATGAAGCATCTGACTCTTGATTTTGGCTCCGGTCATGACCTCACGGTTCGTGGGATCGAGCCCTGAGTCGGGTGCCTGCTTGGGATTCTCTCTCTCCCTCTCTCTCTCTCTCTCTGGCCCTTCCCTGCTTGCACTTGCTCGCTCTTTCTCTCTCTCTCCAAATAAATAAATGAACACTGAAAATAATCTTCAACTAAGAAAAAAATCTTCAACTAAATGTTTCCAAATAATGAATGTAAGGGAGACATTTTTAGAACTAGTTAAGAGCATCGCATAATTAAGGCATGATTGTTTTTATGTAAATGGATAGAGCCAAGGTGCTGGGAAGCCAATGGCTCTCTTGGGTGACTAAATATTTCTTCTGTCATTTTGTTTCTGTTTTTTCTTTGCTCCCCTCACGTCCCAAAGAGCCATGGAGTGGAGTATTTAAGAGAATATACTCGCAGCGTCAAAAGGGATGTTTATTTTTTTTTATTTATTTTTTTTTTTAAAGGGATGTTTAAATACGAGCCCTGCCATTTGTTAGCTATGTGACCTTGGGCAGGTTACTTTATCATCTTTTAAAGTTTTATTTATTGAGAGAGAGAGAGAGAGAGACAGACAGACAGACAGCGTGCAGGAAAGGAGCAGAGAGACAGAGAATCCCAAGCAGGCTCCGGGCCGTTTGCACAGAGCCCAACGTGGGGCTGGGGCTCACAAACCGTGAGATCATGACCTGAGCCTAAATCCAGAGTTGCATGCTTAACTGAGCCACCCAGGTGCCCCATGCTACTCAGTTTTTTTAAAGCCCTAGTTTTCTTATCTGCACAATGGGGATAACAGTATCTATGCTTTGAAGTTCTGTGAGTTTTAAAATGGTCATGTGGGGGCGCCTGGGTGGCGCAGTCGGTTAAGCGTCCGACTTCAGCCCGGGTCACGATCTCGCGGTCCGTGAGTTCGAGCCCCGCGTCGGGCTCTGGGCTGACGGCTCGGAGCCTGGAGCCTGCTTCCGATTCTGTGTCTCCCTCTCTCTCTGCCCCTCCCCCGTTCATGCTCTGTCTCTCTCTGTCTCAAAAATAAATAAACGTTAAAAAAAATTTAAAAAAAAATAAAAATAAAAATAAAAAAAATAAAATGGTCACGTGGAGCAAAAGCACATGGTCTGGAGCTTGGGAAGGAGTCATAGCCCAAGAAACAAACGGAAGGGCTGTGGTCGCATTACGTAAATGAATAGCTCAACGGGAGGCGTGACATTTGGGGGGTGGGGGTCGGGAGCAGCCCGGCCATCTGAGGACCCGCACGACACAAGGGTAATAAGGGGTAAAGGCCCAGCTGCTCTGTGTCCTTAATTTTATCCCCTGGTGTCCTGTCCTCTCTCCCTGAAGATCTCTCCCCTTTGCATTTTTAGGAGGTGATTTTTCTCTCGCTAGTTACTCTGCCATTGGAATCCTGTCTGCTTACAGTCTTCCAGAGGCTCCTCAAAATGTCTGGTCGGCTGATGGCACCCTTTTCTTGCTTTCCAGCACTGTCAAGGATCTATTCTATTTCTCACGCCTTTTATGACACTTCCGGAAAATGTGGAGAAGGAGAAGGAGAAAAACGGCGCGCCTCTCAGCCCACCATTCCAAACGAGAACCACGTTCTGAATACTTAGCTCCTCTCCCTCCCCTCTGATGGGACGAAAGTCCGGGTGGCCATTTGGAGACTTGTTCTGCCATCATCTACCCGAGCATCCCTGAGAAAGGAATTGAATGTGTACCTGTGTGAGTGCGTTCCTTCCAGCCACTGGGGGAAAACTGTTCCTTAGTCAACGAATGGCTCATGAATGGGGCAGCGGCCTCGTCCGCAGAAAGTCCTGGAGTTGGCCCAGACGTGGAGGACATTGGCCACAAGCCCCTGCCGGCCCAGATTTATGGGCTTGGCTTAATGGTTTCTGCCTCAAGCTCTAGTGGCTTTGAAACCCATCCGAGGTCCAGGAGTGTATGTCAAATGCCTACTCCGCAGAGCCCTGGAGGGATCAATAATGAATAGGGAGGGAAGGGCTGAGAACTGAGAGCCACTCACTGCCCTTCCAGCCACTAAGTGGCAGAAAGAGTCTCAGGATTAGCTCCCAGGCCAAATCCCATGTGGGCACATCTTCTGTCCCCATTTATTCTTCCCATAAGTACCCAGTGAGCCCAACATCCATCACGCCGACACCTGAGCTTCTCACCAAAGTCTTTGGCAGACCAGACACACGCTGACATTCACTAAGTGCTCTACTGGGCGCTGTCGCGGGCACTTCACATGTGTTGTCATTTAATATTCTCAGTGACCCCCATGAGGTAGGTATGCCATCGTCCTCATCTGAGAGACGAAGAAGTTGAGGTGTAGAAAGGTCTAGTGACTTGCCTAGGGGCACACGGCTATCACGGCAGAGTCAGGATGCGAATCTGGTGACCAGGACCTAAGCCGTTCTACTTCAGTGTTAGCACGACCCTTCTAGAGCCCCTCTCCCAGCCGTCCCCCATCGTGATACTCAACGGGCCCAAGGAGTCAACCAGTGAACTGTTAACCCACCAGAGGCAATGGCCACACCCTCACGCACCAAAGCCAATCTCGCTAGTTTTGCGGCCGAAGGGCCAGTCGGCCAGCAGCAGAGACCAACGCAGAGCCCCCAGGGTGGAATCCCGTGTCACATCCCATGTCACAATATAAAAGTTAGTTATAGTGGACATCTCCCATTTTGGAAGGAGCAGTGACTCGTCCTGACTGGAACTGGCACGTATTCTGGGTATTGACTTGCCTCTCCTGCCAGCACCATTATCTGAGGGCTTTCGGGGTATTTGACTCATTGACACAGAATCCCATGTAATAGTGCTTGAGACCTAGGAAGCTGATACATATCAAAGAAGATGTAGCAGCAGGCACGTGACCGTGGAACCCACGGGTCCTGTCAGATCTTGTGCCACCTTGAAGCTGCTGGCCTGAGAGAGGGATGGAAGAGCCTCTTGAAGGTGCCACGGAGGCATCGGCTTGGAGATGATGCCCGGTGAGGATAGGTTACTGTCTTCCAGGACACAACACAACCTTAAATCGATGCCCATCGCATGGTGCTATGCAGAAAGGATACATCGTTCTGAACTCAAAGGGTTGAAGGAGGAATTTGTACTTCCCCTACCTGTGGGTTTAGAGGTCCTGGTTCCCAGAGAGGGCATGCTTCACCCGCTGGGGGACACCACAAGAACCCCGTCAGACTTTAAGCAATGCCTGCCACCTAGTAACTTTGGATTCCTTGTGTCAAGAAAGAGAGTCAGCATTCTGCCTGAGCAATGGGGCATCGGGAGGTGGTATGGCTACTCTTATCTGATGGGGCACCCAGGAGATACACTGGACATCTCTTGGTAATCCCCTGCCCGATTTTGATATTAAATGGACAGGCAGCAGCTACGGCCTGGGTCGGGCATGGTGACTCAGGCATAGGGTCTGGACCACTCTGCCAGGGAAACCATCTCGATCAGCAGAAGTGCTGGCCCAAGGCGAGGGGAACCCGCAACGAGTAGCGGGAGAGGGAGACACTTGGCCTCAGTTGGAGCTGTGAGGCCAGCAGCGATAGCAGATGACTGTAGGTTGTCCCACCAGCCATGGGACACGGTCTTTTCAGGGCAAAGACAAACCAGAATCCTGGAGAAGCTGTTCCCAGATGGGGTGAAATTATATGCAGCAAGTGGATCTAACAGGTGCAAGGGGTGGACTGTCGTGGGTGCTGTGATGTGACCACCTAGGCTCCCCCTTCGGGACTGCCACACGCAATCCCCTGGAATGACCAGAAACGTTACCTGCTAAGAGCTCAGAATTGAGTCCCTTGCAGGAATTGCCTTAGCCCAAAGTAGCTGCCTTGCCCAAGATCGTGCTCCCTCCTTGAGAGCAGCCCGCGTCCAACGTAGCTGATATGAGGGGGCAGAGGTCCAGCCTCAATCTGGGAAACTCTAAGGAGCCACCCTGGCTCTGGAACTCCTGCAGGATCGGCTGTACTCAACTCCTCCCTCTGCTCACTCACGGTTTTCTCACTCCCCTGCAGGTGCTGGTCTCAGTAACCATGTGCACACTACTCTCCATCTCACATTCTGTTCCCTGGGATCCCCACTTGTAACAGGGACCGTGTCTGTCTCTCTCACTGCTGTATCCCCAGCATCTAGTACAGGCCGGCGCCATAGTAGGTGCTCAAGAAATATTGGTTGAATGGATGGAATGAACTGGTCCTTGTGTGAAATTTCCCTAAGTTATTGCAACAGGAGTTATCATTCTTTACCTCCAACCCATCCTACCCACCATTGCCAGATTAACATTTCCAAAGTGCCCCCCCCCCCCGCTCAAGAACTCTCAGTGGCTCCCCACTGCCTGTAGACAAGCCCTTTGGCCTGGCATTCAAGACTTTTAGCAAACTTGCCCTGGTCTACCTGTCCAACCGCAGCTTTCAATTCTTACATATCTCACCCCAACTTGCTAACCAGAATGGGCCTTCCAAGGAATTAGCCTTTCTCAGACTCTCAGGTACGGCTTCCTCTTTTCCTTCAGATCCCTTCCTATGAAATATCCTGTATCTTCCCCAATCTGCCTCTGGGTCTTTCAAAAAAATAATTTTTTTTTTAATTTAAATTCAAGTTAGTTAACATACAGTGTAGCCTTGGTTTCACAAGTAGAACCCAATGATTCATCACTTACATACAACACCCAGTGCTCAACCCAAAAAGTGCCCTCCTTAATGCCCATCACCCATTTAACCCATCCCTCTCCCCACTGTCCCTCCAGCAACCCTCAGTTTGTTCTCTGTATTTAAGAGGCCTTTATGGTTGCATCCTTAATCGAAAGGCGGTACAATGCAATGGTTAGAGCCCAGGCTCTGGAGTTAGAGGAACTGAGTTCAGACTCTGGCTCTGCCTCTTCCTGCCTGTGTCACCTGGGGTAAATCGCTCTACCTCTCTTTGGTTCAGTAAAATCTGTAAAAATCTGTAAAATGGGATGAATAATACAATTCACCAGGGTGCCTGGGCAGCTCAGTCGGTTGAGCCACTCACTCTTGATGTCGGCTCAGGTCGTGATCTCACGGTTTGTGGGATCGAGCCCCGCGTCAGGCTCTGCGCTGCTTAAGATTCTCTCCCGGGGCGCCTGGGTGACTCGGTTGGGTCCGACTTCGGCTCAGGTCATGATCTCACGGTCCGTGAGTTTGAACCCCGCGTCAGGCTCTGTGCTGACAGCTCGGAGTCTGGAGCCTGCTTCTGATTCTCTGTCTCCCTTTCTCTCTCTTTGTCCCTCCCCCACTCATGCTCTGTCTCTCTCTCTCAAAAATAGATAAAACATTAAAAAATTTTAAAAACACAAAGATTCTCTCTCTCCCTCTCTCTCTGCCCCTTCCCTACTAGTGTCTGTGCATGCATGCTTGAGCTCTCTCTCTCAAAATAAATAAAAAAACAAAAAATAATAGAATTTACCCAGGCGATTTGACGGAATTAAATGAGATAATATGGTAAACCATTTAGAATAGCACCTGCCACTTAGTAAACAGTAAATTTTGGCCATTATCATCGTTTAGGTTGGGGTCAACGTACGTTGTCTATAAAGGGTCAGATAACAAATATGGTCTCTGCAGAGATAACTCAACTTGGTTGCTGTACGGGAAACTGGGCACGGGTGATATGCAAATGATGGGTGTGGCTGTGTCCCAATAACACTTTATTTATAAAAGCAGTCAGCAGGTCAGATGTAGCCCACAGGCCATCGTCTGCCAATCTCCCAGGGGAGAGGGACTTTTTCCTACAACTGTGACTACTCTCAGTACCTTAACCACAGCACCAACCAAACAACACTCGATTCACACACGGTTAGGCCCAGCTCCCCACCTCGTGCTTCGGTTGGAAGCGCGGAAGGGGGCCTCACGCATGATGGTTAAGAGCGTGGGCGGTGTAGGCAGACAGACTCGGGGTCTTAGCTCCACCACGCGCCACATGACTTGGGCAAATGGTTTCACCCCCTGAGTCTTAGTTTCAACTATAAAAACGGAGGCTGCCATCACTTGATAGCATACCTCTCCTGGGGCTGTTGTGATGCGTCCAAGAGAAACGCCCAAGCAATGCTAGATCTCTTGTTTTTACTATTATTTCACATTTACGACTTTCCCGCTGCCGTGTTCTTGTTGTTTTTTTTTTAATCTTATTTTTAAGTACCCGCTACACCCAGTGCGCGGCTCAAACTTACAACCCCGAGATCAAGAGTCTCGCGGCCCAGCAACTGAGCCAGCCAGGCGCCCCTCGTGTGTTGCTTTTATATTGTCAATCATCACCATACTAATGATGGTAATTCTCTGGCTACGTCATGCCTCCCTGACAGAAGCCCTAGTGTGCCATCTCTGCACCCCTCTGAGGCCATGAATGTAGTTGACTGGCTGCCTGGCTGCCCGGCCAGAGCTGGGTATTTACTTACGACTGGGGGACCCCTCCGATCCCGAAGCCCACCAGGCCCCGGAGCACCAGGATCCAGCTGTACACGGGGGCGAAAGCACTGAGGACGCCGTAGTACAGGGTCCAGAGCACGCTGATCTTCAGCCCCTGTGGGGAAGAAAGACACCAAGTCACAGGGCTGCTCCATACCTCCAGGTCACGCGGCCCCGAGCATGTTAAAAGCCATCAATGACGTCATGCTAAAGGGTAACCCACACAACCGGGGAGATCCAAGGGGTTCTCTGTGCGATGGGGCCAACCCCTGGGGGGAGGGGGCATGTGTGGGGAAACTGTGGGGCATTCTTGGTTGTCTCAATGATCGGCATTTGATGTACACGGCCCTGAGACGTTAGATGTCCCCCCCCCCGTGCCTGAGACTCCGTGACTCCGGTCCTGTATCCTGCACCGTCCCAAGCTGAACTTTCAACCTGACCGTCACTGTATTTTATATATAAATAAGATGGGGGGGGGGGGGGAGGAGGACAGAGTTTGCACACACACTTAATTTTGCAGGAACGAGGCTTCTAGGTAAATCAAAGGAAGTCGGTACGTGGCTGTATCTGGAACTTTACACAATTGTTCATCATTTCAGAAAGCCGAGTTGTCCGTGGCAACGCTCCATATGGTATTTGAGTCACTGAGAGAACACTTCAGTATCCGTCTGCATTCACTGGGTTTCTATGTGTATCTATGAATAGACCCATCTAAACCTATTTCAAAATGTCAAATATAAAGAGAAAAGCAGCAACAAAATTCAATTACACACAAGCTTATTTATAACCAGGGACAAATGTTAACCACTTCCTTTTATTACCTAGGCAGTCGTACGTGCACCTTTCCATTGTGACAATAAATCCGATTTAATTACTTGCTGCCTTTAAACAAATTCTCTCTCCTATCACAGCTGGGGAATTATACCTGATTTCTTTTATCTTTTAATATTTTTATACACGACTTCTTTTTCAAGATTATGTGAGTGGCTATTTTATTTCTGAAATTATTTCTGGATAATTAAGGGGCATTATTAAAAGTTTTTATAACATTTTCTTTTTTTATTAAAAGTTTCTTAAATGTTTATTTTTGAGAGGGGGGGGAGGGGCAGAGAGAGAGGGGGACAGAGGTTCTGAAGCAGGATCTGCACCGACAGCAGCAATCCCAATGTGAGGCTAGAACTCATGAACAGCCTCAGAACCAAATGAGCCACCCAGGTGCCCCTATAACACTTTCTGAGTAAAGGGGACATTGTATTTGATGGGGTTGAGAACCACCTAGGTGCACAATGCTGTAAGACAAACAGTGCATCTGCTGGGAATGTTACTCTTAGAAACTGAGAAAAAATTAAGGATGAATCCAATTTAAAATGGGATTTTAATTTTTTTTAATATTTATTTATTTATTTTTGAGAGAAAGAGAGAGAGAGAGAGAGAGAGAGAGGAGAAGAGAGAAAGTGAGAAGTGAGGGAGGGGCACAGAGAGGGGGAGAGAGAATCCCAAGCAGGTTCCACGCTGTCAGTGCAGAGCCCCATGTGGGGCTCGAACTCAAGAACGTGAGATCGTGACCTGAGCCAAAGGCGCTTAACCGACTGAGCCACCCAGGTGCCCCAAAATAGGATTTTTATATCACACCAACACCGAAGGCGTTGTGGAGTCAAAGGAGAATTTTACGTGGATTTTAGACCTGCAACATGGGGTCCAGGCAGGTCTCTTTCTGTAGCACTTCTCCCAGACTCAGGTTTGAGTTCACTCTCCTGTCCCCCTGGGGGGGAAGCGTGAAGCACAGTGGTTTTAGCTTTAAAATTAAAATGGACAGGGGTGCCTGGCTGGCTCAGTCGGAAGGGCGTGAGACTCTTGATCTTGGGGTTGTGAGTTCGAGCCCTGCGCTGGGTGTAGAGATTACTTAAATAAATAAACTTAAAAAAAAAATTAAAACTGATTAAAAGGAGAAATCTGGAGGTCTGCCAGATGATTTCCAGTCTCTTGGAAAATGATTTTCAGCGGTGGGTGAATATTTTAAATAACCTGCATTACCTTGCAAGAAAGCGATTTCTTTTTGTTTCCATCGTTATTCTTCTGATTATGTACAAGAGAAAGTATCCACGTGGTGCTAGTCTGTCTTTAACACCTTTTTAAACACCTGCCAATCTCTTTTTAACAGACTGGGGCGGGGGGCTACCAGAACTGACTAGAATTTAGTAACATTGGATTTTTTTTTCATTGTATTGTATTATTTACTTATTTATTTATTCATTTATTTTTAATTTTTTTAATGTTTATTTATTTCTGAGACACAAAGAGAGACACAGCGCACGCAGGGGAGGGGCAGAGAGAGAAGGAGACAGAATCTGAAGCAGGCTTCAAGCTGTCAGCACAGAGCCCAACACGGGGCTCGAACTCCCAAACTATGAGATCATGACCTGAGCCGAAGTCAGAGGCTTCACGGACTGAGCCACCCAGGCGCCCCTTGACTGTAATCATGTTTGCAGATATTTCCTATTTATGCCTACTTAAATTTCCTATTTAAGACTCTCTATAAAGTTTCCTTTTCCAAAAACATGCATTTGAGGTGTTTTTTTTTTTTAAACAAAGTTGCTAATAAAGAACGCTATTAAGTGCATACCAAAACAGGTGGGATAGGAATTAGGAAAGCCTAGGGAGCTCTGGATCTATTGCAACAATAATAAAGCCCCATTTCTGCTCCCCTAAAACCCATGAGTATGAAATCAGTGCCTGCCACACATAGGCTTACTTCCTTTTCTTTTGGCTTAAGCTAATTTAAGAGGGGTTTGCTTCCTTGGAACCCAAGGCGTCTTGAATCAGAAACAGGGTATCATTAGCAGCAGAGAAAATGAAAGGGAAGAAGGAAAACAGCAGGAGAAGAGGAGAGGGTAAGAGAAAAGGGCACCCAGGCTGGCACCTGCAAGCTAAGCCTCCCTCTAGGGATGACCTGGGAGCTACGTTATCCTGCTGGGGTCACCGTGGGACCCCATGCTAGGCAGCAAAGACCTGCATGCTGACCTGTCCTGTGGGGTCACAGCACACTTGCAGCTGACTCTGCACTGGCCCGCTGACGCCAAGGGCTTTCCAGCTGGCCAGGAAATGAGGGCTCAGCAACCCTTCGTGAATACCGTCAGGGCTATTGCAAAGGCACGAGCACCGCTCGGGACTCTGCAGAAACGTCTCCAGGCCTTTGAGCTTTTCATTAACCTCACTTGTCATTCTCCCTAACATGTGTCCCGCCTTTCGGATTGTTGGCTCCTTCGTCTCCCTCTTCTCTCTCCTTTTCTTCCTTCCATACTCACTTACTGAGCACCCCTCGTATGCCAAGCTCTACAGATAGAAGTATAGACATTACTCATCCGTTAGCTGGCTCATTCAATTATTCAGTCAACAAAAAGCGTATATCAAGTGCCTGCTGTATGCCAGACACTAGAGATAATGCTATATATCATTCATTCATTCAATATACATGTAATGGGCACCTGCTGTGTGCCCAGAACTAAAGGTACTGTTATGCATCATTCATTCATTTGTTCAATATGCATATATGGAGCACCTGTCACGTGCCTGGCAGTCAAGATACTGTTATTCATTCATTCATTCATTCATTCATCCCTTTGCCATGCATACATTGAGTGCCTGCTGTTTGCTAAACATGGGCCTTTGTCCCAGGCTACAGGGAACGTGGCAGTCAGAGTCTCTGACTTCACAGAACTTGGATTTGCATTTTGCAATTCATTGTCACGTCGTAACACCGGGTCCTCACGGGCAGCCGGTGGAAAGAGGCTGCTGTTTCCACTCCCACTTTACAAACCAGCGCAGGGAGGGTCAAAGTAGTCTAGCGATTTGTCCAAGGTCAGCAGAGTCAAAACTGGAGTCAGGGTTTCCAACCCCCAATGCCAGGTTGTATTTCCAATGAGCCCCTCCCCGCCTCCTGGGCCTTTGACGGTTCCCATTGCCTCTGACCAAGAACATATGTGACAGTATCATGCAGCAAGGCCAGGTGGGTCCGAGTGAACGCAAGAGACCTTGACCTGTCTTGTCGGCCTCTACTCAGCTCTAGCCCAAAGTTGCCATCACGAAATGTGGACCCTGGGCTGCCAGATCGCCCAATTAGCAAAAAAAAACAAAAACAAAAAGCAAACAAACAAAAACAACTCCTTATTTTTATGCAAAATACATTTTTGAAACAGAGGCAACCGATTCCACATCCTGTCCCCTATCGTACGGGTTAAATGAAACACCTGGGTAGGCCATACTTGGTTCATGGCTCACGGGTTTACAACCTGCAGCCTGCAAAGCCTTCAAGCTGCTGCCCCAAGGCTTAGGGTCTTACTGCCACTCGGGTTCTGGGTCTGCGACCGCCAAAAGGAGCATGCTGATGTCATTGTCATGAGCACTGCTCAGCCTCGGAAGACCGTCTACTCGGCCCCCGGTGGTGTTCTCCAGTCATGTACAAGGACGGGGAAAACAGTCACGGGGCAAAGGGGCCTGGGGGTCCTCAAAATATGGGGATGAGAGGCCTGTTGCCTGCCTGTCACCCTCCTTCCCCCCTTTACCTATAAATGACATAGAGGGCATGGACCTACAGCCTTTGAATTTTTTTTTTTTTTTCATTTTAGTTGAGAGAGAGAGAGAGTGAGTGCCAGCGGGGGAGGGGGGAGAGGGAGAGGGAGAGGGAGAGGGAGAGGGAGAGAGAGAGAGGGAGAGAGAGAGAGAGAGTCCTAAGTGGGCTCCACCCTCAGTGTGGAGCCTGCCCGACACGGGGCTCGATCCCATGTCCCCAGGATCACGACCTGAGCCGAAATCAAGAGTCGGACGCTCAAGTGACTGAGCCACCCAGGCTGGATCTGTAGACTTTGAACCAGAGAGTGACCTGATCATATTCTAAACTGTGTTTTCTTTGAGTCACAGCCGATAATAGTTACCAGGGATCACGGGCTGTCCATGTGTTAGTAGATACTGTTCTAAGTGCATTACATACATTTCTTACGTAACCCTCCCTGCAATCCTCTGAACTCCTCCTCTTGTCAACCCTATTTTACAGAAGGGGAAAATGGGGAAACTGAGGCTCTGAGAAGTGAAAAAACCTGCCTACGCCTCCCTCGCTCGACAGAGGGGGTGAAGCATGGGACTAGGAACCTGGGTGTGTCTCTTCATCCCCACGAGGCCACACGCCTGCAGCTGCCCTTCCTTTCTGCAGCTGCCACAGGCCCGCAGGGTGTAGAAACTTCTGTAGGAATCAAAGTGGCCCACTGAGTCCGAACCCCTTATGTGATTCCCCTGCAAAGTCATGGAGCAGACGCCCTCCCAGAAGCCTCCCAGCTGGGCGGAGGCAGATCAAGGAGCTAGGAGGAGATTCTTGGCACTTGCTAAAGCTTGCCAGCTGCCCGGCTCACCCTCGGTTTCTGGAGGAGTTCTACAGAGGCTTTATAATTAGAACCTGATCCGTCCTCCCTGCGGTTGGGCCAGAATTCCATGCAGGGAGGAGGGGGCCCTGCAGTCTGGGGGCGCTTTCTCTCCTCTCCGGTCGTGCCAGCTTTGCGTGGACCACTCTACCCAAGCTTCACCTCTTTGGAACGGATGAATGTCCAACTGGTCAACTGAATCCCGGGGGATAACTCAGTTATGTCTCCCAGCAGCCAAGGATGTGGACTCTGGAGCCAGACACAGCTGCATTTTTACCACCGGCACTGCCATTTATCGGTACCCTGAACTTGGCAAATGATGGGAACACTGCTGGACATTTACGAGTTGCTTCCTCTGTGCCAAGAGCTCTCAGTGCAAGGGCCCATTTACTCCTAGAACACCCCTGGGGAAGAGAGGCTATTTTTATCCCATGAAGAGAGGAGGAAACTGAGGCACAGGGAGGCTGAGTCACTTGCTCGGGGTCACGCAGCAGCCTGTCTGCGGAGGAGCCGGGATTTGAATCTTAGCAGTCAGATCTCAGAGCCCGTGCTCTCACAGGGATGTCACCTTAGCATTTCACGTGTCCCAGTGAGCACTGGAGGTAAACAGGAAATTAGGGCAGAGCAGTCCCAGGCTATGCAATAAGTCGGTGAAGAATGAATTCTTCACGATACGTGCATTCTCTCTGGGCGCCTGGTTTCTCAACCCTGGCACCCTTCCCATTCTGGATTTGGCAATTCGTCGTGGTGTGGACTGTCCTGTGCACTTTGGGGTATCGAGCAGGATCTCTGACCTCTACTCACTAGATGCCAGGAGCACCCCTCCCCTGACTTGTGACAGCCACAAACGTCTCCAGACCTTGCTGAGAGTCCCCTGGGAGGAAGGGGGAGACAACCCCGTTGAGAACTACTGTTCTAGAAGTTGCCAAAATGTGTTCAGGACTCACAAGATTCAGTAAATGGCATTACTGAAAACTCACCTACGAATCTTTTAAAATTAAAAAAAAAATTTTTTTTAATTTTCTTTTTTTTAATGTTTATTTTTGAGAGAGAGAGAGAGCGTGAGAGCAAGCATGAGCAGGGGAGGGGCAGAGAGAGAGGGAGACACAGAATCCGAAGCAGGCTCCAGGCTCCAAGCTGTCAGCACAGAGCCCGATGTGGGGCTCGAACACACAAACTGTGAGGTCGTGACCTGAGCCGAAGTCCAATGCTTAACCAACTGAGCCACCCAGGTGCCCCTACAAATCTTTTTAAAATATAAGCCATAGTTTTCTCCTCTGAGACCGATCAGAAAAATGAAGACATCTACGTCCTATAGGGCTACCTCCTGGGAACACCATAGGCACGACTGACATTAATGACAGAGTGAACACCCTCTTCCCAGGGATCACAAGCTAATGACCTTTGTGGACTTTCCATAAAGAAAAAACACTCATCAGTAAAGTCACTTGCTGGTCTGGAGAGGATGAGAGAGAAGCAGAAAGTGGCAACAAGGAGATTTGATTTTCATCCATCCTGTTCAGCCACTCGCGAAGTATTTACGAGGAGTGGTTGCTATAAGGCCGTCCCAAATGCCAGCCCACCCCAGTGAGCAAAGCAGGCACAGCCACCTTCCTCAAGGGGTATACTGCACCCACTTATCCATCCTCCTGTCCTGTGCCCCTGGCAGACATCGCTAATCGATCACAGCACCGTCCCACTGAGCCTTCTGACTCCTCAAATCCATGCGTCTGGCATCCCCTACTGAGCGATTAGAACAGACACAAGGGACAACAAACCCATTTGCCCTTCAGTTTGGGGAATTCCGTAAATGGTAGCTATCACTGTCAGTTATTACTGAATCCAATCTCCTCTGACATAGATAAAGAAACTGAGGCCCCAAGAAGGGCGGGATAACTTGAGTCACCCCGGGGGCAGACCCAGGCCCCAGATTCAGGTATTTTCACTTCTTTCCCCTTGTACTCCTCATGGCTTCGTGATTCAGCAATTGAGTAACAGAATTTGGGGCAGAGGAAAGTTCCTTGTTATGGGTTCCTGCATTTTTTGTGCATATGCCTGTTGGCCTCAGGGGCAAGTAAATAAAAACTGTTCTTTAGCCAGAGACAGTGGGACAGGTCGTCCACCCCGTGCCCAGTCTGCGCAGGAAGAAGCCACGTGAAGACTTTAGAAGAGCTTTTTCCTTTGATTATTTGAAAAGTGCAAGGGGCCAATGTTAGGTGCAGCCTCAGCCACACATTTACAGCTCCTTTAACTGCTGCAGTTCTGCCCAAGAAATGGCTCTGTTTTATTTTAAGGGGTGCTCCTTCCATCCATCCTCCCTCCCTCCCTCCCTCCCTTCCTCCCTCCCTCTATCTTTCCCTTTCTCCGCCCCCACCCCCACCCCAGCTCTGGTCTGTTCTATCTTCCAGCCAGAAAATCCTTAAAGCAATGACTTACACCCTCCAGAAAAAGGAAGCGGGTGGGAGGGTGTGTATGGGGCAGAGTTTAGGGAGCTACTTCCTGGAGACCAGAGTAATCCAGCTTCTATCCTCTTCCGGAGGCTGGAGAGGTCATCCCCACTGACCTCCCCAGTCTCTAAAACCAACCAAGAGTCCCCGAGCTACAATGGCCGCTGTTGGTTTACCAGCCTGGCTGCCTCTGGTCCTGCCCCAGCCACTTCTTGGTGGTTTTATTAGTCAATGTCTCCCAGGTGCCTGCTGGCCCACATGTTTCCGGCTCAGCCACAGTGGGAGGGGCTGCAGCTGGACTGCACTGTTCAGCCACTTATTCATTCATTCATTCATTCATTCATTCACTCATCGAGGCAACATTTATTGATTGAGCACCTACACATTCAAGCCACTGGCATCACAGTTAAGGGAAGAGTCTAGACTCAGAAAGAGTAAGACCTGGCCCTGTGACACACAAACTAAGTGGCCTTGGGCAAACTGCCCATGCTCTGTGCCTCGGTTTCCCCTTCTGTAAAATCAGAACAATAATAACACCAAGCACGTATCATGGTTGGTACAGGGCCTGCCATACAAGTCACTGTTTTCTTTTCAGCTCATGGCATGCGGGTTACAGTGGACCCTGCCTATTACCTACTCGGCATCCATATCTCCCTTCTTCCTTCCTAACAGAATTCTAAGCTGGTTTAGAGAGTCTAAACTAGTCTGAGCCAATAGTTATCAAAGTACGGATCCCAGATAAGCCGTGGCAACAGCATCACCTGGGAATTTGTCAGAAACGTTATCACTGCGATGCCAGCTAACATGTGTCCTGTGTCGCTGATGTGCCTGGCGTTCTACAAAGCCATTCATATTCAGGATCTCAATTAACCCTCCAATGTAGACGCTGTTATTTTTTCTTTACATGTTTGAGGAAATCGATGCTCAGAGAGGTCAATCGCTTGCCTGAGGTCACACAGCCAGGAGTGGCAGGGGTCTAAACCCAGGGACTAAACCCAGGTCCACCTGATTCCAGAGCCCAAGCACGTAACCACTATACCACCCTGCCTCTGAGGAAACTGCAGGCTGAAGAGGACGATAAAGCAGCCAGGGGGTGCGATCACCCAGGACTGCACAACCGCAGGGGCGGCTTTTCCCGAGCAAGGCACTTAACCAAGTAAAGCCTGCCTGGATCTATACAGATGTTTTCTCCCATCAGGCCTAAGTTCGCATGCACACACTGAAGGTATCAAAGAACCCACGCGAAGCCCCGCAAAACATGAGCAGCACAAAATACAAAGGGGACCGTGAAGTCACAAATAAAACAGTAAGAGCTCACGGCAACGCCAGACCTGTAAGTTCCCTTCTTGCTTCTTGCTTGCAAATCCATTTCATGCCGTGCCTGAGGCTGGGCCTCCCCAGCAGCAGACACTGACACAAGAATTCTAGTTTATTTGGGTGGTGATCCCGGGAGGGGTGGGGCAGGCAGACAATTCAGGGTACCTTCATGAGCAGGTTCCCACGGTGGGCCCCAGAGCTCAATCCTGCTGGGATTGACAGATGATTCACTTGAGGGCAAGAAAGTCGGGGTCTTCATCTACCAGCCCTTGCCTGCCCCCAGCCTGGTGTAAGGGAACGGGGGGTGCCAAGGGGACCGGAGAGGGCACCCAAAGCATCTTCTGCGTTCTGAAACGTGCACGCTCGGGCCCCACTAGGAATGTGGGATTTCAATGGCCTCAGAGCCACGTCTTCTCATTGCATTTCAACAGAGCTAATCGGGCCTCCCAAACGTTAAGCAGAGCGCTGGCTTGCCACCTGTCAGCGTCACCATGGAGATTAACCCGGAGGACATGCGCTTAGGAGAGGTCGCCTTACTGTTTTCCGGCCGTACTGGTCTGAGATGTTTCCCCAGAGGGTGGAACTGGACATCATGCCCACAAAGACTACCTGTGGATGGAAAGACAGCTTCTGTTAAACACTGACACGGAGCATCACAGAGAAAGGGAACAACGGATTGAACCTGTGACATCACATCCTCGTAATACTAACGAGCCAACATCAGCTGAGAGCCTGTTAAGGTGCGAACGGTATTCTACGCGCTCATGTGACCCTTTAAGCCTGACAACAATCCTGTGGGGTGGATGATACCATTAGCCCCATTTTACAGAGGAGAAAACCGAGACTCAGAGAGGGCAGGTCCCTTGGCCAGGGTCACCCAGGTGTAGGCGGGACAGGCTGGAATCAGGCAGTATAGCTGTAGAGCTAGCTAGCATCGAACCAACCTCTCACCACATCAAAGAAATGTGTCACCCTGTTGCTGAGAAAAGATCAAAGGTAGGGGCACCTGGGTGGCTCAGTCGGTTAAGCATCTGACTTCAGCTCAGGTCATGATCTCCCGGTTTGTGAGTTTGAGCCCCATGTCAGGATCTCTGCTGTCAGCACAGAGCCTGCTTGGGATCCTGTGTCCTCCTCTCTCTCTGCCCCCCCCCCCCCAACTGGCTCGCTCTCTCAAAATAAATAAACTTTTAAAAATTAAAAAAAAAAAAAGAAAATATCAAGGGTTTGGAGGATATGAACAACAGAAGACAGGAGGTTGAATGAGAGCTGTAGGCTATTCCCAACAGGAACCTTCACCAAGCGCTCACTGGTGTGCCCGGCAAAGTCATTGTTGCATTGTTTATTGTTGAACAGAGCTGATGAGGTTTGAATGATCATGCCCATTTTACAGACGGGGAGCTTGAGGCTCCGAGGGTTAAGAAACCTGCTCAGTATCCCAGGGAGGAGAGGGGAGAGCCAGGTCCTAAACCCTAAACTCTCATGCCTCATCCTCACCAAGAGTGGGACAGCACACTAACCTCTTTATACTGACGTCTTACCTAATGTTCGCGGCAGCCTACGAGGTGGGTGCCAATATCATCCCCATTTTGCAGACAAGGTAACTGAGGCCCAAAGAGGTGAGGGCACTGCCCGGTGCTGTCTGACCCAAAAGCCACTCCTTCAGGCATGTCCTCGGGCAGCGGGCTGCAAACAGGGGCTACACAGAGGCAGGCACTCCAAGGGAGGAGCAGACACGGCTACTTTTACTTAAAAAAATTTTTTTTAAGTTTTATTTCTTTATTTTGAGAGAGACAGAGACAATGCAAGCAGGGGAGGGGCAGAGAGACAGAGAGAGAGAGAGAGAGAGAAAGAGAGAGAATATCCCAAGCTGACTCTGAGCTGCCAGTGCAGAGCCAAACGTGGGGCTAGAACCCACGGACTGTGAGATGGTGACCTGAGCTGAAACCTAGAGTCAGATGCTCAACTGACTGAGCCACCCAGGTGCCCCGCCATGGCTACTTTATTTGTTTTTTTAATTTTCTAAAATATTTATTTATTTTTGAGAGAGATAGAGAGAGAGAGAGACAGAGAATGAGCAGGGGAGGGGCAGGGAGAGAGGGAGGCACAGGATCCGAAGCAGGCTCTGGGCTCCGAGCTGTCAGCACAGAGCCCGATGCGGGGCTCGAACTCACAAACCACAAGATCATGACCTGAGCCGCGCAGTAGGATGCTCAACTGACTGAGCCACCCAGGCGCCCCGCCCCCTGCCATGGCTACGTTAAAGAAAATATCTTCCAGGTCCTCAGCTTCCATACACACTCTTTCCTGAGAACAGGCTAGGGTGCTCGTCTGTTCCCTGCCTCACCTCCCTTTCTCAAGCACCCCCTTCCCACTTCTCGCTGCCCCAGCCTCTGCGGTACCCCTCACAGCGCAGGGCTCTGAGGTTAAACCCCCCAGGACACCTCAAAAGGGACACCAATGACACAGTTACAAATGCTTTTGCAAGTCATTCAGTTTCCAATTCCTTTTTATTATTTTTAACCAAATTGAAAGAGAGCCTAATCAAGCTGTCAGCAAATTAGATCACTAAAAATAATCTTTGACGAGCGATTGCTGTGTGCTCGTCAGCATGTAGCTCGGAAGTTGTTGAAAAAACCAGGTGGCATTAGTTTATGGATTATTCCACAAGGCCTTCAGCGCCCCCCCCCCTCAATTTTTATATGCAAACAAAGCTCTTCATATTTACATCCATTCAGTAAAAATGGAAAACGGGAACGAAACTGTTGCCAAGCCCTGTCTCATTTTAGCAGAAAGTAATCACCCAAGAATATGTGACATAACTGGGGAGATACTCCGTACCCCTCATTAAGAGGTACATTCCTGAGAAAAAAATCACTTGTGTTTAATAATATTTATCAGAATTAATTCCTTCTTGTTTTGATCTATTGCACATTACTAAAAATTATCACAATAACTCAGTGCAGGAGAAAAATTTCAATACTTAGAACCTTATGAGCTCAGAAAAATTAAAAACAATAATTTAAAATTTATGGATTTTGTCCCAGAAAATTCCGACAGGTGATAAATGATATGCTTTTGAGCAAAGCAAAACACGGCTATGAGAAAACAGGGAGAAATGGAAGGGAAATGCCAGCTCGAGAAGCAAACAAGGCAATGCAGAATCTCCAAATACTTCTTTTTTTTAACATTTATTTTTTTTTTAATTTTTTTTTTAACGTTTATTTATTTTTGAGACAGAGCGAGACAGAGCATGAACGGGGGAGGGTCAGAGAGAGGGAGACACAGAATCTGAAACAGGCTCCAGGCTCTGAGCTGTCAGCACAGAGCCCGACGCGGGGCTCGAACTCATGGACCGTGAGATCATGACCTGAGCCGAAGTTGGCCCCTTAACCAACTGAGCCACCCAGGCGCCCCAAACATTTATTTATTCTTAAGAGAAAGAGAGAGAGAGAGAGACAGAGCACGAGAGGGAGAGGGGCAGAGAGAGAGAGGGGGACACAGAATCTGAAACAGGCTCCAGGCTCTGAGCTGTCAGCACAGAGCCCAACGCAGGGCTCGAACCCATGGACCAGAGATCATGACCTGAGCCGAAGTCGGACGCTCAACCCACTGAGCCACCCAGGCGCCCCTCCAAATGCTTCTGAAGGCCTTATTCATGTTATTTTAAAACCTGGTATGGTGGGTACCAGATAACTAGTTCAATTCCATTGGACACATTTGAAAGAGTGATTTGAAATTTTATTTAGTTTTATATTTCGAATACACCAGAAATCATAGCATCTGCAACCTACAATTCAAAAACATTTCATGTCAAAAAAAAGTAAAAAAATCAAAAATCAAAAATCAAAAAACAAGTGGAACACGTGGGTGGCTCAGTAGTTTAAGTGCTGACTCTTGATTTTGGCTGAGGTCATGATCTCATGGTTTGTGAGACTGAGCTCTGTTGACAGCTCAGTGCCTGCTTGGGAGTCTCTCCCTGCCCCTCCCCGACTTGCGCTCACTCTCTAAATAAATAAAACGTTTTGGGGCGCCTGGGTGGCTCAATCGGTTAAGCGTTCGACTTCGGCTCAGGTCATGATCTCGCAGTCGTGAGTTCGAGCCCCGCGTCGGGCTCTGTGCTGACAGCTCAGAGTCTGGGGCCTGCTTTGGGTTCTGTGTCTCCCTCTCTCGCTGCCCCTCCCCCGTTCATGCTCTGTCTCCCTCTGTCTCAAAAATAAATAAACGTTAAAAAAAAAATTTTTTTTAAATAAATAAATAAAACGTTTTTTAAAAAGTAAAAAAAAAAAAAAAAAAAGTAGGGGTGCCTGGGTGGCTCAGTCGGGTTGAGCGTCCAACTCTTGGTTTCAGCTCAGGTTCTGATCTCGTGGCTTCCTGAGTTTGAGCCCCAGGTCAGGCTCTGTGCCGACAGCTCAGAGCCTGCTTGGGATTCTGTCTCCCGCTCTCTCTGCCCCTCCCCAATGTGTGCTGTCTCTCAGGAGAAATAAATAACTTTGAAAAGAAGTAAAAAGAAAAAGAAAATAAAGACACGGAATGTCAATTTTAAAACCTATAAAAGTCCCGGGACCGGCCTAGTTTTTAGAAAAATCTCTTCTAAACGACCGAGAGCAAAAAATGTTTGAAGATAGCTGTCTTGGGGTGAACTGCTGCCTTAATGATGTGCTATCCTTGTGCCCCAGAAGAATTAAGCATCCCCCCCACACACACATTTCCCCCGGTTTTTCTCCCCCAAGGGAGCGCTCTTGGCCCAGCAGAGCACTAGTTTATATCACAGTAATTACGGTAACCCCACGTTTATTTCCTATGACAACAATGCCCTCCCCTCTTACCCTCCTTCTGCAGGTAAATCTGCTCCTGCTGCGCTCAAACTTTTCCACAGAAGCTTGACCACGAAACTTCACAGCTTCACCAAGCCCACGAGCCTAAATTTTATACCATTAGGAAGTAGTCCGGGGCAGTAGCTGGGAGGGGGGCGGGGGGGCTCTGAACTTTACAGACCTGGATTTCAATTCTGCCTCTGCCTCTTACGGGCTGTGGGAGCTTGGGCAGGTCACCACACCTCTCTGAGCCTTAGTTTCCGTATCTGTGAAACGGGAGTGAGAAGAGCACCTCTTTCACAGGGTTGAGAAGGTTAAAAAGATAACGCGTGTCAAACCCTCAGCGCGGAGTCTGGCGCATCATGAGAGCTCGGTAAGTGGTGATTGTTGCGGAACCAAATGACAAAAGACGAGAAAGGCTCCCCGTTGCAAACACACAGACCTGCGGGTATGCTTGAGGGGGGAATCAGTGAAAATCAGGAAGGTGAGAAAGAAGTCTCAATCATTCATCCCCTACCGTGTGCTAGGCACTGTACGCATTTTGCTGTTGGCAGGAAAACAGGCATTATCACCTCCGTTTTGCAGGTGATGAAATAGAGCCGGAAAGTGCCTCACTCAAGGTCACACGTCTAGGTGACTAAACCGCAAAACACAGGAGTTTCATAAACTCCTCCCACAAGGCTGTACAACTTTACTGCTGGTATCGGACCAGTCCTGGTTGCTGAAGGCACTCAGGCCATTCCAGAACAGTTATAGCATTCTTGGAGGCGCTCCTAGCTAGCAATTACTGTACTTTGCCAGTGGCTAGGCTGTGTGACCTTTCGTGAGTGACTTAACCTCTCTGTGCCTCATTTTCCTCTGCTAACAATAGTACCTGCCTCCTAGGGTTGTCAGGATTAAAGAGTACAATACATAGTATGCATGGATTGCATACAATATATGTAAAGCCCTTTGCATAGCAAGAGCTTAATAAATATTAGCTTTTGTGCCATTATTATCCTCTTATCCAGCCTGGCCGTTCCCCTCCCTTGTAGAGGGCTGCTGCTGAGCTCCCCTAACAAATACGGAGGGTTCTCCCTCACTCTCCTTCAAGCCTCCAGGGAGCAACGCTCCCTACCATTTACGGAACACCTACTATGTGTCAGGCACTGTGTCCTTCCAATGTGCAGATCTCCCTGGTCGTGGGAGGAACCGGCATCTCCTTTTTGCCGGGAGGCTTAAAAGGTTTATGCCCCAGTGGGTTCCAGCTTCCCAGCCACTGAGCAGAATGTCTGGGACCTCACGTCGTGGGACCCCCTGGGGGGAGCAGTATTTGCCACAAACCTGCCCCCCCGATGTTTGAGGTGCACAGAGGAGTTAGGGAAGCTGGGATCAGTGATTTCCAACCCGGGTTTTATTTTTTTCCTGCTCAGCCTGAGCCTTTCACCCCACAGAGCACCCTAGGGGGTGTCCTGAAGGCCACAGGAGACCCGCGGGCGGGGGGGGGGGGGGGGGGGGGGGGGGGGGTTGCCTACCGAGGTCAGCAACGCAACCTGCCAGCTGGGGAGTCTCCACTCGCAGTGCAGCTGGGGAGCCAGGATACTCAGGATCATCATTTCCATGGCGTCGGCCATCTGCAGGGAGGAAGCAATCACGGTGAGGCCAGCCCGGGTCTGCCCGGCGCCGGGGGGCGGGGCGGCTGCGCCCTCACCAAGTCCATGACCCCTAGGAGAGCACGTAGAAAACCCCTCTTCCCCTGGCGGCTGCTGAGCGCCCCACCACGCACCAAAACACACTGCAAACTCCGGTAGTTAAAAGAGAATGTTACCATGTGGGAATTGACAAAGGGGCGTGTAACATTCTCTCTGCGTGTTTCTGTGTTGAAGAAACAGAGGCACCCCTCCCCCCAAATGAAGTGGGGAAATATTATGCTTCTAAAATCCCAGAAAAACTTTTTCGTAGAGGCAGACAGACCATGATCTTTTTTCGTTGGCTCAGTTAAAGACTAGCTTGGCTTTGGTTTATAGGTCATTGTTCATGCAGAATTGTCAGTTTCGTTAACAAGTATGACCTTCTAATAATTAACATATACTAGGAAGCTCCCGTGATCACACACCATGGTACCTTTATGAGACTAGACAGAAATGAGAGTTCAGAAGCAGCCCCGTGTAGCCACGGGAATGTGATGGATAATATGGGAGGCTTTTCAAATTAGGAGGGAGGAATGAGGTGGGGAAATTAGAGATCCATTTGAAAAAATAGGTCATGCAGCATTCACAAAAATCCATTTCCGCTGTGTTAAGGGTCTAGCTGCAGGGGCACCTGGGTGGCTCGGTCGGTGAAGCGTCTGACTTCGGCTCAGGTCATGAACTCACAGTTTGTGGGTCTGAGCCCCACATCCGGCTCTGTGCTGACAGCTCAGAGCCTGGAGCCTTCTTTGGCTTCTATGTCTCCCCCTCTCTCTGTCCCTCCCCCATCGCACTCTGTCTCTCCTCAAAAATAAACGTTAAAAAAAAAAGGTCTAGCTGCGCTGTGCTAGAGGAAGATTAGGGGATTTTTAACAAGGGACCATGAGCCTCTCGAAGCAGAAAGCACATTTTTATTTGTGTGTGTTTACCTAGGGTGAGCTCCACAGATGACACCGTAATCTTATAGCAACCCCGAGCCCCAAAGGGTTGAGAACCACTTCTTTAGCCAGAAGCTTCAAAGCCACCTTGAGGGCCAGCGCCAACCATACCCAAACTACCCCCAAGGGCAGATCTTCAGATCACCAAGTTCATGCAACACACTTTTATTGATTCAAGCAAAGGCTTCAGGTGGAGACAACTATGTCCTTCTGTACAGCCCCTTGAGCAGCCCGGGGCGGGGTCTTGGAGACTGAAGGTGAGGTCACCACGCCCACAAATACTTGCCCAGGCCAAGCCCGTGAGCACCGACAGCTTCCATTGAAATTTTCCAAACCCAATGGCTTCTACTGCGTCTTCCACCATGAAAGTATCTGGAAAAGGAGAAAAGGGGAGGGGACGAAGGAATGAGTGCACCCTGCAGTTGTCCTCGTGTGGGGGTGTCTGGGAAGGGGGAGGGTCCACAGCCAAGCTTAGTAAAGGCAGCACATACTACTTCTAGAAACGTCATCCTAGAAAAACATTCCAGCCAATATGAAGAGCTTTCTGGCCACAAAGCCCACTGCAGCATGGTTTGTAAAAAGGAAAACTGGAAAACCCAGAATGTCTACCAACAGGGGTTGGTTAAATAAACTATTATGTAGATCATGATTGTATATACCTTTGTATATATTGACGTTATGACATATGACCTGCCTATTAAAAAGAATATGCATATGCACACAACATATTGTTAATTTTTTTAAAAATAAAGCAAAACAGGGGCGCCTGGGTGGCTCAGGCAGTGAAGTGTCCAACTCTTGGTTTTGGCTCAGGTCGTGGTCTCACAGTTCATGGGCTCAAGCCCCCCCCTTCCCCCCGTAGGGCTCTGTGCTGACAGCACGGAGCCTGCTTGGGATTCTCTCTCTCCCTCTCTCTGTCCTGCCCCCACTTGCACATGCCTTCTCCCTCTCTCTCTCTCTCTCTCTCTCTCTCTCTCTCTCTCTCTCTTTCAAGATAAATAAATAAACTTAAAAAACCCAAAGTAAAATGGAAAACATGTTTATTGTGATTCTCTTCTTGGAATCACATGCCTGTGTGCATGTGTATGCATTTGAATGTAGGTATGTGTATATGCGTGGAATACATACAAAACTTTACATTATGGTTTCATTCTTGTTGTCTTTGGAGAGAGGAAGGGAGAAATCCTCTGAGATTTTAGGCTTTTTTTTTTTTCCACAACGTATTGCTTCCAGAGTCAGGAAAGAAAGACTTTTCGAAAGCAGAATGCCGCTGCACTCAGGTGGAAAGGTGTCGGCATTATATGCTTAAGTGAAAAAGGTAACTGGAGATAGGTGTGCACCCTTAAGGGCTGTGGTTGTGATAAAATTAGGTATGTGTGTGTGTGCTCTCCAAGAGCAGTAAGATTGAGTGTCCACAAACTGTTCACAGTCATCTTTGTAACTTTCCAACTTTGTGCCTTTCTAGCATGTGGAAAATGCTCTCCAAAGCAGCATATGTTATTTGTGTGCTCAGAAAAAAATAGGATATAATTGATCAGCTCGTAAGTGTTTTTGAAAAATATGGAAAGACTAAAGACAACATAGTTGGCTGGACTGAGCCCTGCAACAGCACGGCTGGAAAAACTGGGGAAATCTGCATCAAAAGTCTGGGGTTTAGGCTCGGTTGGTTGGGCATCCGACTCAATGGTTTCGTCTCAGGTCATGATCCCATGGTTCGTGAGTTCGAGCCCTGCGTCGGGCTCTGCACTGGCAGCGCGGAGTCTGCTTGGAATTATCTCTCTCCTTCTCTCTCTGTCCCTCCCCTGTTCTGGCAAGCCTGAGCGTGCTCTCTCTCTCTCTCTCTCTCTCTCTCTCTCTCTCTCTCTCAAAAAATAAATTTAAAAACTTAAAAAAAAGTCTGGGATTTAGTAAAAGGTATCGCATCAGTGTTCATTTCTTCGTTCTGACAAATGCACCGTAGCCCGGTAAGATGTTAATGTCAAGGGAAGCTGCAGGAAGGGTCTGAGGGAGCTCTCTGAACTACGCTTGCAACTTCTCTGTGAATCTAAAGTGGTTTCCAAAACCCGTTAATTGCAAACTAAAAATACTAAAGGAGCACACTGGGTGGCCCTTCTGTGGGCTGCCTCTGAGGATCTCATCAGCCCCTGCTGGGATTGTCATGTTTTTCGAGTTTCGATCATGGGCCTCTTACATCAATCACAATTTTCTCCAGAAGTGTGAGCTGGTGTCTATCACACCGGCAGGATCGAGTTTCCTCCAGCAAAAAAATACAGAGGAGAAAGCGAGTAAGTCCTACAGCATCGTCAGTAGTAAGAACAGTAATAACAGAATAATGGTGCATGTTTCATGGCTCACCACGGGCCAGGCACTGCATGAAGACCTTGACGTTCACTGTCTCTTTTCATCCCCGTCTCACCCATTCAGATCCAGTCCCAGCTCCGTTTTGTAGAGCAGGACAAGGACTTGCCCAGTGGCATGCGACTGCCACACTGTAGATCCTGGAGCTGAGTCGGATCAGCCTGGGAGTAAAGCCACTGCTCCCAACCGTTGCCTGCCCCCTCCCCAGTCATTGCCTCCTTAGATCTGCCAACAACAGGCCTTGGGTTTGAGTCACGAGCCCTCTCTCATGTTGGGAATCTCGGGCCTTCCAGGAATGCATGGGATGTTCTCATCCACCAGCATTGTGTGTGAGGGGAGACCAGGTCCCACAGCATCACCTCAGGTGTCTCTTGTTTGACTAGCTCTACTCAGAGGAGCACAGGATCATGGGTACGGAGGTGGGCTCTGGGAATTGCCTGGCTGTCATTCCAGCTTTGCTCATTTTGGGGTGTGTGACCCTGGGCAAGGTACTTACAGCGCCTGGCCCAGAGTAATCCTCAGCCAATGTCCACTGCTCCTGTCACTATGGTCACCGTCACCACCACCACCATCAACATCACCATTGCCATCATCATCGTCGTCATCACCACCAGCTCACCATCATCATTACACTATGATTACCACCATCACCACCACCACCACCACCGTCACCACCGTCACCACCATCACCACCATCATTACATCACCATTACACTATCATCACCATCACCACCACCATCATCACCATCGTCATCACCATCATCATTACACTATCATCACCACCACCATTATCATCACCACCACCACCACCACCATCACCACCATCACCACTTTCATCATCACTACCATCAGCATCATCACCATCATTGCCACCATCACCATCACCACCACCACCACAACCATCATCACCACCATTTCACCATCATCATTATGCTATCATCAACACCACCACCACCATTATCTTTGCCACCACTAATATCATTATCATCACCACCACCACCATCATCACTATCATCACCATCATCACCATCACCATCCTCTTCATCACCACCGCCACCATCACATCATCAGCACCATCACCATTATCACCATCACCATAATCACCATCATCGTCATCGTCTTCATCACCACTGCCACCATTACCGCCAGCACCATCATCATCATCACCATCACTACCACCATCACCATCCTCTTCATCACTAACACCATAATCCTCACTATCACCATCACCACCACATCATCACCATCACTGTCATCACCACCATCATCACCATCACCATCACTACTACCATCGTCACCTTCCTCTTCATCACCACCGCCATCGCTGTTGTCACCATCACCATCATTTGCCATCATCACTATCATCCTCCTCCTCCTCACCATCATCATCCTCTTCCTACCATTATCATCCTCCTCCTCACCATCATAATCACCGTCACCTCACCACCATCATTACACTATCATCACTATCACCACCAACATTATCACCATCATCACCATTACCACCATCACCACCATCGTCACCACCATCATCACCACCATCACCATCACCATCATCATCACCACCATCACCACCATCATCCCCACCATCACCATCATCACCACCATCATCACCACCATCATCACCACCATCACCATCATCACCACCATCATCACCACCATCATCACCATCATCACCATCATTACCACCATCATCACCATCCTCTTTGTCACCACCACCATCACCGTTGTCACCATCACCATCATTTGCCATCATCACTATCATCCTCCTCCTCCTCACCATCATCATCCTCTTCCTACCATTATCATCCTCCTCTTCACCATCATCATCACCGTCACTTCACCACCATCATTACACTATCATCACTATCACCACCAACATTATCACCATCATCACCATTACCACCATCACCACCACCGTCACCACCATCGTCACCACCATCACCATCATCACCACCATCACCATCACCATCATCACCACCATCACCATCACCATCATCACCACCATCATCACCAACATCATCACCATCATCACCATCATTACCACCATCATCACCATCCTCTTTGTCACCACCACCATCACCGTTGTCACCATCACCATCATTTGCCATCATCACTATCATCCTCCTCCTCCTCACCATCATCATCCTCTTCCTACCATTATCATCCTCCTCCTCACCATCATCATCACCGTCACCTCACCACCATCATTACACTATCATCACTATCACCACCAACATTATCACCATCATCACCATTACCACCATCACCACCATCATCACCCCCATCACCATCACCATCATCACCACCATCACCACCATCACCACCATCATCACCATCATCATCAACATCATCACCATCACCATCATCACCATCATCACCACCATCACCATCATCACCATCATCACCACCATCATCACCACCATCATCACCATCACCACCATCACCACCATCATCACCACCATCACCATCATCACCACCATCATCACCACCATCACCACCATCATCACCACGATCACCACCATCACCATCGTCACCACCATCATCACCACCATCACCATCACCATCATCCCCACCATCATCACCACCATCACCACCATCATCCCCACCATCACCACCATCACCATCATCACCACCATCACCACCATCACCATCGTCACCACCATCATCACCACCATCACCATCATCACCACCATCACCACCATCATCCCCACCATCACCACCATCACCACCATCACCATCATCACCATCATCACCACCATCATCACCACCATCATCACCATCACCATCATCACCACCATCATCACCACCATCACCATCATCACCACCATCATCACCACCATCATCACCACCATCACCATAATTACCACCATCATCACCATCCTCTTTATCACCACCACCATCACCGTTGTCACCATCACCATCATTTGCCATCATCACTATCATCCTCCTCCTCCTCACCATCATCATCCTCTTCCTACCATTATCATCCTCCTCTTCACCATCGTCATCACCGTCACCTCACCACCATCATTACACTATCATCACTATCACCACCAACATTATCACCATCACCACCATCACCACCATCATCACCATCACCACCAACATCACCACCATCACCAACATCACCATCATCACCACCATCATCACCACCATCACCACCACCATCACCATCACCACCATCATCACCAACATCACCACCATCATCACCATCACCACCATCATCACCACCATCATCACCACCATCACCATCACCATCACCATCATCACCACCATCATCATCACCATCACCACCCTCATCACCACCATCACCACCATCACCATCACCACCCTCATCACCAACATCACCAACATCATCACCACCATCATCACCATCATCACCATCATCACCATCATCATCAACATCATCACCACCATCATCACCATCTTCATCAACACCATCACCATCACCATCATCACCACCATCATCATCATTGCCATCATCATCAGAATCCTCTTCCTCCTCATCATTCTCCCCCTCCCCCTCCTCCTCCTCACCATCATCATCACTGTCACCTCACCACCGTCATTACACTATCATCACCATCACCACTAGCATCACCATCATCACCATCATCATCATCGTCGCTGCTGTCCTCAGCTGAGTGTTGTGCAATGAAGCGGACTGGCAGGGATTGTGATGTAACCTTATCTGCTGGAGTCAGCCATGGAGGCCTGCCCACACTCCCAGTGTCACCTCTGGGCCCTCTGGGCCCTCCTAACTGTCCCTTCCCTAGATACCTCTGAGAGTGCTATCTGGGGAGGTAACGCTGGCACCTCAGAGCCCCTGGCTGTGGCCCAGGCTGACATCCCAAATGCAGAGCCCCCTCACCGTCAGTGGGATTGGCAAACTCCTTGGGCACAGCTGCCCCATCGTCCAGCTCGACAGCCTCTAGGCCCGTGCGGACCCCTTCAATCTGGACCTCATGCTCTCCCGAAGCCGTGTCATCCTCTGACCTGGCACTCTCGCCCGTGCGACGGAATTTCACCACCCTAGAGAACAGAGCAAATCTGGTCATGATGGCTAGAACTTCCCTTCAATGCCCTTGCTGAACAGCTCTTGTGCCCAAGACAGGTGAAAGGCTTTTTCTCATGGTCCGGAGAATCGAATGGATGTGCAGGTAGGGGGTGGCATTTCCATTGAGTTGGACTGGTGGGGGTGTGTGTGTGACAGCTTTAAGAGTTAATGTATCAGGGCTGCCACGTACATTTGTACAGGTTGGGCACTGCACAACTCCAGGGGGACCCTATACACGAGCTAGGCTATGTGAAAGAGGATATCTTTGCTGTAGATGTAAATACTGTTTGGAATCACACGTGTTTCGGAATTTAGACTCCTCTCTCTGTGTCAGGGGTAACAATTTGTGGTCACCTAAGGGGTGACATTATGTCCACAAAAAAGTTCCCCTTACAGTCTTTTTTTTATAGTTAAAGTGGATGCCCAAGTTTTTTAATTGGGAGAAGTACTGTAGAAAGCCAGATTCTTCATGTCCCTTCAAAAAGTAGAGTGTCTGGGGCAGCTGGCTGGCTCAGTCAGTGGAGCATGCGACTCTTGATCTTGGGGTTGTGGGCTCGAGCCTCATGTTGGGTGGAGAGATTAGGTAAAAAAAAGAGTGGAGCACTGGTCACCTGGGGCTCATCTTCCTGTAAGGGAGCCATGTGGCTCAATCTGGGTAGTGGGCTCCCCGTAGATGGGACCCACACTCCATGGTTGATCACAGTCCCTTCCTCTCCAAATTACCTCCAGCCTGGAGGGTCTTTTGCCACGTGTACCCGTTCTCTGTTCCTCTTACTTGGCACTTGTCCCTTTTGTCTGGGCTTGTAGGCTTTCGCGTTTGAGACCCACAGACTCCGCTCTGCAATACATTCCTTCAAATGATACTATTTCTTGTTACTCTGGAAAAGTCTTGGTTTCTCTGAGCGGCGATCTCTTCATCTGGGGCTCAGCAGTAAAATTACCTGTGTCCTTCCATCTCCCTCACTCCCAAACACAAAACTCCTACCGTCCGCCAGCCCTGTGGTGGGTTTTGGGGTCACGGTGGGGACAGAACAGAGGCGTCTCAGCCAAGGGTCACGGGAGAGAGCGATGTTGAATGAGTAATGCCCGTTGCTCTTAGGGCTTTGAAAAAAGAAGTCTGGGAAGTCATGAGCATGAAGGCCTAGAGGGCAAATTTGGGCAATGCTTTAAAAAGCTAAAAAAGGAGGGGCGCCTGGGTGGCTCAGTGGGTTAAGCATCTGACTTCGGCTCGGGTCACGATCTCATGGTTCACGAGTTTGAGCCCCACATCGGGCTCTGTGCTGACAGCAGAGAGCCCTCTTCAGCTCCTCTGTCCCCCCCTCTCTGCCCTCCCCCATTGGTTCTCTCTCTCTCTCTCTCTCTCTCTCTCTCAAAATAAATAATAAACTTAAAAAAATAAAGAGGTAGAGGGGCGCCTGGGTGGCTCAGTCAGTTGAGCGTCCGACTCGGCTCAGGTCACGATCTAGTGGTCCGTGAGTTCGAGCCCCGCGTCGGGCTCTGTGCTGACAGCTCAGAGCCTGGAGCCTGTTTCAGATTCTGTGTCTCCCTCTCTCTCTCTCTCTGCCCCTCCCCCGCTCATGCTCCATCTCTCTGTCTCAAAAATAAAGATAAACATTAAAAAAAAATAAAGAGGTAGAAAAGAAGAAATATCTAAGTAAAACATACTGTTACTATTATCATTATTAATTGTTGCACGATCCCCTGTATTTCACCGAGAATAACTGGTGCTCTGGCATAGAAGCAGGGGGAACACGTCCTGCTTACGAAGTTGGAGAAGAGAAAAAGCAGATGAAATCACAGCGAGTTTGCAAATACCTGAAACACCACTCACGGACAAGGCTGGGCTTGGAAAGCTTGAGCTGTGAGGCTCGCCTGGGGCAGACCTAGAACACAGGGTTTGCAGGCTGGTCTGGTCTGACTGAAGCCTGGAGCTCTCACTCCATCCCGTCTAGCATCACCACCCCCGGCTGGCAGCACCGAGCTTACGTTCCGTGCCTCATTCTGGGTGTTGTTTTCCAAGCGCTCGGATCCGCACAACGGTCGAGGTTGGGATCCTTACCAGCTCTTTACTAGACCAGGAAACTGTGGCCCCAGAAGTCACGTGACTCTCTCACAGCCATGGCTAAAGTGACACAGAGCCAAGGTTCAACCCCATTTCTGTCAGATCAAAACCTTGCATTCCCGGCCAAAGACGGGACGCTCTCTCTCCAAACCCTTCTATTGCTCCCTACCTACTCTGACGTTCGTTCCATAAAAAATTTATTTTGAAATATTTAAAACATATGCAAGCGTATAGGTAACAATGACAGAAATATTTTTGCTCCACTGTCCAGCTTAAGGGCCGAACATTACTGTCAGGTTGCACGACATAAGATTGCCAACGTTTGGCCATAATTCAGTGGAAGCTGCCGTGACTCCTTTCTGATTTCCTTCTCCCACATCTTCCTAGGTAACTCTCTTCCTTGATCAGGGGTCTTTACACGCGTCATTAGTTGATTTAATCCTCACAAAACCCTGAATGGCAGTGACTATTATCATCCCCGGCCGATAAGATATAACAATCACTCTGAGCCTCAGTTTACCTCCTCTATAAATTGGGTGTGATAATTGCGTCATGAGCCAGATGCCTGAGACACAGACCCTACGGTGGGATTCTCTTCCTTTTCGATTGCGGTAAAACACACATAAAATAAAATTTGCCATTTAACCACGTGTAAGTGTACAATCGTATGGCATTAAGTCCATTCACATTGTTGTCCCACCATCACCACCGTGAATCTCCAGGGCTCTTCCTCTTCCTGGTCTGGAACTCTACCCACTAAACACTAACTCCCTGTTCCCCTCTTCCTCCAGTCCCTGACACCCACCATCCCACATTCTGTCTCTATGAATTGAATTTTTCTACGTGCCTCACGTGAGTGGAATCGTCCGGTATTTGTGCTTTTTGTGACCGGCTTCTTTCACTCAGAATCATGTCCCCGGGTTTCATTCGCGTCGTAGCACGTGCCAGAATGCCCTTCCTTTTTTAGGGTAAATAATATTCCATGGTATGGACATACCACAATTTTTTTTATCCGCCCATCATGGATGCTTGGGTGGTTCCACCTTCGGGCTGTTGTGAATAACGCTGCTGGGACCGTGGGTGTGCGTGTATCTGAGTCCCAGCTTTCCCTTCTTTTGGTTCTATCCCCAGAAGTGGGATTGCTGGACCATAGGGTAATCTTATGTTTAATTTTCTGAGAAACCTGCATATAGTTTTCCACAGCAGCTGTACCAGTTTATATTTCCATCATCAATGCACAAATGTTCCAATTTTCTACATCCTTGCCAATACTTAACTATTTCTTTTTTCTTTTCTTTGTTTTTTTTTTATTTTTTTTTAAATTTTTTTTTTTTTCAACGTTTTTTATTTATTTTGCGGACAGAGAGAGACAGAGCATGAACGGGGGAGGGGCAGAGAGAGAGGGAGACACAGAATCGGAAACAGGCTCCAGGCTCTGAGCCATCAGCCCAGAGCCCGACGCGGGGCTCGAACTCACGGACCGTGAGATCGTGACCTGGCTGAAGTCGGACGCTTAACCGACTGCGCCACCCAGGCGCCCCTCTTTGTTTTTTTTTTTAAATAAAAGCCAGCCTAATGGGTGTGGAATGGTATCTGGTTGTGGTTTGGATTTGAATTTCCCTAAAATTGAGTACCGATTTGTTGGCCATGTGTATATCTTTGAAAACATGTTCAAGGCTCTTGTCCATTTTTAAATCAGGTGTATTGGGAATATATTCTGGATATCAATGCTTTATCAGATATATGATTTACAGATAGTTTCTCCCTTTACACAGGTGGCCTTTTCAACTCTGTTGATTGTGTCCTTGGATGTACACAAGTTTTTAATTGTGATATGGTCCAGCCGGTTCCAATGCCATGAATCTTTTTCCTTATATTTTTGTCTAAGAGCTTTTTATAGGGTTAGATCTTTGATCCGTTTTGAGTTGATTTTTGTATATGCCATAAGGTGGGGGTCCGGCTTTTATTTTGCATGTGGACATCCAGTTTTCCCAGCACCATTGTTTGAGAGGACCGCCCTTCACCCCATTGAATGATCTCGTCAAAAATCACTTGACCGTTACACATGAGGGTTCATTTCTGAGCTCTCTACTCCATTCCCTAGGGTTCACTTCTGAGCTCTCTACTCCATTCCATTGGGTTCACTTCTGAGCTCTCTACTCCATTCCCTTGGTCTATATGTCTTTCCTTAGGTCAGTACCACGTTGTTTTCGTCGCTGTCGCTTTGTAGTGAGGTTTGAAATCAGAAAGTGTGAGACCTCCAATTCTGTTCTTCGTTTTCAAAATTGTTTTGGCCGTTCTGGGTTCCATGGGATTCCGGATGAATTTCATGATGAATTCTTCGATCGCTGCAAAAATGAGCTGGGGATTCTTGCGCGATGATTTGTTAAGGAAGTACTTCCACTGGGAAGTGAGGGAGGCAGGACAAGGCGGGGATGTGGTTTTTGCTGAAATCTGATCCATTGGGGAGCTCTGGAGTGGGAATTATGCCACCAGGATGGTCCCACCCGGAGGTCTGGAGGCTGGGCTCGCGTCAGTCATTAGCACGTCACCACAGGGGCGGAGGGCATAGCCTCCTAGGTGTCCCCAGGTGAGGCGGCTCCCCTCAGCTGAGGGCACTCTTCAGAGCGGACCACAGCTGGGAGCTATAAGCAGCCAAACCTAATGGCACCTGGGAGATTCACCAGCCTGGTAGAGGGGATCTGGGACCGGCACCAATGGTATCTGCTACAAATAAGCCCCTCCAGAGTTATTGTGCAAACAAATTTAAAGCACTGTGCACACCTCAAATTCCCCTCCCTCAAGCTTCTTAGATACTAGTTCTCAAACTACAGAGCTGTTTTTACTGAGCACTTGCTATGTGCTAAGAGCTATGCTATAAGCCTTTTACATTCTCGCCTGTTACCCTGACCATTAGCCTATGAATTAGGTACCGCTATTATCCCCACATCACGGATGAGGAAACCGATGCCCAGAGAGGTGAAGGCTCTCATCCAAAGTCACACAGCTTGAAGGAGCTGAGGCCTCAGCCGGGTTGGCGTTGGTATTAGAGCCCTAGGTCCTAATCACTGGGCATCAGTTTCTCTCCCCAGGGAGAAGGCGTCTGGGGAAGGAAGGTGATGCCTGAACTGAGCTGGCCTACATGTAGGAGACTTGCCAGGCAGTGGGAAACGATGTGTTCTAGAGCGGGAATCAGAAGGCACAGCTCTATTCCAGCCTGGCTGACCACTTCCCAGGTCATCACACTGCTGCAGGGCGTTTTAGCTGAATGGAGTCTTTGAACCCCTACAGGGCTGGTCACAACCCTGATGGCGGGGCCCTACGGCCAGAGGGTCTGATTCAGAAGGTCTCGGCTGGGAACTGAGATTTTGCATTTCTGACACGTTCCCAGGTGGTGCTGCCGTTGCTGATGTGCGGACTGATTTCGTGCCACAGAGCCAAACAAACGATTCTGCTGCGCGCCTGCCCCGTACCGATCAGGAAGCAGTCGTGCCGAGGATCGGAGCCCTTACTCTGTCGGCGGAGGTGGGTGTCTGCAGCCCCTCTACCTGGTCCGAGAGGCCCAGGACCCCTGTGATACAGGACAGATAGATGCCCCTGCCTGGAGCTGGGAGGTAGGTGTCCCCTGGGAGCAAAGGCCTTGGGCCCGGAAATCTGGTTAGAAGCTGGGGTCTGGGGCTTTGCTGAAGCAGCAAGAACACTGTTTTCTTCTGACCAGGCATTTCCTTGGGGATAGCTTTGGGGGGCATGCTGAGGGAGACCGTGGGGTTGTTCTCAGGCCAGTGGTGTGCCCATAGACTGAATCTCAGCTAAAACCCCCCAGGCCATAAGGATGTGTAACATGTGACAATATCCAGGGTGTATATGCGACCAAGTTCAACATGCCGATGGTGAAATAACAGGCTCCAAAATGTTCTGAACGTTGAACAGTCAATCTGCTCTTAGGGCTGGTTTGAGTGGTCGATAGCCCACCGCTGCGTAAGAGTCCTCAAATCACCAACACCTGCCACAACTCAGATGGACGTTGAAATGTGAAGCTGGGCAAAGGAAGCCAGACGCAAAAGGCCGCATATTGCATGATTCCATTTACGTGAAGTATCCAGAATGGACCAATGCATGGAGACAGAAGGTGGGTTAGCGCTCACCGGGGTCTGGGAGTGGTGGGGGAAGGGGGAGTGGCTGCCTGATGGTACCGGGTTTCCTTTTGAGACGGTGGAAATTCCCTGGAACCAGATAGAGGTAACTGTTGCGTGCCATTGTGAATATATGCCAAGTTCACTGCCGCATGAGTCATGAGAGCCCCAAAAGGTGGGAGCGACCCAAGTGTCTCTCAGCTGATGAATGAATGGATAAACAAAACGGGGTCCTAGCCACACAATGGAATACTATTCAGTCTTATAAAGGAGTGAAGCGTCGATCCATGCTACAACACGGACGAACCTTGAAAACACCATGCTAAGTGAAACAAACCGGTCACAAAAGGACAAATACTGCATGATTCGACTTTCGAGATGCTTGGAGAAATCAATTTCACAGAGACAAAGGAGAATAGCAATCGCCAGGGGTGGTGGGGGCGGGGCTGGGAAGGAATGGAAGGCTCGTGTTTAAGGGGGTCAGAGTTGCATTTTGAGAAGACAAAATAGTCCTCGGTTGCCCAACAAGGCGAGTGTATGTACACTTACAAATAATTAAAACGATAAATTTTGTTTGTGTATTTCACCATCAAAAAAACCCAAATCCCTCAATCTTTAATACTGCCGTCGATGTTACTGGAATCCATTTGTTCATTTATTCAACAAATATTTATTGAGCACCTGCCTCGTAGCGAGTTCCTTCCTGCTGGGCTCATGGTCTGCTGCTGGGGAGGGAGGCGGGCATTGAAAAAGGTGTGTGTGCCCACACGTAGCTGTCTTACACATTGTGAGAAAGGCTACAGATAAGTGCCGTGAGGGCCGGCTGGGTGGCTCAGTAGGTTAACTGTTGGACTCTTGACGTTGGCTCAGGTCATGATCTCACGGTTTGTGAGTTCGAGCCCCGTGTCAGGCTCCATGCTGACAGCTCGGAGCCTGCTTAGGATTCTCTCTCTCCCTCTCTCTCTGCCTCTCCCCTGCTTGTGCTCTCTCTCTGTCTCTCTCTCAAAATAAATAAATGAACTTTTTTTTAATGCCTTGGGGGCACCTGGGAGGCTTAATCGGTTAAGTGTCTGACTTCAGCTCAGGTCATGATCTCGCCGTTTGTGGGTTCAAGACCCGCATCAGGCTGTGCTGAGAGCTCACAGCCTGGAGCCTGCTTTAGATTCTATGTCTCCCTCTCTCTCTGCCCCTCGTCCTCTCACACTCTGTCTCTCTAACAAAAGTAAATAAACTTAAAAAAAAAAAACACCTTTGAAAGGCTAGCTAGGGGCGTGTGCGGGGGTAACATTTCAACTCTGCAACCCTCTGAGTAAGGGGTGGTATTAAATGGGAAGGAATTTCAAGTAAGTGGGACTTCCTGTCCCTAAGAAGCAACCCCCACATCAGAAACATAAACAGTCCCCTAGGTATTCATGGGAGATAGAAATATAGAGAAGTATTAGAAAAGGGAAGGAAATGGACATTTAAAACAATTTTTTTTTAACGTTTATTTCTTTTTGAGAGACAGAGCGTGAGCGGGGGAGAGGCAGAGAGAGAGGGAGGCACAGAATCCAAAGCAGGTTCCAGGCTATGAGCTGTCAGCACAGAGTGCGACCCGAACCGGGGCTCGAACTCAGAGACCGTGAGATCATGACCTGAGCTGAAGGCGGACGCTCAACCGACTGAGCCACCCAGGCTCCCCGAGAAGGAAATGGACATTTACATGTGTCATCACCTCATTTTCAGGGATGAAGGGAAGATGAATGGATCACCCTTGACTCCGAGGTAACATCGCAGAGGGAATGACCATGAAGCCCGACAATCTCCTCGGGATCCTGCTTGTATCGTATCCTCTCCTCAAGGACCATCCAAGGGCTCCACACTTCTTTCTGTGACTAAAGGGACCACTGCAACTCTGGGGAAGGTATTCTGTGATAGCTTTCAAAATGTTCAGTGCTCTGTGCTCCCACACAGAATTATGCTGCTGGCAGTTCGTTGCAGGGACAGACGTGAGAAGGCAATGGCTTACGATACAAACAACGGCTGATAAGGGTTGTTAGCCTGCCGGGTGTCGGGTGCCATGCCTGTGCTCTGCACTGATTACCTTATGTACTTTTCACCGTCACTAACCCCATTTCACAGATGAGGACAGTGAAGCCCAGAGGGGCCAGGAGCTGCACGAAGGTCACCCAGCAGGTGTCTAAGCCAGACTTTGGCAAAGCCATCTGACTTCAGAGTCCCCACTCCCAGCCGCTCTGCTATATTCTCTTCTGGTGCTGGCATGCTGTGTGCAGTAATCATCAGGAGGGGAGTAATTACATAGATTATGGTGCATCCACTTAAGAGAATGTTTAAAAAATTCTGTTTGTTGATCCCTATCATGATATCTCAACCATCCAAGGGTCCATCAGTGGACGAACAGATCAACAGAATGTGGTCTGGACATACAGCGGAATATTATTCAGCCCTTAAAAAGGAGAAAATTCTGACACGCTACAACATGGATGAACTTTGAAGATATTATGCTAAATGAAATAAGTCTGGCGTGAAAAGACAAATATTGTACGAGTGTGCCTATACGAGGGGGCCTAGAATAGTCAAGTTCACAGGGACAGAAGGTAGGATAGCAGTTGCCAGGGGCTGGGGGGAAGGGGGATTTGGTGTTTAATGGGGACAGAGTTTCAGCTGGGGAAGATGAAAAAGTTCTGGAAACGATGGTAGTGTTGGTTACCTAACAGCGTGAAGGTACTTAAGGCCACTAACCATATGCTTAAAATTGTCCAAATGGTAAATTTTATCTTACGTATATTTTGCCATAATAAACACACACCCACACACACACACACACACACAAGTTGATCTCTAAGAGCCAACAGGAAAAGATTGTCAGGGTTCGTTATTAAATATGCTAGAATATGGTTACGTGATCTAGGTTCTTTGCTACTAAGATTTAAGTGTGGTCTTGAACCAGGGGCCCCAGCATCCCCTAGAGGCTTGTTAGAAATTCAGAGTCTCAGGCCCTGACCCAGAGCTACTGAATCAGCATCTATCTGCATTTTAGCCAGGTCCCCAGATAATTTGTGTGCACCTTTGTTGGACAAACGATGCTATAGAGTATTCTTCCACTGTGCTGGGCGTTCTGGAAGGATACATAAGAAACCACAGACTGGTCTCTTCTGGGAAGAAGGACTGCACGGAAATGGGGACTTTCTGGATGGGCAGGACATTTTTCTACTTTTCATTTTGGACCTTTCTAACGTTTGCAATTTTAAACCTGCACATCTATTGCTTTTGTAATATAAGTAACAACAGCAACTCTTTCCAGAGCTCTTGTTGATAATGTGGCACCTGCTAAGCACGGTGCAGACACTTTCATCTGTGGAATGGGAATGACAAGGAGCTTGCAGGACCGCTATAGAGGTTAACTGAGCTTGAGGAAGGAACAGGAAAATCACGGGCATTGAGTAAATGCCACCTTCCCTCCACCTGGTCCCGCTCGGATCGCCTTTCTGCCTGAGCTCAGAGGACACTGACCCTTGTGAAATATGACCTTGAGAAAGTGACTTAGCTCCCCGCAGGTTTAAACCAGGATCTGTTCACATCCCCACTCCGGCAAACCCCAAGAAGCCAGCGCATCTTTCTTTATGAAAACTTGTTTTAAGACAGACATAAAGAGAGACCTTTGACACTAAATGACTCTCAGAAAACCAGACTACATTTCGACTCGGTCGGGTTCCTGAAAGTATTTATCAACTCTCTGAGTCAAGACTTCCCAAGGGGGGAAATGTGATAGGAAAGATAAAGAAAATCGCAATGACATATGTTAAATGTATGAGGGCTTGGAAACAGGTTGGCTTACAAAATTTCTTGGCATTTGTTGTGTATATACAGCATGTAATTTACCAAAATAGCAGGGAACATTTATTTCACATAATTTTGCTATTTAAAGAAGAGAAGAGCTTGAGGAAATGGCTGTCAAAAATCTTATTTGTACCATCATGTAATTCACTCTAGTTCCTTAAATTAGGGTCTGAGCCTTGGTTAGGGTATTTCAGATACGGAAGTTTTTTCTCTTTTCATCTGAGCTTCTGGGCTTTTATCCCCCGAGTTAGCGAATCTACCAGACTGAAAAGGAAGCTTACACCTCACTGTGATTTTCACAGGGTGGCAGATAGTGTCCCGTCATGAAGAGACATGGTCTGTCCTAGGGAGGAAGGGAGCCCAACTCTGGCAAGCAGACTGACCTGTGGTTGGATTCCTTGTCCATGCCACTTAGTTGCTGTGTGACCCTAGGGAGGTTACTTTACCTCTCTGAGTCTTGGTTGCCTCCCTGATTGGATGGAGATGGTAATCCCCACCCCACAGGGTTGCCAAGGAGATGAAAGGAGTCGATATAGACAAGAGCGTCTTGCACAGCCCGGCACAATCATTCGGTAATTTCGGTGTTTACTGAGTGCTGACGGTGTGCTGGGTGCTGGGATGCCAAAGGCACAAAATAGATGTGGTCCCTGCCCTCATGCTCTAGTTGGTGGGTGGGTGCTCTAGTTGGGGAGATGGTAAGCGAAGAAATTATAATACATTTGCCAATGAATGGATCTTGAGGAGGAAAGGAAAGGAGTGGGAAGGTAAAGAATTGGCAGAAGGAGGAGTCAGAGTAGACCTCCCTAAGGAGGCTGAGATCAAGAGGGCAAGGAGAGTTGGGCACAGTTGGAGAGAGGGCAGGGAGAATGGCTGGTGCAAAGGCCCAGAGGCAGGGCCAAGGCATGGAGGTCGCAGAGACAGGCTGGGTCATGCAAAGCGTTGGACACCACAGTGAGGACTTTCCACATTATCCCAAGACCCAGGGGATGCCATTGAAAGGTTTCAAGCAGGCAAGAGACAGTGGAAGATGATCAGAGTTGAGTTTTGAGAAGGTCACTCAGGCACATGTTTCCACAAGAGGAAGAACAGATTGTGGAGGGTGGTTTAAAATACAGGTTATAATATTATTGAGGGAGAGCAAGACCGACGGACCAGGAGACAACTGTTGGTAAAGAATACACTCTGTTCTCCCAAATCACAAGAAGAGCCTGCCACACCTCAGGCGCCATATGGGGACGCACCTGAGTTGGTAAAAAGGCAGGGAGGGTGAGGGGGAAAGGTGGGCAAGAGCCCGTATCCTGGTTTCCACAGGAAGGAGTAGGCGAGTCCGGGTAGGCGGGCTGAGGTTTGAGTAATTTCAGTGTGGATAATCTCAGCAGGTCCTGGGGCACAGGGGGTGCTTGGTACTTGGCCTTGGGGTGATTAGGACAGGTGGATAGTGGCTCTGGGTTGGTTACCTTGTGTACGAAAAGTGCACTGGCAGATGAATCATGACTAGTTAATTCCGGAAGGGACAATCCCTCCAGGATCGGCAAGGCCCCAAGATGCCAAAACACTAGAATATAGAAAATAAGAGGCATGTTTAACACAGAAAGATGGCAAGGAAGGAAGCAGGGAGACCAGGGAGGTGGCTGTCCAGTTGGCTGTGTGAGAGGTGATGGTGGCTTGGATTAGGGGGACTAAACCGGGGAAGGGGGTGGGGGTGAAGCTTTTGTTATTTGTCCTCCCTACCCACCCCCCACCGATGAGTAGAGGAAGACCCCTTCCCTGAGAGACCCGTCTACAAGGCATAACAAGTGTCCACTCATTTGGGGAACGCAGTCGGTCAGCGCTGAGGACCAGCATCCCTCGGTTTTGTCCCACGTGCTCAGCGGCGTGGCGTTGGGGCTTCTTAGGAATCTGAGACCTATTGGCCAATGGGATTCGATACCGTGGGCCCAGTGCAATGGAGATTGCCGAGGTTATTTAAAAATGGACTCGCTTTTTGTTTCCCTTCGAGATAAGACCTGGGCACTCCCTGAGCCGTGCGATTCGGGAAGCGTCTTCTCAGGAGCTGGACCTCTGTCTTCAAATATTTCAAATTTAGGCACGTGAAAGATGGTACTTGTTCAACTCGGACCCTGAGACCAGAGCTTGAGCTTCTGGGGATAGAGGAGAGGGAAGCAGATTTCAGCACAGCATGGGGAGCCTTCTTAGGCCAAGAAGTCCAGAGATGAAAAAGGCTGCTTTCGAAGGCAGTGGGCCTCTCCTTTATGAGAGACGGTCTAGGAGAGGTGGGTGGGTATCCACGAGTGGACCTAAGGGTAATGATATTTAACACGCAGCGTTTCAGCACACCTAAATGCTATATATACTTACAATCTTCTATAATCTCTTCAACAACCCTGGGAAGGAGGTGTTATTAATATGCCCAGTTTATAGACAAGTAAATAGAAGCTCGGGGACATCACATCAATTGGCTCAGGATCCCTGGAGAGAATATAGTGTACTACAGTCCCTGGCCGGAGAAGTTCCACAGCCCACAGTCTTAACCAATTAGCCGATGCTTCTCTGCGGCCAAGAACACCCCTAGGGAGCTGATTAAAATGCCAGTTCCTGGGCCATTCTCCTGATTTAAGGCTTGTGCATCTCTGCAGGGTAGAGCCCAGGGATCTGAATTTTAATAACCCACTGAGGGTGGCCACAGATGTTCGAAAGCCACCGCTTGATGCCCTCCTGCCCTGGGTTGGGGCGATAAGGTATGAGGGGTTGGATGCAATGGCCTTTAAGATCCCTTCCATTCCAGAATCTCTAGACGTCCATAATTAGAAGAAAGCTTAGTTCTCCGTGGATTTTAGTTCTCTGTATTTTCCTACCACCTCCATCGACCTGAATAGCATTGACTTTGTTCCCTGGGTAGTGGACCACTAGCTTATATTCTGGACAAAAGGCCACGATCACAAATAAACAACGGTTAACATTTATTTAGCCCTTACTCTGTGCAGGTAACTCTACCAAGCACTCGAAACTGGGGCCTGGAGAAGAAAAGATGGCCTTCCAGTTTAGCAGGAAAGTCAGGATTTGGATCCAGGTCTGCTTGAGTCGAGAGCCCCCACACTTGCTCATTCTGTGCCATGGCCTCAGTGGAGGGGGGACAGGGAGCAGAGAGCTGTGCTACACCTTTCCAAGTAGTTTGTCTTTGTAACTGACTCATGCATTCACCCAGCAAGCATGCTGTAAGGACCTTCTGTGTGTCAGACGGAGCTCTTGTCCTTATGGACCTCATGGTTTTTTTTACCAACAGTATACCGAGGGTGGAAGGAGGCGCATAAAGAGCACGTACTAGGGTCCTGACAGGACTAAGGTCAGAGGAAATGAGGTTGGAAGAGAGACCCAAAGATGCGACACTGAATAATTTATTACCTAAACTAAAACACTTTCGAGCAGTGGTTCTCATCGGGGCACAGTTTAGTCTCTTAGGGGACACTGGCAATGTCGGCAGACATTTTTGATTGTCACAACTTGGGGGGACAGGTTGTGACATCTAGTGGGTAGAGGCCAGGGATGCTGCTAAACATCCTATAATGCATAGCCACGCCCCCCCCACCAGGTACCATCTGGTCTGAAATGTGAACAATGTCAAAGTTGAGAAACCACGTACTACAGAGTGAAAGAGATATGATTAGTAATTATCGCAGAATAATTTCCATAAGCCAGGATGGTACCAGGCACCCATCTAGGGAGCTTAGAATCTTAAAGCTGAGAATGCCTCTCAAGGTGGCCAGGGGAACCCCTTAGGTCTCAGGAAACTAAATACGCTGCCTAAGATCACACAGTGATTCACAGTCAGATCTGCATAATTCTTTAAGACAGACGGAGAAGGGGGGCGCCTGGGTGGCTCAGTTGGTTGAGCGTCCGACTTCAGCTCAGGTCACGATCTCGCGGTCCATGAGTTCGAGCCCCGCGTCGGCTCTGGGCTGATGGCTCGGAGCCTGGAGCCTGCTTCCGATTCCGTGTCTCCCTCTCTCTCTGCCCCTCCCCCATTCATGCTCTGTCTCTGTCTCAAAAATAAATAAACATTAAAGAAAAAAAAAAAAAAAAAAGACAGACGGAGAAGAGATTCACAGGGGCTGGAGTACCACTCTCCGGGCCAGCAGACCCTGCGACAATCCTCCCTAAAACCTAAGATCACCCAAGCAATGGCCTCTTTGCAAGGGGACATTCTTTCTTTGGCCTCCAGATTGTTCCCCTTTAAGTCACTAAAACACATATCCCCTAGAGGTAAGGCAGGCTGGCATGTGTTTGAAATGATGGGGTGTGAGCAGCTTTGAACTTGAGGTTTTAAAAGGTTTCGGTGGGTTGACCTTGAGGATCCCTAGGCTATTAAAACAACTCTCTGCTTTTTGCCTGAAGTGAGTAGATAATGAACTTCCGTCTCTCCTCCTTGGCCAGGAATCTCCCCCTTTGGGGAGCATTTTCTTCGTGTTCTGAGAAAAGAGACCATGGCTTCCAGGTGATATTTGAGGATAAGGGAAACAAATCTAGAGTGAAGGAAGACAGATAACGCCAGCACCATTCGCTGAGCCCTAACTCGGAGCCAGGCACTGAGCTAAGAGCTTCTCAGTGATGACTGTTCTGATTCTCACTCACAACAGCCTTGCCCTGCAGATACGGCCATTATCCTGACTTGACAGAGGAACACCCAGCTTTTGGGAGATGAAGTCACTGGCCCGAGGCCACCCAGGTGTTCAAACTCACATCTGCCCACCTCACAGCCCACACTTTTACCCCTGCTGTTGCTGAAGCTCAGGAGAAGTCAGTGGAAGATTCATTGAGGTAATGCACTTGAGTTTAATCTTGAAGACAAAGTTGGTAAGAAAGGAGAGAGGAAGAAAGTGAACTGGGCAGACACAGTCTGAAGTTCCAACTCCTTGTCACACACTACAGGGGCCCCGTCTCTGCCCCTCCCTTGCTCACGCTGTCTCTCAAAAATAAAATAAACATTAAAAAATTTAAAAAAAAAAGACAATTCTCATAATTACTGTGCAAGATGTGTTCAAGGTCTGCCTCTCTCCTAGCACTAGACCAGTGCTGTCCAATATGGTAGCTACTAGCCAGATGTAGCTATTTTTTTTTTTAATTTATTTATTTTGAGGTGGGGGGAGGCAGAAAGAGAGCGAGAGAGAGAATCCCAAGCAGGCTCTGTGCTGTTGATCATGCAGCTTGACAACGCAGGGATGCAGTCTGTGAGATCATGACCTGAGCTGAAATCGAGAGTCAGATGCTTAACCGACTAAGCCACCCAGGGGTCCCCACATGTAGCTATTGAGCAGTTGAAATGTCATCGGTGCAACTGAGACACTGACTTTTTCAAATTCCGCGTATTTGATTTACAAATTATATTTTATGCTATATACTATACTATAGAAATGATTTTACGTACAAATTGCATAATTTAAGTTTAAATGTAAATAGCCACATATGGTTAGTGACTACCATATCGGACATTGCAGCTTTAGATTGTCACCTCCTTGATGGCAAGGGCCATGTCTATCTTATTCAGTCGTAGAATCCCTTGTACCTAGGGTGGTGCCCAAATGAATAAAATGAGTGAATCAATCACCCAGTCAACCAATGTAGTCTGCAAAAGTTGCTTTCAAGAAATCATCCTAGAAAGGAGAGCCCCAGAAAAGTCTTGCACAAGGACACGCAATAACGCAGAACTGGATATAAAATCTCAGCCTCCTGAATCTCCTGTACATGGTGCTGCGCCTGAATGGACAGCAGGTGAAAAGCAGAGGTTGTTTGGAGCCTGAAATGAACCATCCTAGAGCTGTGTGAAGGAGCTTCCAACTGCAAGGCGGGACTGTTTTCTTAGGCATCCTTATCCCCTTTCCCCCTCCCCAAACCCTGTAAACTACTTAGTGGCTTATAATCTATTAACACTTGGCTTCCCATGAGACTGAGCCTGTTCCAAAGTTCACTCTTGCCAACCCTCTACAAGGCATTCTGATTTTTTCTTTAAGCCATATTGCTCTCAGGAAATCTGTTGCCTGCAATCTGTGCACAATATACACAGGGTGTGGTTTAAAAAACATCTAAGTCGTGATTTGTAACCCACTCAGATTCACGTGGCTGTTCCTTTTACTTCACTTCTTTTTTTATAAATAGTGGTCAACACATTTCAGGGCTAATTTTGACTTCATTCAAATTGCAGATTACAGTTTTGAAGCTTTCAGCATAGGGAGCCTCTATATATTTTTATAAATGATTTTTTTAAGATGTAATAATAATATCAGTTAGTATACGTCAAATGCTTTGTGTTTGCCAGGCATTCAGCACACGTCATGTCACTGGATCATTACAGCAACTCTGTGAATCAAGTACTATTATGAGCCCCATTTTATGGCTGGGGAAATTCAATCTCAGAAAGGTTAAGTCACTTGCTCAGAGTCAAATAAGCAGAAAGTGGCAAAGTCAGGATCTGAACTCAAGGCTGTCTCACTCAAGAGCCAGCGATCTTGGTACACAATTTGGCCTCTCTAATGGATAATACATGTATTTATCTGTTAAAATATCAGGGAGAACAATCAAGAAACTTAACCTGCAGTTTGGGAAGAGAGAGACTTACTTTTTATTCTTGAGCTTCTTTTTGAACTTTATTTATCCTCCGTACACATTCTATTAGTGCCTTATATTGTACATTAGTATAAAAAACTAAATTAACTTTAAATTTTAAATAAATAAAATCCTCTGATTATTTTTGCCTTTTTTTTTTTGAATTGAAAGAATTGTCACAATAGTGTCATGTCTATACCTGAGTCTCTGAGTAATCTGCAAAGTTCACATGCTCTGACATTTTTTGAAAATTTATCTCAGTAAACTGCAGATCCAATATATATTGTATTCCTATTCTAGGTACTAGATTTCATATTTCAGTTTCTGAATTACTTTTTATTCTGCGATAATAGGTTGGTTTTTGGACCTATTTATTTTCAACGAAAGTGGTATGTTTCCCTTAAGAGATTTACACTCAGGTATGAATATTTTTACGTATTCATACATTGACCTCTGGAAATTCTAACACTGAGCATCCTTTAGCATTTGTGAAATAACCCTACATTACATAAGATACCCTGTTTGTGGATCAATTAATAAAAACGTAAAAGAATAATTAAAATTTTTAAATGAAAATTAATTTTACACTGATTGAGAAGTAAACATTACAGTACCCTTCAGGTTTCAGAGCCTCAGAGAGCTGTATCAGTCACACTAAAAGTCACTTGGGAGAATTTCTCGGTGGCTTAGAGAGGAAAAAAATTTTTAAGCCAAGAAAACACACGTATACTAACAACGATGTATCCTTTCCAACAAATCCAAACAATGTCTGCTTGTATCATCCAAATAGCTGGTGCTTCTAAAAATTAAAACAGAAATCCCTGTTAATGCCCCATCTCATAGTCTTGGGATTTGCTTAACAGATCACCATCGGCTTGTAGTAGGAGAAATCCGTAAGCCCCCTCTACAAGGCCCCTGTCCTTTCCGTTGCTTGGTTTTATTCCCCCAAGATTCTCAGAGCAAATTTGACATTCCTTACAAATTCCCATCCTCTAGCTTTGTATTCCTGATGTTCTTGAGGATAGCCATCGACAGCGAGTCCCACTCTAGCTGGCTGTTACAAAAACCTTTTCATTCAGAAGAAGGCAAGAGGTTTCAGCGACCGTGCACAGCCCTCTCATTCACACACTTCATAAACAACAAGACTTTGCCCAAGCCTCCCCTCTAGGAAGGTATTCCGGCTTTTTAGACACCACTTTGCAACATCGGTATCATTCCCTTCCCAAAGACCTTGCAGAAAAATTAGGGATTTCACAGCCTTGGAGAAGGGCTGGGAAAAACCGATGTCATTGCATATGGACTCATCAATTCAGTCCACATTTCAAAACAGCAGCTAACGCTTTCTTAAAACACAGACCTCAAAAATCCCTTTAGGATCGCGAGCAATTAAAAGGGAAAACATAACACCCCTTGTTCCCCATAAGACTCTGACGGATCTGAAAAATAGAACTGAATCAGAGATACAGAGGCTGGGCTCCTGGAGTAGGAAAATGGCTTGTCTCCTCTGGGCCTAATTCTTTCCTCTCAAACAGTTCCTTTTCAATTCAAGAAGCCATGCAGAGATGCCCCCTTGCAGGTTTTCATTTTTTAAAGGAAAGCCTGTCTGCCTCGCACTCGCCCCCATGATACTCACGGCAGCTGCCTGAGCTGGAATAAGTCCTCCTCCATGTCCGCGCTGCGCCAGGACGAGCCCTTTTCATGGCCCTTACATGGTGTTGGTGGATGGCTCGCGGTCGGGGTTTCAGCACCGGGGTGCTGGACAGCTCCCGCGCCGCTTCCTCCCTCGGCGGCAGCTGTTCGGGGGAGGGAGCCGCCGGGGACCAGCCCACGAGACAAAGCCGCCGCCGCCAGGAGAGTGGGCGGAGAGGAGGAGGCGGAGGGCAGAGCAGGCAGCGCGGGGAGAGGGGGCGGGGAGAGCCCTTCTGGTTAGAGGAATTTACAGGCTCTCCGTGGTTGGTGATGTTTTACTGGGTGCCTATAGGGCACACCAGCCTGTGAAATGGCTGTCGAGGTACCAATGAGCGCTCTTCGGCTGACACCGCCTCTCTAAATGTTTATTTGTAGGGATTCGTTTATGTTGTTTTCAGTTCGATATTCTTGAAACCCAGGCTGGTATAGCACACGAAGGGAATGAAAAATGTAAAGACAGTACGCATGAGTTAGGGTACTGTTTATTGAGCACCTACTGCATGCCAGGCATTGTAACAGGCACTGGGGCATATGCGAGACGACGAGTTAGGCATGTCACTGTCATCAGGGGGCTGCCAGGTCCAGTGAAATGAATCAAGAAAAAAAAAAAAGTTAAATATGAGAAGGCCAAAGATCACTCACTTCATTCATTCGGCAAGCATTATTGATTTCTATAGCCCTGACACCGGGGAATCAAAGATTAATAAAACCAAATCCCTGCCTTCAAAAATCCTCCCTCTCTGTTTCACCATTCCCTTCCTGCTAGAATAGCTGCCCTATTTAGAACTTAAGCTCCATAAAGGTTTGCTGATGCACCCCAAGGGCCTAGAACAATAAAACTTTATTTATGGGCACTGAAATTGGAATTTAATATCCCTCACTAAACTCAACCCCAGGGTTTTACATTGTGTGCACTCAATAAATGCTCCTTAAACTGAAAACAAACTGATCTTTCATTCAGGTGAGTAGGGATTCAGTATCTATTGTAAGCCACGGAAAGCCAGGGAAATGGTTTCTATTAGAGGTGGCAAGTTGGAGGCGCCCTGGTAGGGTGTCCAACTCATCCTGGTTTACCCAGGACCCTGAGTTTTCGCACTGGAAATTCCAGGTCCTGGGAAGCCCTGAGTCCCAGACAAATCTTGACAGTCGTTTACTCCACAACTGTAAGGTAGATCCACACAGAGATGTGTTTTGAGTAGTCTGAAGGGTTAACAAGAATACTTTAAAGATAAAGATTTAAGATTATGAAACTCTTAGAAGAAAGTATAGGAGTAGACCCTTAGGACCTTGAGTTAGGCAGTGGTTTCTTAGACACAACACCCAAAGCACAAGTGACAAAAGAAAAAATTAGATACGTTGGACTATATCAAAGTTAAAAGCTTTTATGCCACAAAGGACACAATTAAGAGAAGACAACCCATGGCACGGGAGAAAATATTCTCGAATCATATCCCTGATAAGAGACTTACTTCAAACAACATAAAGAACTCGTCCAACTCAATAGTAAAAAAGACAACAACATAATTTAAAAACGGACAAATAATACGAATAGATATTTCTGCAAAGAAGATGTGTGGCTGGCCAATAAACACTTGAAAAAATGCTTAACATCGTTAGTCATGAGGGAAATGGAAATCAAAGTGACAAATCCCACCACGCCCACCGGAATGGCTAAAATTAAAAAGCCAGACAATAGCTAGTGTTGGTGAGCATGTGGGACTGGACATTCCCCTCATCCACGGCTGCTGGGAAGGTAAAATGGGGCAGCCTCTGTGGAAAACAGTTCGGCAGTTTCTCAAAAATGGAAACACTGAGTTATCTCATGACCCCGTGATACCACTTAGAGGTATGTGCCCCTAAAAAATGAAAACGCAGTGCACACAGACCTTGTACACAAATGTTCATGGCATCATTATTTATAATACCGAAAAGTGGAAAACAACGCAAATGTTCATCAACTGGTCATCAAATTATATGCTTAAAAAGAGCAAATTGTGGGGTATGTAATTGCGTTTCAATAGAGCTGTTCTTTTGTTAAAAAAATAATAATTTTTTAATAATCACAACATTTGGCTTCCAAGTTGTTCAACAGTTAAAAGGAGAGATTTCACGTAGCAGGATCACCAGCTTCCTGGGGAAGAGGGAAGTTGTGTTCCTCAACCATTGGTCTGCCTTTTTCTCTGGCCACTAGCGACTGGGGCCTCCAGGCAGCCTGCCGGGCCCTATCAAGGCTGCAGTCAGCCTACAGCAAGCTTCCCACATTTAGATTCCCTCCCTGCTCTCTGGAGACTTTGGAGGCACCCCCCCGCAACCCCCAGAGCTGGGAGAACAGTACTTAGCACATCACAGGCATTTAAAAGATCTTACAGAATTAATGTTTTCTCTGTTTTCTTAGAAATATGGTTATAGCTTTCTAAAGCAGTGGCTTTCACCTTCGCGTGTCAGTCGGTAGCCCCCCAGAGGGCTTGTTAACATGCAGATGGCTGTCCCCCACCCCCAGAGTTTCTAATCCAGCAGGTCTGGGGGAAAGCCTGAGAGTTTCCATTTTGAACAGGCTCCCCGGTTCAACACTGACTCTGTTGCTCTGGGGACCATACTGGGCCCCCCTGTTCTAAAGTTGTATCCGGGTTAGATCATCTGCCAAGAAAAATACGACCCATGTTTGTTCAGACCTCTGATCTTTGAGACATCCTTGAGCAGATGTGAATATTATAAAGGCAGTTACTTCCAGCTAACCACATTATCCATCTGTCTGGGAAATGGGGGCATGCCAAAAGCCAGATGGGTTTTCTTTCACATCAGAGTAATGCATCACGATCTCTCACCTCAGATTCTTAAAACAAATCAATAGGGGCTGGAATAAAGACTGACAAGCTGCCCCTGAGCCTGAGATACTGACGATACAATTGTGTGTCGTGTACAAGTGGTTCTCCTGTCAACTGTGTTCTAAATCCTCTTACTATTATTAAGGTAATATTCCACTAGTTATAAAAATGGCATTTAATTTTTAAAAAGGAACTTGTGGATTTAAATTCATAAATAGATTTGTATTTTTTTTCCTTTCTCTGAAACTGGATAAAAAACCGAAAGGGGACAATAGACCTTTGGTGGTAGATCCCTGCTCTGCTAGCCAGGCTGGTAGGGTGGCAGTTCCACCCGGAGTCATTCCCAGGTCCCTGGCATTGTGCTGGGAGCTTTTAATTACCTACTGACTTTACCCTAGGAGCCAGTAGAAAGGGAAGGCTTGGCTAGGAGGTTAAGCCCTGTTAAAAAATGTAAAGGCTTACAACTTCAAAGAGTCCCTTGGTCACAAGTCTCATTCTCCTATGAAGCACAAGATGTCTAATCTACAAGGAGAGAGGCCTGAAGAGGGCAGAGAGAACTTGTTTTTTCCTTCAGTCCTGTCCTGTTTTTCTTCCTGCATTTTGGTAGGCTGGCTCAAAAGACCAACTCTAAAGCTCTCCTAATAAAACCATGATCCCTCAGACATTGCATTGCGAGAGGGACATAAAATAAGCAAGAGGTAAATGTGAATCAGCAGGCAGGACGCCTATCGAGACCTGAGGACGAGATTATCAAACAGAAGCCGTTCAAGGTATGAGTCAACATGGAAGAAGTGATGGTCTTTTCTCTGCAGTAGTGTGACTTGTATTTTCAATCTCTTTCATTCAAAGTGTTTCCTAATTTTCCTTGTTAATTCTTCTTTTACCTATTTATTATTTAGAAACACGTTATCTCATTTCCGTCGGTTTAGTGATTTCCCAAATTTCCTTCTGTTACTGATTTCTAATTTCACTGCATTGTGGTTGGAGAGCATACTTTGCATGGTTGCAATCTTTTTTAAGTTCACTGAGACTTACTTTATGGTCTACCGTATAGTCTATCTTGGAGAATGCTCCATGTGCACTTGAGAAGCAAGTGTATTCTGCTGTCGTTGTGGGGAATGTTCTATAGATGTCTGCTAGATATGGTTGGTCTACAGTGTTGCTCAAACTTCTCTTTCTTGGATGATTTTCTGTCTGGTTGTTCTATCCATTATTGAAAGTGGGGTATTGGAATCTCCAACTCTCCTCCTTCTCCTCCTCCTCCTCCTCCTCCTCCTCCTCCTCCTCCTCCTCCTTCTTCCTCTTCTCCTCCTCCTTCTTCCTCTCCTCCTCTTCCTTCTTCTCCTTCTCCTTTTCCTTCTTCTCCTTCTTTTTTTAAGTAGGCTTCACACCCACCAGAACCCAACACAGGGCTTGAACTCACCACCCGGAGATCAAGACCTGAGCTGAGATCAAGAGTCGGATGCTCAACTGACTGAGCCATCCAGGTGCCCTTCCAACTATTATTCTTGAGTTGTCCATTTTCCCCTTCAATTCTGTCCTCTTTTTCTTCATGTATTTTGGGGCTGTGTTGTTAAGTGTGTGTATGCTTACAATTGTTATATCTTCTTGGTGGACTGACCCTTTTCTCATCATAAAATGTCTTTGTCTCTAGTAACAATTTTTTTGGTCGTAAAGTCTATTCTGTCTCAAATTTGCATAGTCACCTCAGCTGTCTTTTGGTTACTCTTTCCATGGCAAGACCTTTTCCATTCTTCTACTTTCAACCTATTTGTGTCTTTGAATCTAAAATGAAACTCTTGTAGGGGTGCCCGGGTGGCTCAGTCAGTTAAGCGTCTGACTTTGGCTCAGGTCATGATCTCACACTTCATGAGTTCGAGCCCCACATTGGGTTCTGTGCTGACAGCTCAGAGCCTGGAACCTGCCTTGGATTCTGTGTCTCCCTCTCTTTCTGCCCCTCCCCTACTCACACTTCGTCTCTGTCTCTCTCTCTCAAAAATAAATAAGCATTAAAAAATAAATAAAATGAAATGAAACTCTTGTAGACAGCATACGGTTGGATCATATTGTTTTATCCATTCTGCCAATCTCTGGATTTTAGAGAGTTTAGTCCATTTACATTTAATGTGATCACTGATCATGTAGAAAACAAATTATGTTTTATGTCTATTTAGTTCCTCAATTCCCCCCATCATTGTCTTGTTTTGTGTTAATATATGTTTTCTAGTGTGCCGTTTTAATTCCTTTGTCATTTCCTTCACTGTATATATATTTTAGTCATTTTCTTAGTGGTTTCCTGAAGATTACCATTAACATCTCAATATATAACAATCTAGTTTGGATTAATACCAACTTAATTTCATTATTCTACAAAAACTTTGCCCTTGTGTATCTTCATTTCTCCCACCTTTTAAGTTGTTATGATACAAATTACATCTTTTTTTTTAAACTAGGCTCCATGCCCAGCACAGAGCCCAACATGGGGCTTGAACTCATGACCCTGAGCTCAAGACCTGAGCTGAGATCAAGAGTTGGACACTTAACTGACTGAGTCACTGAGGCACCCCACAAATTACATCTTTATGCATTGTGTGGGCACACAATGTTCAACATAGATTTATAATTATTGCTTTATGTAGTTGCCTTTTAAGTCAGAAGACAAAAATGAGTTACAAACAAAAAACACATTTTTCCATTTTTCATATTTACCTTTGAGTACCAAAGTTACCTTTGAAAGTATCTTTACAGATGCTCTTTATTTCTTCAGGTGGATTTGAATTACTAACTAGTGTCCTTTCATTTTATTTTTATTTTTAAAAATTAAAAAAAAAATTTTAACGTTTATTTATTTTTGAGACAGAGCATGAACGGGGGAGGGTCAGAGAGAGAGAGGGAGACACAGAATTTGAAACAGGCTCCAGGCTCTGAGCAGTCAGCACAGAGCCCGACGCGGGGCTCGAACCCACATACCGCGAGATCATGACCTGAGCCGAAGTCGGACGCCCAACTGACTGAGCCACCCAGGCGCCCCAAAAATTTTTAACGTTTATTTTTGAGAGAGACAGAGACAGAATGTGAGTGGGTTGGGGCAGAGAGAGAGGGAGACACAGAATCCGAAGCAGGCTCCAGGCTCCGAGCTGTCAGCACAGAGCCCGACGTGGGGCTCGAACCCAAGAATTGTGAGATCGTGATCTGAGCCAAAGTTGGACGCTCAACCTACTGAGCCACCCACGTACCCCAGTGTCCTTTCATTTTAATCTGAAAGATTCCCTTTAGTATTTATTGCAGGGCAAGACTGCTAGAAACAAATCTCAGTTTTTGCTTATCTGGTAATATCTTAATTTCTCCTTCATTTTTGAAGAGTAGTTTTGCCAGATGCAGAATTCTTGATCGACAGTTCTTTTTTCTTTTAGGACATTGAACATATCATCCAACTGCCTTCTGTTCCCTATGGTTTCTGATGAGAAATCAGTCGTTAATCTTTTGAGATTCCTTTTGTTTGAGAGTTACCTCTCTTTCTGCTTCCAAAATTATCTTTGTCTTTTGACAGCTTAATTATGTGTCTAGGTGTGAATCTCTTTGAATTTATCCTCCTTGGAGTTCCCTGAACTTCTTGGATGTGTAGAATTTATCCTCCTTGGAGTTCTCTGAACTTCTTGGATGTGTAGAATTTATCCTCCTTGGAGTTCCCTGAACTTCTTGGATGTGTTTCCCATCACATTTTAGCCATCATTTTTTTCAAATATTCTTTATGCCCCTTTCTTTTTCCTCTTTTCTGAGATTCCTATTGTGCATGTGTTACATGCTTGATGGTGTTCTATAGATCTCTAAGCCTCTGATCATTGTTCCTTCTTTATTTTTCTTTCTGTTCCTATAATGGATAATCTTGATTGATCTATTTTTGTGTTCACGAATTCTTTCTTCTGCCTGCTCAAATCTGTTGTGGAGTCCCTCTAGTGAATTTTCCATTTCAGTTATTCTTTCAAGTTCATAATTTCTATTTGATTTCCTTTTATAATTTCTATCTCTTTATTAGCGTCCTCTATTTGGTGAGACTTTGGTCTTATTCATTCCTTTAGCTCTTTGAACCCATGTGTAGGGAAAACCTGCACAGTTTTCCTGAATTGGGAAAAGTCCAACTCTCCTTCCAGGATTGTTCTTGTACTTTTCACACCACTACCAAACTCACCACACCTCTGTCACCAGATTTCTCATACCATGATTTCCCACACCCACCGATTCTCTGCAACATCAGCTGCATGTCTTACAATGTAACTCAATCCTGACACTGTCTACCTGGAGAGAATGTCAGATCCCACAGATGAAGGGCCCAGTCCCACAAAACTGCTTGCACCCCACTACAGATACCATCTGTAATTAGTAGGTCTCCAGGTTACCCACAGCTTCTGTTCAATTTGGCTAAGAATTGGAGGTTCCCATTACCCCCTCCTCTGGTTCACTGAATTTGCTAGGGTGGGTCACAGAATTCAGGGAAATAGTTCCTTACATTCATCAGTTTATTAAAGGATACGGATGAACAGCCAGATGAATAAAGACATAGGGTGAAATACACAGGGTGAGGACTGTGAGGGTCCCATGTGTGCAGGAACTTCTGTTCCCACGGAGCTGGGATGGCTTTGCCAACCTGGAAGCTCTCCAAACCCCTACTTTTGGGATTTTATGGAGGCTTCTTTATTTAAGCATGATCAATTATTAAGTCCTCCAGTCCCTCCTCTGGAGGATGAGGGGTAGAGCTGAAAGTTCCAAGCTTCTAATCATCCAGGAGCCATCCAGAGCCCATTCAGAATCACCTCAGTAGACCCAAAGACGCTCCTGGTGCTCGTATCACTTAGGAAAGTACAAAGGTTCCGGGAGCCCTGGGCCAGAAACTGGGGGCAGATACAAACACTTTGGAAAACTATCTGGCAGTTTCTTGAGGCAATGTGCTAAGGTCTTACAGGACTATTGTTTGAACAGGAGTGGGTGACTTTGAATGCCGTTCTTACCAGGGAAAAACAAAGAGAGGAATACAGTTACTGTTTGACAAGACATAAATTAACATCAAATAGGAGGAAACATACACGGTTAACCATATCCGAGTTCTGAAAGGCCTATTGAGGCTTGCGAGTTTAAGAGGGTGAATATACACAATGTACGAATTGATCAGCCATATAAATTAGATAATGATGACTGCATTTGCTAATTGCAAATTATTTTTATAAAGGACTACCTAGGAAAGGTTAAATGTGGTCTTATTATGACTATGATCAGGATCTGAGGTAAGATGAGCCTAAAGGCTGAGTTTTAGGATCCCCCTGGAGACTGGAGATCAACCAGGATATGAGTTACAAACATTGCAACAATTCAGAACTATTGCATAAAGAAAGGCAAAATTTTACATATAGTCTTCTCTTAAAAATTGCTTTTCTAACTAGAAGAAATAAATGATCAGTATAGAAATTCAGATAACATGCAAAAGCGTTCAGAAGAAAATGAAAAATATATATTACTATATACCACAAAGAGATAACCAGACTTACTACTTTGGGAGTATACCTTCCAATCATTTTGTGATGCAGGGACACCCATACATAAATATCTTTTTACAAATTTGAGATCATACTGATCCTATGATAGCTTGCTTTTTCACTTTTTTTTTTTACAAGTTTCTAATGAACATTTTTTACCAGAAGGGATGTCAATTTTGATACTGTTTCCCCTATGTTTTTCAGGTTTTAAATTTTTAATTATTTTTTGAATAAATAATGCATGCCCATGGTACAAAATTCACAAAGGACGAAAGGATGTCTTTCCCTGTCCTCAGTAACATATTTTCCTTACAAGAGGCAGGCTGTGTTCCCAGTTCTTTATTAGCCCTATATTTATAATCACTTAATTTTTATTCTCTCTTGCAAATAACAGCATTCCATTTCATTGTCCTGCACCTCACTGTTCTCTCTCAACATCTTGGAATCTTAGAACCTTCCTTGTCAACCCACAAAGAGCTGGCTCATTATTTTCATAGTACACAGTACTAAGCTGTGTGGGGTTCCCATAATTTTGCTGAATATTTAGATTGCTTCCAATCTTTGAGTATTAGCAATAAGGCTGCAATAAATATCCTTATTCTTGTGTGTGTATGGTACCTACTTAGGTGACAGAATATGCAGATTTTTTTTTTTTTAATTTTTTTCAAAGTTTTTAATTTATTTTTGGGACAGAGAGAGACAGAGCATGAACGGGGGAGGGGCAGAGAGAGAGGGAGACACAGAATCGGAAATAGGCTCCAGGTTCTGAGCCATCAGCCCAGAGCCCGACGCGGGGCTCGAACTCACGGACCGCGAGATCGTGACCTGGCTGAAGTCGGCCGCTTAACCGACTGCGCCACCCAGGCGCCCCAAGAATATGCAGATTTTTAATTTTTCTAAGTAGTTCAAACTGTCTAGGATGGAGATAGTCATTTACTCTCCCACAGGGATGCCCAAGAGTGCCTATTTCCTCATATAGTCAACATCACTGTGTGTTATATTTTTCATATTTCCAATCTGATATACATTCTATCAGAGAAAGGGACAGACAGAGACAGAGAGATCAATTTTAAGGTATTGGCTCATATGATTGTGGAAATTAGCAAGCCCAAAATATTTCGGGTGGGCCAGCAAGGTAGAGACCCAGAGAAGAGCCAATATTGTAGTTCAAGTCTGAAGGCCATCTGCTAGCAGAATTTCCTCCTGCTTGGGGGCCATCAGTCTCTTTGTTCTCTTCAGATCTTCCACTGATTGGATGCAACCCACTTATGTTAGGAAGGGCAATCGATTTTACTCAGAGTCTATAGATTTAAATATTAATCTCACCCAAAAAGACTCTCACAGAAATATCCGGAATAACCAAGTATCTGGGCACCAGGACCCAGCCAAGTTAACACATAAAATTAACCATCACACCCAGGGAAAAAGATGAGTTGCCTAAGTTCACGCAGTCCACCAGATGGAAGTTTCAGTCTAGATCTAGAACCAAGGATCTCTTTATTTAAGCCCAGTTCACACCTGTAGTCTTAATATTATTAACACTACATTTGACTCCCCAAAGGGTCCAGTTTGAGCAAAGAAACCCTTTTCACCTCTACTTAACATTTAGAAATCTAAGATGATTCTTATCAACTTCATCCCATCCCCTTCTGGCCCTGGGGTCAACCCATAACTCATCTGGGGAGTTGGCTGATATGAGGGCCAACTCTGTGCTCAGAGGACTTCTGGGAAAAACAACAACAGGAGAGGAGGGCAGGAGAGTGCTGGAGTGCTGTTTGAGGGAGAATTTACCCATTTTTGAGTCATTTTGTTGTTACTGTTAGGTTTTTTGTTCGGGTTTTTTTTTGGGGGGGGGGGATAGTCTTATGAAGCAACCACAGCTTGTATCCTTCTGTTTTTATTTTCTCTGCCTGGAAATAAAAAGCAGGTGTTTCACACTTGTGAAAGGATTGTCTTGTTTTTCCAGAACAGGCATGTAGACCCAAAGCCAAGGAGAAAAGACACCAAATGCTACATAATCTACCTTGAGAGAGTTGCCAACCAAACCCAGCCATTTGTGCCAGTCCTGCCCTCAGGGTTTATTAAGAGGTGTTGGGTCAGTGTGGCTTTTGAGGAGAGGGGCACTGAGGTCTCTACTAATGAGAGTACTCCAAGGAAAAGTCTGTGTCAAACCCTGTATCAAGTTGTAAAGGCTGGAACAGAATTCAATACCTTTTTAAAATCGATCAATCAATCAATCAGTCAGTCAATCAATTAATTTAGAGAGCAGGGGAAGGGCAGAGAGAGAGGGAGAGCCCCAACATGGGGCTCGATTTCACAAACTGGAAATCATGACCTGAACCGAAATCAAGAGTTAGATGCTCCACTGACTGAGCCACCCAGGCGCCCCTCAATGCTCTTTTTCATAGTCTACCTATGTGGTAGGAAAATACAGCACAATGATAACTTTTTAAAAATACTAAAAAGGCTCTCGTTTGGATTCCAGATCTTTCTTGTGGCTTTGTGTGACAACGCGATCACAATTTCTGAAGTCTGCTTTCTGAGACACAGGGGAGGTAGGAGAGAAAGTGGGAAAGGTATTCAGAGCTAGACTCCTCTCTCTCCGGGTCACTCCCTGCTCCGGAGTCTGGGAGAAGACTTTTGAATCACGTTTGAGTTTTAAATAAGAAAATAAACGGGACAGTGATTTAAATATTGAAATGAGATGGCAGTGGCTACAAAGTTGCGTTATTTAGGGACCTACTCCTTGGTGTCAAAGGACCAAGACTGACTGTAACAGGTGGGGGCAGTTGGGAAAACACCGCCTGGGGTTTTTATCCCGTGGAGGTTAGGATCTCAAATAAGCCATTTACCTGCAAAACAATCCCAGCAACTGAAAGATGCCTAAGGCTCTGACAGATGACCTTGTGATCTTCCAGGATGCTGCAAATCCTTGATCTGCCTGATGGATGTGAGAGCGGGCACTGCCTGGTTTCTGGGAGCTGTGTTATCAACATAAATTAGTAATTTGTCTTTATTTTTAAGAACTTCTATTAGTCAATGACAACCGCACCCATGCTGGTCAGATGAGCAGCGGGGGTCAGGCTGCAGGCATTGTTAACTTCATGGAATGAGGAGTACAGATCTTCCTTGACCTGTGATGTGGTTATGTTGCCCTAAACCCATCATAGGTGGAAAATATCCGAAGTCAAAAATGCATTTAATGCACCGACCCTACTGAACATCACAGCTTAGCCTAGCCTACCTTAAATGGACTCAGAACGCTTACGTTAGCCTACAGTTGGGCAAAATCATTTGGGAGTCTTGGATTTTAAAACTTTTCTCACTCTTGGTCAGTGGTTGCTAGGGCTGAAGGTGGGCAGAAGACTGGACTACAAAGGGACAGGAGGTAATTTTGTGTGTGTGGGGGGAGGTTGTGGGAAGGTTCTATATCATGGTATCGATTGTGGTAGTGGTTACACGATTATGCATTTGCCAAAATTCACAAAACCAAATATAGTTGAGTCTTACTGTATACATTATACTTAATTTAAAAGGAACCCGACTATTTCTCAATTTTAATTTGTAATAGTATAAGTATAGTTAGATATAACCCACATGAACAAAAGCTCTCAATTTTTTTTTCAAGCTCAATTAATTTTTAAGTATACCAAGGGGTCCTGAGACCAAATACTTTGAGAACCACTGAGCTAAAGCATTGATTTCTGTACTAAAGCAGGCGCCATCACTTGCTCTGGAGTTAGAGAAAGTGATTAAAAGGGAGGGCACACATTCTCTCTGGCTCTAATGCTGAAAAGCTGTGTTGTCCAATGTGGTAGCCACTGGCCACGAGCAGCTATGGAGTGCATGAAAAAGGAGCTGGTTCAAATTAAGATGTACTTAGACAAAAAAAAAAAAAAAAAGAATGTAAATGGTCTCATTAACAATGCTTACAAAGAAATGACAATATCTTGGACATATCGGGTCAAGTAAAAGCTATTGCTAAAATTAATTTCAGGGGCGGGCGGGGAAAAAAAGAAAAATAAAATTAATTGGATTTTTTTTTTTTTAACTTTCATGTGGCTATCAGATCATTTAAAATGTGACCTTGGTTATATTTCAACCGTACAGCGCTCTTCTGGGGACACTCAGACTTCCCTGCCAATCTCCTTTCCTCCATTTACAAGCTACTTGTAAGCATCGTGGGTCTCCTGGGATGTGAAGTGTGGGTCATGATACGGGTGCTGTGAAGGCTGAAAGTAATGCATGTGACGTACTCAGCAACAGCAATGCACGCAAGTACACCTTATGTTTGGTGGCTGTTATCAAAGGCCTAGGTTTCTCCATTGATGCCGTCAGAGACGGACCACAGGCTCACTAAGGCCCTTCCTCTGCAACCTATGTCCACTCTGACGACAATAATAACTATTGGTGGCCGAGGCCTGATCCCCGCTTTCGGGCTGGGCTGCCCTCTTCATAACGAAGAAAATTAAAATGACCCCAGGGGCTGGAAGTGGGACATCTGTATGTAAAACGAACGGAGCCCGAACAAAACTTGAAAAACCAAGCGGGCCGCAGGGCCTCCCTCGGTAACCGACGCCCGCGCGCGTTGCTAAGCGGGGAAAAAGAAAAACAAGGATGTGGTCCGTCGTCTCTTGTTCTCCGGCGGCGGCTGCTTCCGGTTCTCCGGGGAGCCGGTCCCCGGCCTACCTTCCCCGGAGGAGCTGGGACTGTGGCCGCGGGTTCCGCCGCCTCGGGAGCCTTCGGAGCCCTCAGTTCAGCGAGGTGGTGGCGGCGGGGGGCGCGGCGGCGGGTCTCCCGCGCGGCCGCGATGCTGAGCTCCCGGGCCCAGGCGGCGATGACCGCGGCCGACAGGGCCATCCAGCGCTTCCTGCGGACCGGGGCGGCCGTCAGGTGAGCCTGGGGGGGGGGGGGGGTGGTGGCGGGGAGGGGGCGGCCGGAGAGGCCGGGGCCAGGGTCCCCAGCCTGGGCCTGTGGCGGCCTTTTCACGGCCCTGGCAGGGTCCCCGGGGCCGGAGCGAGCATTCTGGAGGTTTCTGCGTCGGGCTTGGTAGGAGACCCAGGCCCCGAGGCGGGACGGGGGATGGGCCTCCAGGGCCTCCAGTTGTTCGGCAACGCAGTTCTGTCAGCCCTCCCCAGTTCTTCTAGCGCCCCAAATTCTCTCAGCGCCCTGCCCTCCCATCCCCGCCCGCCACTGCCTCCTCCAATCCTGTCCTTGTCTCCAGAACTTCCAGACACCCTCGGGCTCGTCAAAGCCCCGAATTCTGCCAGTGCCCCTCAGACCTCTCAGGGCCTCGCAGGCCTCCCAGGACCCCTTAATCCTTTCAGGGCACCCCCAGTCCTTCCGGACTCCCCAGCCATGTCAGTTCCTGGTCTGCCCGCGCTCCCCAATCCTGCCACGGTGCTCTCACGCCCTGCAAAGCACCCCGGGTCTTCCTCGATTTGGGCAGTACCCCTATTCCTGTTGCCCCCCACCCCCCACCGCCTAGTTAAGCCAGGGATCGCTGATTCTCAATCTTATTAGTGAATCTCTATCTTGCAAGAGTCCCTGAACCGATCAGCACCCCTTAACCTGTGAAGGCTTCCAGTCCTGGTATGGTCTCCCATTCCTGCTAGGAACCCCAATAGTATGGGTCCCCCAATCGTGTCAGGGTCCCTATTTCCCTTCTCTTACTCATCCTCCCACAGGCTCCAGGCTTGAGAGCTGAGCGCTGCACCCCCATTCCTGACCCTAAATGACTGAGACCTGCCGCTCATCTCAGCTTCCTTCCTCTGGAACTGGAGCAGGTTTAGGGAGCTCCCAGGGCTGGGAGCCCTCAGCGGCCGTCCTGTCCAGTGCCCCCATTCTGCAGGTGGCAAACAGGCCCCGAGTCGGCTTTGCCTACAGCTGACCTCACAGTAGAGCTGGGGGAGAAGACAGGTCTTTTTACTCCCAGACCCCACTACTCTCCTCGGGTTGTCATTTTGCAGGGGAATGGGGTTTCCGGAGTCACCATGTGCTGGGGTTTTTGTCCATACCCTGCGGAGGACCTGGGCAAGCCCCCGCTCCCATCCCTTCGACGCTCTGTCCTTCAGGTTCCCGCACGAGGTTTGTGGTTTCCAGCACAGACCCGGCAGCCCGACGGGCATGCGCTCAGATCCCCGCGGTCTCTCTCACTTTGACGGAGTTGGCTCGTCTCTTGGTTTCCTCATCCGTGAAAATGGAGATGATAATAAAATCTACCTCTGTGGGATTGTTCTGAGGATGGGATAAGATCATCACAGTGCCTGGCATAGAGTATGCACCCCTAAATATTGGTGTTTGGTTAGGGGCGCCTGGGTGGCTCAGTCGGTTGAGCGGCCGACTTCGGCTGTGGTCATGATCTCACCGTTCCTGGGTTCGAGCCCCCTGTCGGGCTCTGTGCTGACAGCTCAGAGCCCGGAACCTGCTTCGGATTCTGTGTCTGTCTCTCTCTCTGCCCTCCTCTGCTCATGCTCAGTCTCTCTCACAAAAATCAATAAACATTTAAAAAAACTTTTTTTATGCTTTCAGTGATGGTTCTTTTTAACCTTTCAGGGCAGTTTCGTTAACGCACCTGTTGTGTGGAAGTCAGCACAGTAGTGCACGAAGAAATTCAAGAATAGCTTTCACAAATGAAATTGAGATTATAATACTTAATAATTGTAGCAGCTAACGTTTATTAAGCCCTCTGGGTTTTTTTTTAAATATTTACTTATTTTGAGAGAGAGCACGTGAGCGTGGGAGGGGCAGAAGGTGAGAGAATCACAAGCAGGCTCCACGCTCAGCACAGAGTCCCGACGCGGGGCTCGATCTCACAACCGTGAGATCACGACCTGAGCTGCTCTCAAGAGTTGGATGCTTAACTGACTGAGGCACCCAGGCTCCCCGAGCCCTTACTTTGCATCCTGTGCATTAGTGCTTGTTTGATTCTGAGAATTCCATGAGCTGGATCTCGTGATTGTGCCCATTGCACAGGTAACAGAACCGAGGCTGCGAAAGTGGAATGATGCCCTGAGGAATAGAAAAACCAGAATTGAGCCAGATTAATGCACCTGTCCTTTCCTAACCCAGCTCTGTGCATGTTCTATGGACTCTGTCTTAGGAGAACAAAGATTGATTTGGAATTCCGTTATCAGTTATGTATCGTATTAGTTGTGACCTTAGGGAGGTGTTGGTTGTCGGAGACAGAGTTACTCATATCACTAGTGACTCCTCATCGAGTTAATGTTGACTGAGCTGAGCTCAAAACAATGTTCACGGGAGCCAAATATTGGCATAAGAATATATTACACACACATATATACACATATCTAACACATATATACCAGTATATGTTGTATGTATGTGTATACACACACACACACACACATATAGTTTGTCTTATTTGGTGGAAATACATAACTTTGCATAAAAACAGTGTTTTAAATTGCTGAAATGTCTTCGTTTGTAGTAAAATAACTTCAGTGTTTAAGCCAAGCCTCAAATTAAAAAAATTTTAATTTAGTAAATGTTTAGTAGATCGGTTATGCTATATATAGTATGCCCCTTCCCTATTTAGTATTTCTATATGTTGTCTCCAGTATCCAGTCATTCAGTAAATATTATTAGGAACCTGTTAGTTGCCAGGCATGATCTAGAGACTTGGGATATGCCAGTGAGTAAAAGAGACAAAGATCTCTGCCCACAGGGACTTGCATTCCAGTGGGGGAGACAGACAATAGCCCTAGTTAATGAGTGAATGTTACATTAGAAGGTGGTAAAAAGAAAAAGCAGAACTGGGTAAAAGGAACCAGGAGTACAGGTTCTAATTGTTGGTTAGAAGTGAAGGGGAGGGGGGCGCCTGGGTGGCTCAGTTGGCTAAGTGTCCCACTTTGGCCCAGATGACATGATCTCATGGCTCTTGAGTCAAGCCCCACATCATGATCTCACGGCTCCACGTGAGCCCGGTGTCAGGCTCTGTGCTGACAGCTCAGAGCCTAGAGCCTGTTTCGGATTCTGTCTCCCTCTCTCTCTGCCCCTTCCCCGCTTGCACCCTGTGTCTCTCAAAAATAAACAAACATTAAAAAAAATGAAAAAAAAAAAAAAGAGATGAAGGGGAGGTAAGAGAGAGCCATGCAGTGATCCGGCAGGGAGGGAGCATTCTAGGCAGAGGGAGGAGCAGTGCAAAGGTCCTGAGGTGGCCTGTGTGACAGCAGCGTGGGAGGCAGAGTAAGGGGAGAACCTTGGCATGCCCCCTGAGGGAGATGGGGCTTCTGTGCTCTGACTTCGGTTTTAAATCCTGACGTCTGAACGTGCTGATTTTCAAGACATAATCCTAACAGTATCATTACCTCAACTTGAAAGTGAGGTGTTTGGTGGGCCATTGGGTTATTTTGATGAAATGTTATTTCTGTGCACCTGTGTCTATAGTCATACGTATTGTGTCCATGATGAGGGAAGAGTGTAAGCCTATTTTCTTTTTTAGATATAAAGTCATGAAGAACTGGGGTGTTATAGGGGGACTTGCTGCTGCCCTTGCCGCAGGGATCTATGTGATTTGGGGTCCCATTACGGAAAGAAAGAAGCGTAGAAAAGGTAAGAATGAGGTCATCGCAGCCTAGTCTGTGCCCTTGACCCCAGCCCTTCCCGTCCCAAAACAGTACAAAAAAGGGAGGGTTTTGTTGTTGTTGTTCTCTTGTATCTTCGGTTTCTGAACAGTACTTTCTTTTAAAAAGAGAAGTTCATTTTAACGACTCATTATTTTAGACCCTGTAGTGAAAAGATTTCTGTTTCACCCCCTCTACAGTCTCGAGTTTGAGACGTGCTCCGTAATGAAAAAGTTCACGTGGCTGTTCTCCTTAACATGGTACTCGTGTTGTTCAGTGCCACAACTGACTCATTGTGTGACGCGCTTGTGGGTTCACTGACCAGCAGCTAGTCACGAGTAAACGTTTCAAGTTAGTGTCTTTAATACAAAATTCTCTTTCCTTAAAAAAGTACCCCCTCTTGTAAATGCTGCTCTCACTGTGTTGATTAAAAGTCAGCAACAACAAGCAAACCAAAAAGGGGATAGGTGGAACAAAATGTTGAACGTTGTTAAATCTGGGGGTGGTTCCGATTAGAGTCCGTTACGTATCCTCTCTTCTTTTGTGCACGTTTGAGAACTTTGCATTAAAGAAAAGTTTCTTAAAAAGGTTTCAGCAGAAGAGGGAAGTACGTCAGGTTTTGTTGATCTCTTTGCAGAAAGACTGATCACAGTTGCTGTGGTGGTGTCTTTTGAACTGATTCTAAGAACAAGATCATTGTCCTGGGGAGCAACAAAAGAGCAATTGTTTTCTTCTGTTCTGAGAAACATTGCTTTCTTATCAAAGGAGGGAGAAAAGGGGCGAAAGAGAGAGATGTTGTTACTAAGTGTTTTTGTATACTCAGCGTAAACCAAACTGTGCCAGACACCGTGGCGGCCTTCAGATGTAACACGTGACGGGGGACCTCCTTCTGTCGTTTACAGTCTCCTGAAGGAGCCACACTAGGACCGGGCCTCGGCGCGGATCGAATGCCTGGCCCCCGATGTCAGTGGGCACGGACTTTGTGAGATTGGGATTTTAAACTCCAGGCCACAGTGCAGAAACTCTGGCTCCCAAATGGGAGAGAAAAAAAGAGCCGGTCCCATGTGATGTGCTGTTGTCTTCTTCCCCCGACTTTTTCAGGGCTGGTGCCCGGGCTGGTCAACTTAGGGAACACCTGCTTCATGAACTCCCTGCTGCAAGGCTTGTCTGCCTGCCCCGCTTTCATCAAGTGGCTGGAAGAGTTTACCACCCAGTACACCAGGGATCAGAAGGAGCCCCCCCCACACCAGTATTTATCCTTAACCTTGTTGCACCTCCTCAAAGGTATCTAACTGGGAGTTTAAAGGGGATTGTGTGCGTTTTGAAAGCAGCAGCCCAGGTGACAGGCAAAAGGTTAATAGCCTTTGTGTGAAAAAAGATCGTACAGATCGTTATGGAAAACAAACAAACAAAACACAGAGGGTCCAGTAGATACAAACAGCTATTTTTTTAATTAAAGATGTAGCCATTTTTAAATTATCGTCAGCTTATTAATAGGCTTTTTTAGGGAAGAAAACACATCCACTGCCACTTAAGCATTTTGATGGTGAGAAGTACTCTGGTTTATTAAAGTTTAAAGAAAAGAAGTGTCTTAGCCTAAGAGGTAAGGTAATTCGCAGAAGAAATAGTACAGATTGTATGCAGGTTCACAGTGTTATCTAACAGACCCTCAAATAGTCAACGTGGCCATCATCGGAGAAATATAAATAGCATACTGGAGGGGTTATCGTCGTTTTGCTTGTCAGCAAAGACTGAACAATCCACAGTTCTGATGGGTGACGTGTTCACATGTGCTGGTGGTGGTGTAACGTAGGGCAGACTTTCTGGAAAGCAGCTTGGAACCACACAGTGATAGCTTGCAAAACGCCCGGTTCCATTTGACCTAATAATTCTGCCGACCGTGATTTGCACTCGCCTGAAATGGAATTCTGAGAGCAAGCCAGTTTAGGAATGGCTGAACAGCAACCCCGAGCTTGGGAAGTCACATATATAACAGTCTTGGTAAAGGGTGTATCGGTAAAGGAAATCACCAGTCCAACTTCATTTTTAGGCCAGTTCTTTTGACTGTAGAACTAGTTTTTCCTCCCATAACATCTGTTAACATCCCAAGGACATTCCACAGAACATGATTTGGGAAATGCTATTGTATGTACAAAGATCTCCCAACACTTTGTTACAAAGGAGGGCAGGGGGTAGAAAATGTCGATGTCCAGCAGTAGAATGATTAAGCAGTCAACGAAATATTACGTAGCCGTTATGAATCATCTTTATAAAGTGTTGTGTTGTATTGTTTTTTTAATTTGGGCGAGGCATAGGCTGTGATACCGAGTTTAAAAAGAGCAGTGTTCAAAATACAATGTAATTTGACTTCAGCAAAGCAAAAATGTCCACAGATAAAGGCCGGACAGGCCGTTTTGGTCTTGTGCAATTGACAGTTTGGGAACATTAAGAGAAAACAAAACAACCATATTTCTACAGCTTACTCTCACAGTCAGGAAGAAAATGGATTTAAAAAACAGCTCATTGTTGCTTCCCTGGGGTGTTTTCCCCGGCGAGCCCAGCCTGACATGGAAAGTGAGTTCTACTGTTCTGTATAACAGGCAGTTTGAAAATAATTTCTTCTAGGGGTGCCTGGGTGCCTCAGTCGGTTGAGCGTCCCACTTCGGCTCAGGTCATGATCTCACGGTTCATGGGTTTGAGCCCCACGTTGGGCTCTGTTTTGACAGCTCAGAGCCTGGAGCCTGCTTTGGATTCTGTGTCTCCCTCTCTCTCTGCTCCTCCCCCGCTCACGCTCTCTTTCTGTCTCTCTCAAAAATAAACATAAATAAAAAAAATTTTTAAAAATCTTCTACTACCCTGTTAAAAATAAATACCATTCCAGAGTGAAAAGCTGAAATGTCCCTACAGGCAGTATAATGCAGGTTCAGGAGCTGTCCTAGCGTGACCTCCGGTCTCCCCTTTTCACACGCGTGATGCTGTGCTGGGAGCCAGAGCCGTGCAGGGCCACTCCACCTCAGTCTGTTCTCCCCTCTCTGTGTCTGCTTCTCAGTGACTTTTTATTTTGGTTTTTAGAGGTAATTTTTAATTATACAAGTAATGCATGAACAAATTCTCCTTGTAAAAAATTAAACCATTACATAAGGCCATAATAGTTCCCTTTATCACTGCCCCAATCCTGTTCCCCTCCTTTCTTCACAAAGTAAAATATAAGTGTATCCTTCCAGGCTGTTTTCTATGCATTGAAATATGTTTTTAAGTACCCACAAAAATTATATATTGTCTCACTTATGTTTTTTCCTAAGTAAATAATCTAATACATATTGGAGAAATGTCCATGTACCTACATATAGCTTTACCTCCTTCATTTTTTTTCTCTTTTGTGAGTTTATTGGTCTTCTGTCTTCTGTGAATTGCCTACTCATTTCCATTGCCCAGTTTTTTGTTTTTGGGGTTTTTTTAACTAAAAAAATTTTTTTTATTTATTCATTTTTTGAAAGAGCAGGGGAGGGACAGAAAGGGAGAATCCCAAGCAGACTGCACTGCCAGCGCGGAGGCCGAGGTGGGGCTCGAACCTGCACACCGCAGGATCGTGACTTGAGCCAAAATCAAGAGTCGGATGCTTAACAGACTAAGCCACCCAGGCGCCCCTCTGTTGCCCAGTTTTTAAAAATTGCGGCAGGATACCCATAACATAAAACTTACCATCTTAACCGTTTTTAAGTGCACATTTATGTGGCACTGAGTACATTCACATTGCTCTGCAACCATACCCCTCTTCATCACCAGAACTTTTCCATCATCCCATATCGAAATTCTGTATCCGTTAGGTAGTGACTTCCCATTCTCCTCTGTCCCCAGACCCTGGAAACCACTCTTTTACTCCCTGTCTCTGAGTTTGACTCTGTATCTCATAGAAGTGGAGTCATAGAATATTTGTCCTTGTGTGTCCGGCTTGTTTCACTCAGCACAGCATCCTTGAAGTTCATCCGTGTGGTAGCAGGTGTCAGAATTCTGTTCCTTTTTAAGGCTAACTATGAATAATGCTCCATTGTATGTACATACCACATTTTGTTCATCCACTCATAAGTCAAGGGACGTGTGGGTTGTTTCCACCTTTGGCTTTTGTGAATGATGCTGCTGTGAACGCGGGTGTGCAGATACCTACCTACTCGTGTCCCTGCTTTTTATTGTTTTGGTTGTATACCTCCAAGTGGGATTGCTGCACCAAATGGTCATTCCGTTTAATGTTTTTGAGGAATCACTATACCGTTTTCCATTTTTTTTTTTTTTTAATTTTTTTTTTTCAACACTTTTTATTTATTTTTGGGACAGAGAGAGACAGAGCATGAACGGGGGAGGGGCAGAGAGAGAGGGAGACACAGAATCGGAAACAGGCTCCAGGCTCCGAGCCATCAGCCCAGAGCCCGACGCGGGGCTCGAACTCACGGACCGCGAGATCCTGACCTGGCTGAAGTCGGACGCTTAACCGACTGCGCCACCCAGGCGCCCCACTATACCGTTTTCCAGAGCAGCTGCACCAGTTTGCATTCACACCAACAGGTGTGCAGAGGGTTCCAGTTCTCCACCTCCTCGCTCACGCTCGTTATTGTCTGTCTTTTTGATAGTAGCCATAATGGGCGTGAAGTGATTTCTCATTGTGGTTTTGATCTGCATTTCCCTACTGATAAGTGATGTTGCGCGTAAGTTTTTGTGTGGCCATTTGTATAGTTGTTTTGATCGTTTTTGTTTTTTTTTTATAAATGTCTACTCAAGTCCCTTGTCCATTTTTGAATTGGGTCGTCTGTGTTTTTGTTGTTGTTGAGTTTGGGGAGCTTTTAACACGTTCTGGATATCAGTCCCTTATCAGATATGTGATTTGCAAACCTCATTCACTTTCACAATTGTGCAGTATCCAGAACGTCAGGATACCTCAGTTTATTTAGCTGTTGGCTTCCGGTGCCTTGTGGTCATAGATGGGCCCCAGCGAATGGTCTTGTACGTGCCCCTAGTGCACACGGGCCTGTGTATGCCTGCAGTAGATCCTGAGAAAGTCAGACTGCTAGGACATGAATCATAGGACATGAAAGTTAGTGGATATTGCTAGCAAAATTAGGCTAAAGGAGACATTAAAATTTTCCTTGAGAGGAAAAAAGCTACCACACAGGCTGCTTGAGGGGCGTAAGAGGAAGAAGGAGGCTCGGTTGCTGTCCTAATGGGCGCCCTTTGTTCTGGAGGGTAAAGATGTGACACCAGGGTCCTCAGTGCTAAGAGGAGCCTCAGGACTTAGCACTGGCTCCCCGGGCTGCTGCTTCTCCACAGGCTACCCCCCCCCCCCCCCCCCCCCCCCCGCCAAAGTCCCCACCACGTTCAGGCTCCTGAGTCAGAGCCGGAAGTGTCCAAAGGACTGTCTCCAGTTTACCAACTGCAAATTAAAGAGAAGCAACAGGCTGGCTTAGTCGGTCTGGAGGTAGTTGAACTCGGGAAACTGCACAGAGGTGGCGGGCCCCTGTAATTTTTATGTCCCACACTCTGTCTAGCAGCGCTGGGCCGGCGAGGCATGTGATGGAAGGGGGCCGTCAGGATCAGGAGTCCTCAAACTCTGGCCCGTGGGTCAGGTCTGCTCTGCGGCCTGTTTTTGCAAATAAAGTTTTATTCAAACAGCCATGCCCACTTACTTGCGGTCTGGCTGCCTTGGTGCCACAGCAGCAGAGTTGAGGAGTCGCGGCAGAGCCCACAGAGCCTAAAACGCCTACCGTCAGACCCGTTACAGAAACAGCTTGCCAACCCTTGATCTAGCTGTGATGACAGTATAGACTCGTGAGCCCGTCACACGTTCATTTTTGTTTGTTAGGCTTGGTTTTACATATGACTGAAAAGTGAACTACTCAGCAGACCCTTTCATGCTGCCCTGTAGAGCTTGTCCCGTGATGATCAGAAACTCCAGTGCAGACAGATACTAGCAGAGGCCCCGTGGCCCCAGAGAGAGTCCTGTTGGGTGGGGTGGGGCGAGGGGGTTAAGCACTGAGTGTGGGTTGGACTAGATGAAGTCTTCAGGGGCCTCCCGCCTTCAGAGTTGTGAGTTAAAATCATTTCATTCAGGAGGAATCTCGCAACAATTTATATCGATGACGATAATTCAAATAGCCGAAATCAAGTACTTCATTTAAATGCTATAGCCTCATGAAAGATCACATTCCTTCAGCAAATACACGGTGCCTAACAGCCCTCTGTGCATTGGTTGAGGCTAGAAAGAGGAATAATGAAAGAACCATAACTCAAGGTGGATTTTACAGCGAGAGGCTTAATTAGCTTTGATATGTTGTGCAGGACAGGTTTCCTGGCTTGTTGTTAGGCTAGTGAATTTACTAACGGCGTCACCTTTTTGGTTTCCAGCTTTGTCCTGCCAAGAAGTTACTGACGATGAGGTCTTAGATGCGAGCTGCTTGTTGGATGTCTTAAGAATGTACAGATGGCAGATCTCTTCATTTGAAGAACAGGTGAACCTCCCATTCTGCCCGCTAACGCGCTGGGGCCTGAGCTCGCGATGACGGCTGAAAAGTAGCCTCGTTGCTAAGGCATGAAGAAAAAATGCCAGTATCGACCTTGCGCTCGCCTGCCTTCAGTGTACATTTCTGTGGCATTCTAGCCTGCCTTAGTATTCTGGGACCAGATCGCAAGTTCTGTTCCCATTCTCGCGATCAGAGGAGAAATGCAGCGGGTTTTGTTTGTTTCTTACCCGTTGGGTGGAAAGGTTAGCAGGATAGGGCAGGAACACCTCATTGCCAAAGAGCCAACCTCTTTTTGTTCTGGAGTGACTTTGCACGTCATTGGATACCAGGGCCACCTGGATCTTTCAGAGAGGCGGGTGGCTTTACCTTTGGGGTTCAGAGGGGCTTTTTTGAACCACACCCCCATTTTTAAAAAGAAATCCGTTTTTAGAGGCTAGATGAATTGAAGTAGCCCCAGAACTTGAGCAGCTGTCACATGCACCCCCAGGGCCTTCTTCCAGCCACTCATACTCCCTTTCCCACAACTGCAGGGTCACTGCCTTTTTTGGTCCTGACCACACCCCACCCCCTCAGACCGCTGCTATTGCCGACGGTGAGTCTGAGACCGAAGCTGAGAGTTAAGTTGTAGGGACAGGGCGTTTAGCTTCCGGTGATGTGCTGGTACGGCCTCCCTGGCTACCTTTCCAGGACGGTCTCGGGACCAGCTTTGCGTGGGCGGCTTCTGCCTCCACCATCCAGATAATAGACCCAAGAAACGGGAGACAGCCCGTGGGTCCTCACAAGGGTGGGGCAGGAGTGAAATGCGTTTAAAAACGCTGAAAAGTGAGGGGGGGAAGGCTTCCCAGCCCCCCTTGTTTTTAAAGACTACCTCTGTTTCCAGTTCAGTCTGAAGCTGCACAGGCGTTACTTTGTAAACCGGGTGTTGACGCTCTTTCTACTTCCTTACAACGCATCTCGACGAATCCCTTGTATGTTGAAACGTTTCTCCATTTAGAAAATCCTTACTAAATCCTCCTCTGGTAACTGGCACGATTTAGCTGCATTTTCCTCTCTCTAACCCGAGAGAATGGCTGAGATGTAGTCCCAGGGACATCGGATACCTTTGCTAAGTCGTGCTTGTCTGTCAAGGACCCTTGACTGCAGTTCCAGTCACTCCTTGGATGTATTTCCAGCAGCTTCAGCAGGTGGCAGTCACTGAGCCCTGCGCTGTGCACGGGAAAGAGGCAAGCATGGCTGGCCGCCAGCCTCTTGCCCTCTGGAGGCAGCCAGAGCTACTGGCCCAGGGCCTTGTCCGCATCTCCGCTTTACTGACCTAGTCGGTCAGCAGCAGACTCGCACCGTCAACCACTCTTCAGGGTCTAGAGCCAGGGCTGTGGCAGCTGTGTTGGGCCACTGTGCCTCCGTTGAGTTCTCTGATTTAATCCTCACTACGACCCCGTCAGGACTCACGGTCACTGTCCCCGTCTTGCGGATGAGAACGCCGATGCTCGGAGGAGCAGGGTGGCTTGCCCGAAGTCACACGGCTCTCTGAGTGGCAGAGCCAGGGCTGGAGCCCCGCTGGTGCTAAAGTGCCCGCCGAAGCCCCGCCCTCGTCTGCGATACCTTCCTTTCCTCGAGGCCGAGGAGCTCCGTGGCTCACAGACACGATAGGGTTGGGTCTGACGGCATCTTGTCTTGAGATTTTTCCCTCTGGCGAACCCCTGCTCCAGCTTCAAGGGTTGGTCCAGATGCCTTGTCTGTGAGCTGCCCTGGAAAAGCTGGTCCCTTTCAGGCTGCGGCAGCGTCACTCGATAAATAGCCAGGCTGCCGCGTCCACCCCTGGGTTGTGCGTCCTTCGAGGGCCTTGCCCTTTAGCTTTGTACCTCCATCACTCTCCATCACGGCCATTCATAGCCTAGGAGGGGCTTCATTTATACGTGCAACAAATATTTATTTTTTTTTAAGTTTACATCCAAGTTAGTTAGCATGTAGCGCAATGATGATCTCAGGCGTAGAATCCAGTGGTTCGTCCCCTGCAACAAATACCTATCGAATGCCTGCCTCGGGCAGGGCTTGTGCGGGGCCTGGGGTTCTAGCGGCAAACATGGCTTGCAGGTTTCTGTGGACAGTAAAGAGGTCATTTCAAAATGTGCTAACCACAAGATAAGCGTGCCGATGTGACAGTGACCGTGCGAGTGTCAGGGGCCTGGCGCTGGCGGGGAGAGAAGAGCAGTGGGGGGACTCCTTCAGGTAGAGAAGACTCTTCTGGAGACCCGAGATTTTTGCTGGGACCTGAAGTCTGAAACGAAGTGAGTCCTGTGAAGAGCCTGGGTGCGGGGCGAAAGCCTCGAGGCTGCGGTGTTTGGGAAGGACAGGGAGGTCGGTGTGGCTGGGGCCGGCGGCAGCAGAGCCACGGAGGGGAGGGCGCTCGGACGGTGGCAGGGGGCGGGTTGCGCGGGGCAGCCGGTGCCCTGGGCCGGAGGGGGGTTTCTACTCGGTGTGCAGTGGGGGAACCACTGGAGGCTTTATAGGCACCCGCCGTGACCTGATTTATGTGTGAACGGCACGTGCTGTACCCGAGGGACCGGAGCCGGGCAGAGGGAGCAGAGAGGGAAGTGGAGAGGCCAGAACAGGTGTCCGGGCCTGGGATGGCCTGCCTCAGAGGCAGGGGAGGCAGAGAGGGTTGGGGCAGGGGAGACAGAGTCCTCTGGGATTCGGGCTGTGTCTCGGGTAGAGGACCCGCTGCACTGGCTGGGGGGGGGGGGGGGGGGGGGGGGGGCTGAGTCGGGGAGAGTCCCCGCGGGAGGGTCTCCTTGCGCAGGTGCCTTTCCGGCAGAAACGTGAAGGATGAGAAGGGGCCCTGTGTGAAGATGTAGGCCGGCCGCTCAGGCCGGAGTGCAAAGGACAGGCCTGAGATGGGAAACAAGGAAGGAAATTGTGAGCCGGGCTATAGCGTGGACGGGCCTTGAGGACATTGTGCTGAGTGTAGCAAGCCGGTCACAGAAGGACAAATACTGTGTGATTCCTTCTGTGAGTTTCTGAGAGTGGCCAGATTTTGCGAGACCGAGAGTGGAATGGTGGGTGCCCAGGCCCAGGGAGGAAGGGGCTGGGAGTTGATATTTGACTGGAACAGAGTTTCAGTTGGGGAAGCTGGGACGGTTCGGAGAATGGGCCGTGGTGACGGTGACACGACGTGTGGACGTACCTAACCCTATGGAACTGTACGCTTCAAAATGATTAAAGCCGTAACGTTTATGTGATGTGTTTGTTTTACCACCACCACAACAAAAGTAGGCGGGGCGGAGGTCAGGGCCATGTTGACAAAGCTGAGACAGGCTGGGAGGTGGCAGGTGTGAAGGCAGCCCTGTGCCCCAAGCTTGCTTTCCTCCTCTCTCCCCTTGAGCCCCTTAGTCGAAGGGCCTTTACGGGGAAAGCGTCGGGGAGGTAGCTGTCGATGGGCTGAACCTTGAGAAGGTGGGGGGCAGATTCTGCCCCAGTGGCTGCAGGTGTGCCTGGTGGTCCACGCAGGGCGGTTCTGATGCGGCCCCAGCCTCCTCGGGCCTCTCTGAGGCAGCTTTGCCCTGTGACAGGACGCCCACGAGTTATTCCACGTCATTACCTCGTCCTTGGAAGATGAGCGGGACCGGCAGCCCCGGGTCACACATTTGTTTGATGTGCACTCCCTGGAGGTAAGTCATTAATCCTCTCAATACGTGTATGTGGTTCGTGCATATTTAATAGGTATAGGGAGCACAAGTGTAATCTTTGCACCACTTTCAACTCCACGGTAAGTCTCGGGGCGCCCGGGTGGCTCAGTCGGTTAAGCATCCGGCTCTTGGTGTCAGCTAAGGTCATGATCTCACGGTTGTGGGACCGAGCCCCGCGTCGGGCACTGTGCTGGGCTTGGGCCCTGTTTGGGATGCTCTTTCTCCCTCTGCCCCTCCCTCCGTGCGTGCACATGCGCACACTCCGTCTCTCTCTGTCAAAAAGAAAGTCTCAATAAAAATTACTAGTGGGAGTGGGGCTGGGGGATTGTCTTAAGCTGTAAACTTTGCAATTGGTGACTTTGGTTAGGGTACCAAGCCTCTTTAAAATGATTCATTACTACGATTTGTATTGGCTTTGAGAAGAAGAGGTGTTTCTTCCCCCTTGCCCCCCCCATCTAATCTAGGGAAGAAGGAGCCGTAGGAATGCTAAATGAATCCTCATTTCCCTAGAACACTATAGATATTAGGGAGTTGGTAAAAGTTAACTAGCAGAGGGATGGGAGGGAATATTCCAGAGAGAGGAAACGTGTTTTGATTGCATTTGATGCTTGGGTACAGTCACCAACCAGAGAGGATCACCAGGGCTACTTTTAGGATGTCTTGTTAAAAGTCGGGTTTAAGTGGGGCCATGAGCAGAGAAGCTTGTAAGCTCTAGGAGCGGCGTGAGGGTGGTAGAAGGGATTGCGGCTGGGTTTTCAGTCTGTTTTCATTCTTCTTTTTTCCCTACAGCAGCAGCCAGAGATAACTCCTAAACAAATAACCTGCCGTACGAGAGGTAATCATTCCCCTTGAACTGTAACACAGAACATGGGTACTTTTGAGATGTGACAACGATTTGTTGTTTAGGAAAAACTGTGGTGTTTTTTTTCCTGGTGACATCCAATCCAGCTCGAACTGTGCGTACTTGCAAAGGAGCTCGTGTTTTGGAAACAGCTTTCCATTGTTCGCTCGGACCGTCTTGAATCGTTCCCCTCACACCAGGGCCTTGCTTGGTGTCCCGCTCCGAACAAAAGTAACGGACCTATTTCCACCTCAGACAGGGGTTTTCTTTCTACCTTCTTGCCTTGATCTCACTCGAGGAACTTAATAAAGCTGAAACTGTCATGTCCTCAGCAAATGATCACAGTCCTCCTTAGAAGGAATTGTTTCCTTAAGACCTAAACTTGAGAGGGGGGAAAATAAGACAAACTGATTCCTTTGTGCGTCAGTAAGTGATAATAACGGTTAGCTTTTGAGCCCAAGACTGGGTGCCAGTGGGTGCAGCATCTTAACGAGGCTCACAGAGATGAGGTGACACAGCTGGGACCCAGCCCAGGGTTGCCTGAGTCTAGGGTGCGAGTTTTCTGACTAGCACACCACGCTCTTTATTCCTCTAACTCCCATCCTATCAAAAAAAGTCCCGGTTTTTCAGAACTTGCTTATTCTGATGGCTTTCAGACGTTTATCTCACTTTCTGGAATGTTGCCTTGTGGTATCCATCTTTGGACATCGCAAACATTTTAAAGTGAGTGTGAAAATCCATTATTCAACACAAATTCCTTTTTTAAATGTGGCTGTACCCATTATACGGAAACCACATTTAAGGACCTGTATCAATTCTCCTGTGAAAGGGAACGGGTTTTTTTTTGTTTTTTTTTTTTTTGATGGAAGTCAGCAAGGAAAGCTATTTCAGTTTACCTTCCAGGAACATTTTTTTTCTAAAGAGGAGAGTTCCTACCACGTACTGAAAAGGAGGGTGAATTTTGAGGTTGGTACCAAGGGGCTGGAAGTGGCATATCCAGACGTGTTCTGTGTTCCAGGGTCACCTCATCCCACGTCCAATCACTGGAAATCCCAGCATCCCTTCCATGGAAGACTTACGAGCAACATGGTCTGCAAACACTGTGAGCACCAGGTAATTACAATAGCAGAACTTGGTATTTTCTATGGTTTTCTTTCAAGTTAAGATTCGTGAAGCATCTGGAGAATGACTGACATTGGTATATAGCGCTTGTGATCGCCTGGGCTCTGCGCACAGAGTGGACTGACCGCCTCCCTTTAGTCAGTGTCAAGCTGTCCTTTGACCCTCAGGGGCATTTTCTGCACTGATGGCAGACCCATTGTGGATTGGCAGGAATTCGAGTCTCAAGGCTGGGTCCCTACGGATGGTAGGCACGATAGATTCTCTTGCTTGGGGGTTTTTTTGTCTTTGTTTTTTTGCTTTGATGTTTTAAAATAACTTTTTATTTGGAAAATTTCTGACATAAATACAAAAATGGAGAATTGCGTAATTAGCACCTTGATCCATTTTAGGATATTTTCAACCCCTGCCAAAAACGCCCATACCCATTAGCAGTTTCTCTCCATCTCCCCCACACTTGTAGCCCCTGGCGACCACTGACCTACTTCTGTCTCTATAGATTTGCCTCTTCTGGACATTTCATACACACGGAATCGTACCATATGTGGTCCTTTGTGACTAGCTTCTTACACTCAGCATCATGTTTTTCTTTTATTCTCTTAATATGGTGAGTTGCAGTGATTGATTTTTCTAATGTTAAACCAGCCTTGTGTTTCCAGAATTAACCCCGCTGTATTGTGATGTATTCTTTTACGTATATTACCGGGTTTGGTTTGCTAATATTATCTAAAGGAGATTAGTGTCTGTGTTCGTGAGGAATATTGGTCTTACGGTTTCTTGTAATGTCTTTTGTCAGGTTTTGTTATGAGGATTATACTATACTCATAAAATAAGCTGGGAAGTGTTCCTTCCTCCTGTTTCCTGAAGGACTTTGGTTAAGCTTGGTATTGTTTCTTCCTTAATTATTTGCTAGAATTATCTGTTTTTCTTTCTTTCTTTCTTTCTTTCTTTCTTTCTTTCTTTCTTTCTTTCTTTCTTTCTTTCTTTCTTTCTTTCTTTCCTGTCTGTTTAATTTTACTTGTTTTAATTTACATCCAAATTAGTTAGCATATAGTGCAACAATGATTTCAGGAGTAGATTCCTTAATGCCCTTTACCTGTTTAGCCCATCCGCCCCCCCCTCCCTCCAGTAACCCTCTGTTTGTTCTCCATATTTATGAGTCTCTTCTGTTTTGTCCCCCTCCCTGTTTTTATATTATTTTTGTTTCCCTTCCCTTATGTTCATCTCTTTTGTCTCTTAAAGTCCTCCTATGAGTGAAGTCATATGATTTTTGTCTTTCTCTGACTGACTAATTTCACTTAGCATAATACCCTCCAGTTCCATCCACCTAGTTGCAAATGGCAAGATTTCATTCTTTTGATTGCCGAGGAATACTCCATTGTGTATATATACCACATCTTCTTTATGCATTCATCCCTCAATGGACATTTGGGCTCTTTCCATACTTTGGCTATTGTTGATAGCGCTGCTATAAGCATGGGGGTGCATGTGTCCCTTCGAAACAGCACACCTGTATCCCTTGGGTAAATACCTAGTAGTGCAATTGCTGTGTCATAGGGTAGGTCTGTTTTTAGTGTTTTGAGGAACCTCCATACTGTTTTCCAGAGTGGCTGCACCAGCTTGCATTCCCATGTTTTTCTTTCTTTTATTTTCGTAGAATTTCTTGTGAGGCTTTGCTATTAGGTGTATACATATGGGCTGTTATGATGAGTTGACTCTTACTTTCCTGATAAAATATCCTTCTATGTCTTTGGTAAGCCTCCTTGTTTTAATAGTCTATTGCGTCCCATTAGTTTCTAACTAGTGTTTCTATAGGATATCTCTTTTTGTTCTCTAATTTATCTATCTATCTATCTATCTATCTATCCTCTTATTTAAGTTTAGTTATTTTTGACAGAGAGAGAGACAGAGCATGAGTGGGGGAGGGGCGGAGAGAGGGAGACACAGAATCTGAAGCGGGCTCTAGGCTCTGAGCTGTCAGCACAGAGCCCGATGTGGGGCTCGAACTCACGGACCTCGAGATCATGACCTGAGCCGAAGTTGGACACTCAACCGACTGAGCCACCCAGGTGCCCCTCTATTCTCTTATTATTGAGCTAATTTTTGCCTTTGTATTTGAAGTGTAGCTTTTGTAGACAGCATATGATTGGGTTCAGTTTGACAATTTGCCTTTTGATTAGTGTGCTTAGTCCATTTATGTTTAAACGTAAGTATGTGGTTGGACTTAAGTCTGTTAGTTTACCGTTTGTTTACTGTTTGTCTCATAGAATTTTTTTGTTCCTCTGTGTTTCCTTTCCTGCCTTCCTTTGGGTTAATTGAATACTTCTGAGTATTCCATTGTAATTCCTCCATTGGCTTTTTAGCTCTACTTTTTTACATGGGGAGGGTGTGTGTGTGTGTGTGTGTGTGTGTGTGTGTGTGATTACATCTTGCAATTTTCATGTATCCTGGTCTATTCAGAGTTAATATACTCCCTGTAAAATACAGGAAACTTACAAAAGTAGAGTTCTATTACCCCCTTTTCTGTAGTATTTTTGTCGTATATATTACGTCTACAAATTATAAACTCCACGATAATGTCATAATTTTTGCTTTAAGCACTTTATGTGTTTAAAAGACGTTTTTGAAGAAATGTTTTCTATTTACCATTCTCAGTGTTCTTTGGTCCTTTCTGTAGACGCAAGTCCATTGGATGTTTTTCCCCTTCAGCCTAAAAAGATTCCTTTAACATTTCTTAGGTTATTGGCAACAAGTTTATTTAGTTTTCATTTACATGAAAAGGCTTCCATTTTGCCTTTTTTTTTTCTTTTTGAGAATAGTTTTGTTAGATACAGATTTGGGGTTGCTGCTGTTGTGGTTTGGTTTGATTTGATTTGTTTGCTTTTTTGACTGAACTAATTCGGCACGTCTGTTTCCAGCCATGGTGTCTCATTAGGACATGGATGACCACAAAGTCATCTCAGTCTGTGGAAGGGAAGACCAGCCTGGCAGGGCACGAAGGATTGCTTCGCATCCGCTTACGGTGCAGGAAAACCCTTGTGTCCAGATACCTCCCACAGTTGACTTACTGTTTTACAATGCCAGGAAAAGGAAGGGAAAAGGGGAAGGTCTAGGTGAAGAGTTGTAGGGGAAGAAAGGCCTTCAAGGAGGCGTTACTGTGGTGTCTCTCTGTGCCTTGCTGATGAGCTCCGAAGAGCGCATTACTGGGGTGCCTGGGTGGCTCAGTAGGTTGAGCGTCCAATTTCAGCTCAGGCCATGATCTCACAGCTCATGGGTTCCAGCCCCGCATCAGGCTCACTGCTGTCAGCAGAGCCTGCTTCGGATCTTCTGTCCCTTTCTCTCTCTGCCCCTCTCCTGCACTCTCTCTCAAAAATAAATACACATTAAAAAAGAAAAAAAAAAAAAAAACGCATTACTTCTTGAGCAACCTAACAGGGACAGAAGGAACCTCACAGCTTTACCTTGGGCTGTAGCTGGTGAATTTCCAGTAATTGTTCTAGATAACAGAGTCCTCCTTCTCTCTCCTTGCTCCCCACTCTTCCTGCCCACCCCTTCTGATCCCGCCACGGCCACCTGTGGTGTTTGAAGCATACACTTGAGCATCAGGCAAAGAATAACTGAGTAAGCCACTGAAGCAGAAAGATAGGCCCGGAAGTGGATTCATGGGAGTGACATCATCCCTTGGGGGGCGGAGCCGAGCCATCGTAGGCTGCTATTTGAGCTCCCACCCGTCTTCCCCACCGAATGCCCTCCACCCTGCCAGTCAGAGCCCCCTGAGGACATGAGCCGTGCCCCAGCCTCACAGACTGGCAGAGCCAGGGCCCAATCTCTTAGCGCAAATTCCACCCTCCATTCTCTCTCCTGTCGCCCCCTACCTCCAAACTGGAAGGGGCGGCCCCCACCCATGCCTTGTTTCCTTGCAGTTCACCACTTTGAAGGCATTGTTCTGTGGTCTTCTGGCCTCCAGTTTTTCTAATGCACAGTCGGCATGATTCATACCGTTCTCCTGTAGGTACAGTGTCATTTTTTTTCTCTGCCTGCTTACAAGGTTTTCTCTTTATTTTTGAGTTTCAGCAGTTTGTCCATGCTGTGCCCAGGTATGGTTTTCTTTGTATTTGCTTGGAATTTGCTGAATTTCATGTATCTGTACATGTCTTTCACCAAACTTGTACATATTTTTTGCCATTAATTTCCCCCCAAATTTTATGCCCCTTTCTCTGCTTGTTGGTTCGCGTGGTACTGTTCCACAGCTCACTGAGGCTTGGTTCGCTTTTCTTCAGCCTCTTTCCTCCATGTCCTTTAGATTGGATAATTCCTGTTTACTTGTCTTCAAGTTCACAGACTCCTCGCCGTCGCCATTTGTGTGCTTGTCCAGCAGAGTTTTCATTTTGGTTACTGTGCTCTTGGTTGTATAATTTCTTTTTAGTTCTTCATAGTTGCTGGATATCTACCGAGACTGCCCGTTTGTCCTCCACCAGGACTAAATAACTCTCTCCTTTGTGTCCTTGAGCATGTTTGTCATAGTTCTCGCTGAGGTCCTTGTGCTCATTTCAGTATCCAGGTCAATCCGTAGGGTCGTTCACCATGGCTCACATTTTCTTCTTTCTTCGTAGTGTATGTCTAGTCATTTCTTATTGCATATTAATTAACATCGTAGTAGAGACTTTGGATTCTGTTACGTTTCTCTAAAAAATGAATTCTCTTCTGGCGTACAGTTAACTTGGCTGAGCTCAAAGCCCAACTGTCTTCCCCACATCGGGCAGCAAAATCTCTGCTGAGTGTTTTCAGCTTCTAGCTTCTGCTTTTTGCCAGGCCCCTGGAGTTTGCCCGCATGTCTGGTGTGGGTGTGCACACGGGCGTGTGCCTGCCTTGGAATTGGGCAGGGTTTATACATTGATCTGGGGGTTCCTCCTCTCTGTGGCTGTCCTCTTTCTGGGATTTCCTCCAGCCTCTTTACCAGCCCTGAACTCAGTCCTCTGATACCTCCATCCTGTAAGACTGCTGCTTTTTTCCACTCAACACTGAACTGCGAGACTGGGGAGCACCCCTGGGCAACAAGTCACACAGTGGAAATCTCCCCACGGAGTTCCTGTCTTCCCAAGCGTTGACGGTAGCTCTCCAGTTGCCGTGTTTTGTTTTGGTCCAGAATTTATATGCGTTATCTCAGGACAGCTAGTCTAGCCAAGCTACTCTGTCATCACCAAAAGCAGGAACTCTTACCCTATTTTATCATCTGGCTTTTTGTTTTTGTTTTTGTTTTTTTTTTTTGCAACTAATACCATAACAGGCACATCTTTTCTGATTACGCATATGATTCTTCTATACTGTTTTTAATGTGGACATGATGTAATTTATTTAATCATTCCCTAGAAACTTCAGTTATTCACATTGTGCCGATTTAAATGATGCCGTGATGAACATCCTTGTAGTTTTGTCCAGGGTTATTTCCTGAGGATAAAATCCCTACATTGCTGGGTCAGGCATGTTCTGTAGTTACCTCACAAGCTGTGCTTCGGTATTACTGTGCCCGTTACGTTGACAAGGTTGTTTGTCCTAGAATTTGCTTCTGGGTAAGTACACTGTGTTCCATTATGGAAATGTTGGGCGTCTAAATATTAAACTGTTTCATAGGCATGTGTCTTCCCATCTGTAAAGCTTTGACTTGAACCTGCATCCTTTCTGGATTTTCTGCACTGTTTGTTTCAGAGTCCCGTTCGATTCGATACCTTCGATAGCCTTTCACTGAGTATTCCAGCTGCCACATGGGTACGTATTGAGCGATGGTTTATTTGGGGTCTGTCTTGGAGACATTTAAGTCTGAAAGGGCTTTGAGGCATTTTGTGTAGCTGAGGTGCTGTGCGTTACTCAGACGCTTGGTTGGCTGAACCTGTCTTAGTTGTCGCGTGTGGTACCATGGCCTGATGTGGGGGGAGAAGAAAGTGGATGGTTTTTCTCTGGCTGCAGGAATTTTGGCTTGAGTGTACATACACGTGTTACTCTCAAATGCAAAGATATCTAAAACAGTGTAGAAGTCCTTAAGTTTCTACAATGTTACGTAATAGCTCGTAGGAGCAGGCCTAGGGTGCCTTGAGCTCCACTTTGCTCAGGGAATGTCCAGTAGTATCTGTGAAGCTTTATTGGCCATAAAGCAAATAAAGCTCTGGGATCACACTGCCATCTGTTAAGAGTTTCAGTATAGCTCTCTTTTAAGTTGTAATCGTGAATTTTGTTTTCTGGTGCTTCAGGGGCATCCACTGACCCTGGACCACTGCCTTCACCACTTTATCTCATCAGAATCAGTGCGGGACGTCGTATGTGACAACTGTACGCAGGTATGCCCCTAAGCCCCAGTGTCCCCCCCTAGGCCTGTGTGTCCTGATAGAGCGCCTCTCACAGCGAACTCTTCTGACTATGCCCGGATGGTCGTTTTAGCCACAGTCACGTAACTTGGCTGGGAAATCAGTAGCCCATGGACCAAACCTCTTTTCTGGATGAGTTTTACTTCATCCACAGAATGTTTACAGGAAGACTCTGCTGTGCTTTGAGACAGGACATATGCCCCCCCCCCCAGCCCCCTTGTCTCACGCCCTGCTGTACTGACGCTTACCTGCCCTGCCCGACTCCCATAAGCATTTGTGATTCATCCTCTGAAGAAGAGGAACCATGTGGAGCAGAATTTTTGAAGACACAGAACAGGCGACGTGCCCACATCAGAGTTCTAGCGTTCCTGCCTCACTTCTCTTGCCCCCTCTGTCACTGTCACTTGACGACTAAAACTGACAACAGGTCACGATTAACTGGGGGGCTGAGCTCCTTCAGCAGGTCAAAGTCGGGCGCCAGCTGAATCCAGGCGGAACACCGGTCGGCCCTGCGGTTTGCCGCAGATGTTGCGTTACAAGAGATTCTGCAGAGAGGTTCCTTTCATTTCAGATTGAAGCCAAAGGGACGTTGGATGGGGAGAAGGTGGAACACCAGAGGACCACCTTTGTCAAGCAGCTGAAACTAGGGAAGGTGAGCCCACGCCACACACCTTGTCGGCCTAGCTCTCAGGGACCCGCCGTGTGCCGCCCCCGACAGCCTGCTGCCTCGGTTTCTCTCGCCCGCAGCTCCCTCAGTGTCTGTGCATCCACCTGCAGCGGCTGAGCTGGTCCAGCCACGGCACGCCCCTGAAGCGCCATGAGCACGTGCAGTTCAATGAGTTCCTGATGATGGACATCTACAAGTACCACCTCCTGGGGCACAGACCCGGGCAGCACAGCCCTAAGCCCGGCGAGAGCGCGGGGCCCTCACTCGACCTGCAGGACGGGCCGGCCGCCCCCAGATCAGGTGCGTGCCCCAGGAGCCGACGCACGGGACGTGCGGCACAGAGAAAAGGGATTTGGTGTCACCGCCTTCTGGGACCCTTATGCTGCGAGGGAGCTTGTCCGGTGGTGGCTTAAATACCTGAGAACGGCAGCACTGGGAGTGTGAGGGGGAAGATCCCTTTAAAAGAGGTCAAACGTCCATAGTCATGAGATGTATGGTTTTAAAAACGATAAATCATAGTTGAAAAAATTTGGGAAGACAACCTTAACATCGCCTTCTGGTCTTTTGACTGAATGCTCGTGGGCTCTGAGCAGTCCAGTGAATTTTTTCCCCCAGTATGGTCATCTCGTTTATACGGGTGACGCGGGGAGGGAGGGTCCTGGCTAATGATCACTGACTTCTTCGTTACTGAATTCCTTATTGATCTAGTTCCGCTGCTGTCCTCGCCAGAGATGAATGATGGAGTCGGGCCCCAGTACCACAGGTAGCTCTTAGGACCCTCAGCCCCGCTGAGGGGAAAATCGGAGGCCCCAGGCGGCAAAATGACTGGTCTGAGGGCAAGTGTTAGTCCATTGGGAGAGAACCAGAGGTAGTGAAGGGCAGGTTTTTAAATTTGTTTTACTTTGAGAGAGACAGAATGCATGTGGGGGAGGGGCAGGGAGAGAGACAGAGAATCCCGAGTGGGCTCCACACCCTCAGCACAGAGCTCACGCAGGCTTGAACTCATGAAACTATGAATCATGACCCGGGTGGAAATCAAGAGCTGGGAACTTAACTGACTGAGCTATGCAGCTGCCCCAGTGTTGGGCAGTTTTTAAAAGCTATCTTATCTAACACATTGAGCTCTTTAGAATTAAATAGACGGGGAAAACCCATAGACTCTAAGGGCTCTGAGCCCACACTCAGCCCCCACATTTGCTCCCAGTCAAGCCAGACGGCTGTCTTCCCCGCACCCCAGATGCTCCTGACTCAGCGTCCTTTACTGCTTTTATTCTTTCTTGCGTCCATAGTTGTGTGGCCTGGCAGGACATCCTTCACAGGGAGACTGTATTTTGCCTTTTCTCAGTTGATCAATAGATGAACGTCAGAAGCAGCTGTAGTGGGAAGAGGGCTCAGTCTTAGCCGCTGTTTGAAAAATTTTTTTCTTAATGTTTATTTTTGAGAGAGACAGAGCTTGAGCAGGGGGAGAGGCAGAGAGAGAGGGAGACACAGAATCCGAAGCAGGCTCCAGGCTCTGAGCTGTCAGCACAGAGCCCGACGTGGGGCTCAAACCCACAAGCCGCAAGATCATGACCTGAGCCGAAGTCTAACGCCCAACCGACTGAGCCACCCAGGCGCCCCTTAGCTTCTGTTTTAAATCAAGGGCTGCCTCACTCTGGGTTCTTCCTTTCCTGGGGGGAGCAGGGGGCGGGGTGCAGGTCTGCTAGTCGTCACAGCATGCTGGCTATGGCCACCATATGACCCACAGTGACTGACTTGGTACTTATAGGCCCCCAAAAATGACCCATGAAAGGAAAAAAGACATCAGCATCTCCTTCGTTATTTTACCTGCGTCCATAAACATTTATTAACGCTGTTACACGTTGGTATTCTTTAGAAGCTGGCAACTAAAGAAGAGAGAATGTTTAGATCGGTGGTTCTCACCAGGGAATTTTGTCCCCCAGGAGACTTTGGGCAGTCGCTGGTAGCGTTTTTGGTTGCCACAAATGGGAGACAGGTGTTACTGGCATCTGGTGGATAGAGGCCAGGGGTGCCAAGAAACATCCTGCCACACGCAGGACAGCCCCCGCCACAACCAAGAATTATCCGGCCCACGTGTCAGTAGTGTCCAGGTTGAGAAAGCTTGGCTTTGTCGAAATGTCAGTAAATTAGCTACAGCTTAACTCTGGCGCGTCTTTAGCAAACAGGGATCAGGGATAGGAGGCTTTAAGGTTCACAGAGCTCTCAAAGTGAACAGTAGACCAGGAGCTAGACACACGTTTTCTACCTGGGATTAAACAGTCAAGGACAAAAAGGACATTTTAGCAATCAACATCACACAAAATGAAATACTTGGTTTTCTTTCTTTGTAGCATTGCTGGGGAGTTAAGCTCAAGGTAATCGAAGCCATGTTTTGTTTACCCACAGCTACTGCGACTTGTAATTGCCTTGGGCCTTTTTCTCTTGCAGTTTTGAATCAGCCAGGGGGTCCGAAAACACAAATTTTTATGAATGGCGCCTGCTCCCCATCTTTATTGCCTACCCTGCCAGCCCCAATGCCCTTCCCCCTCCCAGTTGTTCCTGACTACAGGTGAGCCACTCTTCAGGGGCACATTCTTCATCCGTTGTCGCTGCTGTTTCTCTTGGTTTCCAAAATTAGCTTAGCACAGAAATGAATGCCAATGTGGATGGACATTTTTCTTTCATCTTAAGGTGTGATTTCACTATTACGCATTCCTGTTTTCATCCAAAACGGAAATCACTTTAAAAATAAGAATTCTAAAAGTACGTAGAATTTAAATATACGTCTTCTGTGTATACACGTGTGAATGTATGTATAGAGTATGAAGAAGGAGATTTCAAACTTCTCAGGATACCACGTAGAGATCAGCAGTTAAATCCCTAAAGCCTTCTGCTCTAAAGTTGTACGTGTGCTTACACACAGGGTACATACACTCACGGAATGGGCATCTTCCCATGCCAGTAAGTATCAGTCCCTATTGTCATGGCTGTGTAGTAATCACTCGTACGGATGTACCATCGAATCAGTCCCCCGTCACTGAATATCTAGGATTCTTTTTGTTTTTGCCCGAAACCCTTTTTCCTGTCGGTAAACCACTGGCATCCGTTCCTCCCATTCAGTTCCTCCACGTACCTCTTCCGGCTGATGGCGGTTGTCGTCCACCATGGAGACATGCACTCAGGACACTTCGTGACTTACCGACGGTCCCCACCTTCGGCCAAGAACCCTCTCTCCACCAGCAACCAGTGGCTGTGGATCTCCGATGACACCGTCCGCAAGGCGAGCCTGCAGGAGGTGCTGTCCTCCAGCGCTTACCTGCTGTTTTACGAGCGCGTCCTTTCCAAGATGCAGCACCAGGGCCGGGAGTACAGGTCGGAGGAATGACCACCCCGGCTCCGGAGCTAGAGCCGCGGCACTGTCCACACGGGCCAGGAACAAGGCAAAATCAGACTGTGTGTGTGCACGCAAGAGGCCCCACTAGAGTCCTCAGCCTTCTGGTGTGTTCTAAGAGCAGGCTCCGTGCAGGAGCCAGTGGCCCCAGTTCAAACCAGATCAGGCTCCCTGAATGGTGCGCACCGGACGGTGTCCTTGTGCTGGGACAGCATTCATTCTGTCTAGAACGTCTTTTTACTCACCTGCTAATTAAAAGAAATCCAACTCTGGAAGCCACCTTTTTTATATTCGGCCACATTAGGTGTTCTCAGAGGGGAGGTAACTTTGTCTAATCCTCCGATTGGTTTCAGCCCCGATCTTTTATTTTTAATAAGCAGGCCCATGAAAATCGTTCACGAGAATTGGTGAAATTGTTAAAGGCAACAATTTAGAAGAAAAAGTGCCTTTCCCTTTCGATTGCTTTTGTAGCACGTCCATTTGGGAAAATATACGTTGTCCAAGAGTCCTATAAAGAACTTTTGGAAAGCTCTGTTCCTTCCAAGTTTCTCAACGGATAGCAACAGGACAGTTACGAGACACCTCAAGAACACCCACCTCCTCTTTCTGTGGGTCTTTTTTAATCTTTGGATTCTTTATATGTAGTAAAAGCGCACCTGCCAGATCTGCCCCCAGGGGAAATTCTTTCACTGCTCGGTCAGTAGTGAACTCCCGGGTCGCTCTTAACTCTCTGCTTACTGTGCCAGAGACAGGATGACGGTACGTCCTAAAACTGCGCGAATAGCCGGGACGGGGCCGCCTCCGTGCTGGCATCTGCGCCTCCTCTGCTCTGGACAAAGCTCCGCTCCGGACGGTGGTTCCTTACTCCGTGGCTCATGCAGAGCTCCTGAGGTTTACAGGTGGAGCTGGGGGCTGTGTAAAAGGACAGTCCTAGCCTTGGTTTGAGAGCTGGGTTCAGAAGGAAGGGCACCGACCGTGGGGCCGCACTTTCTTTCTGAGCCTCCGCTTCCTCATTTGTAAAGTGAACAGTTAAGACTCAGTGAGCATCAAAACCCCAGCCCTTCCCACAAAAAAAAAGAGAAAGTTTTCAATTTTTAAAAACGTATCATTACAGTTGATCATCTAGTATTGTCATTTCATTACAGGTCCGTACTCTAAATTTATTGGTTTCTAGTAGCCTGATACAAAGACTGTATTGAGCACTCTCTTCCCTCTTTGGATAAGTCTCATGAATGCCTCTCAGGACCACAGGAAGTTTGAGGACACACAGTAGTATCTATGTTTTAGCTAGTTTTATTTAAACAAACAAAAAAAAAAGATACCAAACTCAAATGGACTCCTCAGAGTTAAGATTTGGAATCAGAGCTGTCTAAAAGGTCCCCCGAGGTAAGGCTGAGGACCATGCTCCTTCTGGTGGGGGCAGGCTGGCAGACACTTCTAGACGATGCCTGGGTGTTGGCTAAAAGCGGAAGTGGCCCAGGTGATCACCATCCCGCCTGGCCCGGCACTCACCCCCGAGGACTCCAGACTCACTACCGATTGAAAATACTGTGAAGGTTCTCCAGGCCACGGGCATCAGGGAGAGAGGAACAGTTCGAAGCATCTGAGGCCTTCACTGCTGACGCCCCTTCCTGATTCCGTGGCAGGCCCTGGCTTTGACGCTGAACCCAGTCCACCTATTTTGCCTGGGTCTGGTGGAACAAACCCCCAGTTATGTGACCTGACGCGGCGTTGCAAAGTCGCAGCTTTCAGTCACTGCTCTCCTGCCACCGCTTACTCTTTGAAGCCTGCCACTAAAGAGACACGCTGGGCACGAAAGGGGATGATCCTCTGAACGTTTAGCTGTCAGCAGATCTTTGGTCAGAGGCCAGGGTGGGAGCCAAGGTTGTAAATGTGAATGATAATCTGTGCAGTCTCTTAACCTGACTTAAAGCTGACTTCCTCATTTCGTAAATTATTAGGCATTGAGTAGCAGCCACATCATCTTATTTCTGGCTTTAAGTTATTTACAGAGTGGCTTCTCTTGGCAAAAAACTGAAGTTAAACTAGTAGTTTATGCCATAATAACTGCTGATTTATGTATTTGCTAAAGGTACCTTTTGTATCTGCTGTGTATTATAGTAATAAAAGAATCTTTTTGTTAGGAAAAAAAATCAACTGGTATTCTTTCATACTTGACCAATTTGATAAAGCCATCCTCTTTCGGAATCCTGCATTGCTGTGCAATAAGCCCCACGCTTGGATTAAACCTCTTCTGTGTTCCCTTTTCAGAAAGGGGATGCCAGTTCCCTCCTGGAGTAGAGAGGGAGGAGAAATTAGACTTACAAACTGCTGACAAAGTTTTTACTTTTTAGTAGGCAGAATTTTGCGAAATGTCAGATTGACCCGTGGAGCTAGAATCTTCTTTCGGACGGGGAGACTGTGATACCAGTGAGTGTTGGTCGGGTGGTTCATCATAAGCAAACTTCCGTGGGCCAGCTGAAGCCTGACCACCTCCACCTTCCGGGAGGGCTGCTTCCCCCGAGAATCCTTATGCCGGAAGAAGAAATCTCTGCAGGCCCCGAAGGAGACCGAGGCTATGGGGCTCCCGGGAGCCAGTTCCCTTTCATCATCTCTGTGTTCACCGATGTGGTCACGGCCATCTTTGTACCTGCCACGAGAAAACAAGCACGATGTACAAAACGGCTCCCTCCCGGAATGTGCCGGAACGCTTGCTGTCCTACTGCGTGAAAGGTGCGAGGAGCAGCCCCCGCTCATGGTTCTGCAGGGGCGGGGGGGCCTCCTCCGGGTGCGCAGATGAGCCGCGCCTGGTCTCCATTTGACCTCTTCCTATTTGATCCCTCACCTTAAAACACACCTCACCAAAAGAAGCCACGAACACGTCTTCCACTCCTCCCAGTTTGTGTATGTAAACCAGTATAACATAAGATGGTTTCTCCCTACACTTAGACTCTGCACAGATAGCATAGCATAAGTGCCCGTCTCTGAGCTCCTGGTACCCCTCTCTCCCTCACTTCTCCAGCCAGATCAGTGGGATTTCCGTTCCATATGCACTCCAAGCCCCCTCTGCTCTTCCTCCAGATGTGTGTGTGGCTCATGCCCTCTCTCCAGTTCGTCTCCAACTCCCAACATCAGCATCTCGGTAAGCCCTCTGCTAACCACCTTCCCCTAAACTCAGGGTTCGTAAGCGGAGCGATTCTGTCCCCCGCCCAAGGGACGCCTGGCAATGTTTGGAGACACTCTGGTGGCTGCGACTGGGAAGGGGATGCCCCTGGCATCCAGTGGGTGGAAGCCAGGGATGTTGCTCCCATCCTGTGATGCACAGGGCAGTCCCACGAGGAATCACCTGGCCTGAAACATCAGTGTCGCTGCTGAGAAACCCTGACCTAAACCCAGATCCCTTCCTCCTCGCCATTCTTTAGCAAAATCAGCCTGTTTCATTTTCTTTCAGACACTTGTCAGCATCTCGAATGATCTTGTTCAACTGTTTGTTCATCGGACAATCCCCTCTCGCTTCCCAGTGCAGCACGGGCTCCACGAAGACTGACCGCTGGTGCTGTCCCTGCTGCACTAAGGAATTACTTGTACACATGAGTAAAATATGGTGAAATCTAAACTCATGCCTTCAGAAGAAGAAGATTTATACAATGCAGTCCAGCAACCTAAAGAAGAAAAAGTAAAACGCAGGTAGGACGTTACCTGTTAACGAGCACAAAGTTGAAGGTCTCTCCAGTCACCGCAGAAACACGATCCCGGACGCGCTCTAGAACTGGGATCCAGGGCTTTGGAGACAGAGTAAGGCCGGAAAACGTGTAGGTCAGCCCGGGGTTGCCGTAGGTCGCCTGCTTCCTGGGCACACTGTGCCACTTCCCAAACACCTGGACCCTGGCCAGCGCGCCTGTGCAGATAGAACATGGCAGCTCAGGAGGGCAGGCAGGCGAGGACCCCACACGTTTGCTCCCTGAGTATTCAGGATCGAAAGGGGACTAAATCAGGAAGTAACGTTTAGTCTCCTGACCAAGGACAAAACTCCCTGTTGCTAGCCCAAAATGTTCATGTAAGAACAGTGGTTCTTGTCCTACACTTACAGAAACACGGTCTTGTCCGTTTTCTTTTTTTTTAATACCGTGACTTCGTTGTCTTGCCTACAGTGGGAACGTATCAAGAGGCTGAAACGCAAGCAAGCTGAAGTCAGGCTGCACGCTAGGGTGATCCCGCCAACCGCGGGGACGGAGGGTGTGGAGCCCCCAAGAAGGTGAAATTAATGCAGCCAAGGCTGTAGGCTGGGGTCTCCGTGGGCTTTTCTATGCCTGCAAGTGCTCTGCCACCTTGCAGGCGTTCTCAATGTGCGTTCGTGTCACCCGGCGTCACCCGGAAACAGCCGCTAGAGCGTGGGGGAGGGGCCGGTGATCCACGTTCTCAGAAGCAACAAGGTCCTCCAGGTGATGCAGAGAACCGCCGTTGGGAGGAACTACCTGGTTATTTTGCTGTGTCTCCTACAAGACCAGCTGCACCTCAGAATCACCTGGAAGCTTTCTAAAAACACCGATGCCCAGGCTGCACCCCCACCCTACTCTGATTCAGTTGGTCCCGGGGAGAACGCAGCATCTTTTTTCTGATTTTTAACCTTCCCAGATGATTCTGATCAGTGGCCAAGTGGCAAGTCACTCTCAGCATCTCACCAGCTCCCGGTGGTGGGTGGGCAAACTTTTCTCCAGTTTGTGTCCCGAGCGCCCAACAAGGTGCCTGGCCCAGAGAATAGGTGTTGAATCAGTAAATGAAGTCCCCCGTAACCAATGGCTCCCGAGTTCGTTATTTCTCCAAACACAGCCCGCTAGTTGTATCAAGCAAGTCTTCAACACACACGGTCCTCTGCTTACCTGTAAAATACTCCACTTCCCGCTCCAGCTCCTGGAAAATCTTGTCTGCTTCAGCTTTGCCAAACAGGACTGTGTAATCACAGCTCAGGCCCTCAGCCCGGATGTGCTGCCAGCTGGGGCCGGCCTGGTGGCCTGCATTCCCCGGGGTCTCCGCCTTCCGCCTTTTCCTGCCACCCTCCTGGTCCGCTTGCCGGCCTGCTGGACCTTCTCCGCTCACCTCTCGCTCCCTCTTTCCCAAAAGGTCCCCTAACGCCCCTTTCACCAGGAATCTGTCCATCCTGTCTCCACGAAGCAAAGACCTGGGCGCCGGAGGCAGGGTGGACGGAGAGATTGCCCAGGCTCGGTCCTAGATCCAAAAATCGGCTTGGTGGAGAAGTGGTCCCACTGCATTTCTCCGCGGTGCTTTCAAGTTCCCACTTTTAACACCATGTTCTAGAACAGAAGTAGAGGATGTTGAAGTTGGAAGGGTCCCTCAGGATGTCCTGGGTCTCCCACACCTGGCTATGAATCACAATCTGCTTGCAAAACCCCCAAAGCCTGCATTCCACCCCCAAGCACCTGACCTTATAAAGAAAGGACGCCTTTCCTGGGACGCCTGGAGAGGTGAAGGGGTTCGCCTAAAGTCAGAAAAGCAGATTCCCTGTCTCCTTTTCACCCACTGCGGACCGGCCCTCCGACGCCACTAACCCCTCGGGTAAGCATAGCGATCCTCAAATGGCTACGATTCAGAGTCTGAATGTAAAACAGTTAAGCGTGATCACCCGCATGCCCAACTCCAAAAGAACTGCCCGTGCGTGGGGCCAGGGGGAGGCGAGGGCGCCCTGAGAAACCCCAGAGAGCACCCGCGCCGCCCTGAGCCCTGCAAACACCGGAGGCAGGGCTGTCGGGAAGCGGACGACACCCGCGCCGCCGCACTGCTTCCGGGCGGACTTCGGCGCCGGCTGGGAAATGCAGGCGCCTACAAACAGTATGGTGGCGGCTTCCTGGCGCCACCTGCTGGCCTTCTGGGCGGGCGGCACTCACTGCCGGGTTTCAGCCTGACTGCCTGGACTGTGCCGGCTGAGGATCCTGTGTGGTTTGGGAGCAGCTGTTGGGTGTCGCCTCTCCTCAGGGGCCACTGGGCGTCCAGGTAGGGAGCTGGGCCACCAGGTGGGAGCACGATTCCATGGCTCCTCTATCCGTCTCCACCACCCTAGCTGTGTGGCTCCTACAGGTTGCTAAAACTCTCTGGGTTTGAATTGCTTCATCTATACAGTAAGGGCTATAAAACCTATGCCCTGAGAGCACCATGAGGGTTATTAGATAAGATGTGTGAGAAATGCTTCTGTGCTCCAAATAAATGAGGGGCGCCTGGGTGGCTCAGTCAGTTAAGCGTCCAACTTCAGCTCAGGTCACGATCTCGCGGTCCGTGAGTTCGAGCCCCGCGTCGGGCTCTGGGCTGACGGCTCAGAGCCTGGAGCCTGCTTCCGATTCTGTGTCTCCCTCTCTCTTTGCCCCTCCCCCGTTCATGCTCTGTCTCTCTCTGTCCCAAAAATAAATAAACGTTAAAAAATAAATAAATAAATGGTAGGTTCCGTCAGTGCTCCTAATTTTGGTTTACTCTCTGTCTCCCCCAGTGGAATGAACGAACGCTCGGGGAGACCGGAGCCCTCTTTTTGAATGATCTCGGCGCACAGTTGTGCAGGTTTGGACAAAAGCACACAGTCGTGTGACCACCAGCACAAGGAATCTCCAGAGGCTCCCTGGGGTTCTGTCGCCCCACAAGATTCCCCCCCCCCCAAGCCTCTTATCAGCTCCCTTTCACCCCTGAGCTTCCAACCTCCGAGGTGTTGCCTGTCTCTATGGTTTTGTCTTTTCCAGACTTTCTTAGGAAGGCTATACAATATACAGCCGTTTGGGTCTGGCCTTTCCTTTAGTCCAAAAGCTTTCAAGACGCACCCCTTGTTCCTATTGGTTGGTTGTTCCTTCTACTGCTAGGTAGCATTCTATTGTATGGATGCCCCACAGTTTGTTACCCCCCCCCCCCCCCCCATGAGGCACGTTTTTACAAATGAAGTCACCGTATCCATTCACGCATGAACTTTTGTGTGAATGCAGATTTTAATTGCACTTTGGGTGAACTGCAGGGGTGCGTGGTAAGCGTCTGGTTCACTTGATAGGCAAGCTGCTGAACTGTTTCCCAAAGTGGCCGGAAGCGCAAATGAAGTTGAGTTAGGGGCTTCTCTCCTTACACACCGGGCTCCTTGCCCCAGGCGCTGGAACACAACAGCAGTCAGATAAAAGTCCCTGCCCCCAGCAGGGTTCAATTTTGGAGGTGGAGACCAACAAGGAAATAAACAAGTATAGACAGTACAGAAGCTATAGAGTGACCAGCTAGAAAGTGGGGGAAGAGGAGGCCTTTCAGAGGAAGGGACCTCAGACCCAAAGCTCACCAGGTTGGGGGGGGGGGGGGGCAGCGTGTGCAAGGCCGTACAGGCCAGGCAAGGGACAGGCTGGACTGTCCAGTGAATGTGAGAAAGCCAGATTCGGCCACCTCGCAGTAGTAGGGGCTCCCGTCCCAGCGGGGAAACAGCTCTACCAGCAGCGTAACAAGCTGGGGTTTATTCTAAAACCGATTTGAAAACTACAGGAGGATTTTACCTGGGGATTACCACGATTCATTTACATTTCAAAAGCATCACTCTGGCGGCAAAGAGGGGAGCGGCCAGGATAATAGCCAGGCGACGCACAGCGGCAGTTGAATCTGGGGTTTGTTTTGGAGATAGAGCCAAGAGGCCTGTTGATGGTTTGGACGCGGGGAGGGAGGGAGGGAACAAGAAGAATCGCAGGTGTATTGGGAAGAGTTTCTGGAATTTACTCTTCAAGACCTCAGTTCCAGTCTCCCCCAAATCTTACAGGTTAGGCTAAACGCGGGACCGCACTAGGCCCTAGTTTAAGACCAGTAAAGTAGGTTGTGAAAACTGGGGCGTGCACCCGGACCTAAGGGCAAAACAAATTACTATTGTAATGTTAATTTCACCCCCACTACAACCCAGTGGGGCAGGTACTTCCAGCTCCTTTCCACTGCGGGGAGGTGAAGGGACGGGCCCCAAGGCAGAGGTGTGACTGCTGAGTACAATGAATGAAAGACTAAAACACCTAAGAAAACTCACCCTCCGGCCAGAGGCTTCCAAGCCCCACCAGGGGCCAGGGGCGTTGCTCCGCGGGCCCTCCGGCACATGCGCATTAGACCCCCACCGCCCCCTGCCCAGCCCCCCCCCCATCGGAGCATGCGCGGGCCGTTTGGCGCCAATTTCGGACCGCTGCAGCCGGCGCATACCGCGGGTTCCCGGGCGGCGCGCGTTCACTCTCCTCGGCTCCGGGATGATTGGCCAGAAGACCCTCTACTCCTTCTTCTCCCCGAACCCCGCCGGGAAACGACGTACCCGCAGCCCCGAGCCGGCCGACCCAGGGACCGGCGTGGCGGCGGTAGCTGAGGAGAGCGGGGATGCGGCGGTGAGGCGCGGCGGGGACCGGGCACCGGGAGCAAGGGACCGGGAGGAGGGACCGGGGTCCCGCCCGACCGAGGGGTAACAGGGATGCACCGCTGACCCGTTAACTTGGGTCCTAGTGTTCAAAGCCGCCTGCACGTGTTCAAAACAGCCCAGGCAGTTTTCTATCGGCGGCCATTCTGAGGGGCCAGCCAATGGGGATGGATCGCGGGGCCCACGGCGCCAATCAGACGCGAGGGGGCCGCCCCGCTCGGCCCGCCGTCCAATCGGAGAGGACACGGGGCGGGAGCCCGAAGGGGTTTTGCCGCGAAAAGACCACGTGGGGACGCGGGTGGCGGGTCCGAGGGGGCGGGGCTCCTGGGTCGCGGCCTCCCGGCCCTTGTACCCCTCCGGAGGTGTCGCGGGCCTTGCTTCCTGCCCCTCTGCCAGCCGCAGTTTGGTACGCAACCCAAAACTGGGGGCAGCGGCCTGCCTTCCCGGCTGGGCTCCCTCACTCCGATTTTGCTGCGACTTGCCCCCTGGCGGCTGCGTCCCCGCGGATGGGCGTGCTGCTCAATGGGCCCTCGGGATGGGGGCGGCAGCTGCGGGCGCCCGGGCGCGGCCCGCTGCGGCTCGTGACCAGCCTGCGCGGGGATCGCTTGCAGGCCAGCCCCGCCAAGAAGGCCCGGGCCGGACAGGAGGACCCCGGCACGCCCCCCACCTCGCCGCTGAGCCCCGAACAGTTGGTCCGCATCCAGAGGAACAAGGCCGCCGCCCTGCTCAGACTCGCCGCGCGCAACGTGCCCGTGGGTTTCGGTGAGAGTTGGAAGAAGCACCTCAGCGCCGAGTTCGGGAAACCATATTTCATAAAGGTAAGCCTGGAGGCTGCGGGGCCCTTTGTGTTGCTCGTACAACTTGCCGAGTCCGCGTTTGTAGAATATTGCTTCCGCGTTTGTAGGATATTGCTTCCGTAGGCTTCTGTATTCCCTCCTTTAACGTCCTTGTGAGTTACGAAAGTAAAATACACCCATGGTGTTTTGCATTTGCACGCCTTAAGAGCTTACTGTAAGATGATCGGGGTCTTTGTTAACCATTCAGTTGGTCTGCTCTCCAGGGAAGAGCTGCGTGGTAAAATCGCAAACCCCTGACTGCGTTGACACCCGCTTCAACCTTTACAAAAAGAGGGGAGGGGTTGGCACCAAGAGGAAGTCCAAGCAGCCAGGCCCATCAACTCTGACCCAGTCGAAACAGAGGGGAAGGGTACTGACTTTGGAGTGGGACATCCTCGGTGACCCGCAAATACAGTGGTTCCTTGCTGTTTTTCAAAAGAATTTGGATATAAAACACGGCGAGGAGCTAGGTGGTGCTTCTGTTAGCTTACATTGGAAGTTTTCTTAATGAATTCTCGTGCTTTCCGGTGAGAATCTGATTTTAAATCTAATTTGCCTTTACCTCAGCTCATGGGATTTGTTGCGGAAGAAAGAAAACATTACACCGTGTACCCACCCCCACACCAAGTCTTCACCTGGACGCAAATGTGTGACATAAGACATGTAAGTACAAGTTGTCGGTGAGTTGTAGTAAAAGGGGGGGAGGGTGAGAATCCAGTAGTTATTTGTGAATGGCCCTGGAGTTAAGGCACTGTCCATCATTGAGTGATAAATGCTGAAATGGTGAGTTTTGGGCTGGCTGTTTTGTAGCCTGTTAACTTTCTAACTTTTAGCATGTGCCACCAAGGCAGCAAAAAAGAAAAAATTATACGTAGACTTTGGGTCTGTGTGCTCTAGTTTTTTGGATTTTATTTAATCCTGAAAGCAGCTCCATGCCAGCATCACATCTTATTGTGGTGGCGGTGAGGAAACTGAGGCAGGAAGCGGTTAGGTCTTTTTCAGTTGGTTATTGCCCATCCACCTTGACCTGCAGGTCAGTACTCTCTTTGTCTGACCACACTGTCTTTCATAGGTGATGCTTTCAAGCTCTTCCGGCCTCAGCAATTCTGCTGCCCTTTTAACAGACCCCTTTGCTCTGGTTCATACCGTGCAACATCTACTGACTGGCTTGGTCTGGTCACTTCAGTCTCCTGCTCAGAAGCTTGTTTGTGGCTTCATACTGTATGAACGACAGAAGCTGAACATGAAAATAGCCGTGGCCTACTGCCCGGCCTGTCCTCCACCCCCAACCCTCTTGCTTCAGAGTTGGACAGTGTGACAAGAATCCTCTCTTCTGTCTTTTGAAAAACTCGATGAGATCCATCTATGGCACCTCCTGGAAGCCTGTTACCCACTACCTTTGTGATCTGGGCTTCCTCTCCAGTACATTTAGTGTCTTTTCATGCTGGAGTACTCTGTACACCCAGCTCGGGGCTTGAGATTTTATATTTTGTTCTTATCCTGTTCCCTTCCCCGTCTTGTAAGCCAAGGGCAGGAATGTGTGATTTGGTAAATCCTGTCTCTGTTAAATCTCGTAGAAATGAGATTAGGTGAATAACCCATTTAGATAAGGCTGTCGCACCTAATATTTAGCAGACTTGACAGTTTTTCACTTTAGAGCGAGAGCTCTGAATAGAGCTCCCGGTTTTCTAAAGTTAAAGAAACCAAGTCCTGTTTAATTCAGTACGAGTTTGTGCCTTGTTTGAACAGTGGGTCCTGTTTTGAATGCCAGTGACCACTGTCAACAGGAAAAGGAGAACGTGACAGTTCTGTGGATCAGTTGGCTCAGGGAGTTGTCTTGACAGACGGGGAGGTTTAGTGACTCCTTCAGGGTCGTCCCTTATCCAGGACCGGAACCGAAGGCTTCCCTGCTGGGACCGGCTGCTTCACGAGGCAGAATATGCTGAGGATGGGGTGCGCGCCAATGGGAGGAGCAGGGGGGTCCTCAGAAACTTCCCGATGTCTGAAGGTTGGGTTGTGAAGGATGCGGTGTATGTTAGGCATGAGAGAAGCCTCTGAGAAGGAACAGCAGGGCCAGAAACATGAGAATGAGGAGGTGGGCCGGCACCGGATCGAACCGACTAGCTGTATTTTTTTTTTTTTAATTTTTTTTTTTTTTTTCAACGTTTTTTATTTATTTTTGGGACAGAGAGAGACAGAGCATGAACAGGGGAGGGGCAGAGAGAGAGAGGGAGACACAGAATCGGAAACAGGCTCCAGGCTCCGAGCCATCAGCCCAGAGCCTGACGTGGGGCTCGAACTCACGGACCGCGAGATCGTGACCTGGCTGAAGTCGGACGATTAACCGACTGCGCCACCCAGGCGCCCCTCCGACTAGCTGTATTTTAATACTGCCTGTGACAGTGACCTCATTACTTGAAATTGCATGTTGCCACCTGCTCTAGCACCTTTGACCTTCTTCTGTTCCATCCCTCGGGATATGGGGGAACAGGCCTCTTTCTGTGTTGCTGGTAGGGAATTTGAATTGGCTCCCCTCATTGAAAAGCAATTTGTAAAATACACCTGTCCTGGGACCAGCGCCTCCGCTCTTCTGAATCTGTTCCATACGTAGAGAAACAGTGTATAAGGATACACATATTAGGGTGTTTGCTGCAGTATTTTTCTTGTGACAGAAAAAACTTAGGAAACAAGCCAACTACTTACTAGTGGCTGAGTGCTTTGGGGATTGGAGGACACGTAAAAGGCACGATGTAGGGTGATGGCTACAATAACCCCAATTGTATAGGTCACTTTACAGCGTTGACTCAGGAGGGGATAAGGAAGAGCAGGAGGCCCCGAACCACTCTGTGTGTTTCTGGATGGTTGTACTTGTGCCAAGGGCACATTTTTTGAAATTTGAAAAACGAAGGGGATGAGAAAGACCTGAACCTGTTTTCACACACTTGCGTCAGAGAAGGAGTGGGGCCGTGCAGCAGGGTGACTGAGTGAAGGCTAACTTGATAATGGAAAGTAATGGTGCCGGGTCACCCTCTCCCTTCTGGGGCTTCTTAGTTGGGTTGGAGAGCCGCCTGTCTCCTCATCACGGTCCTTTGTACAGGTTATCAGGCAGGCAGGTGTTCGTGTAAACTGCCTATGCGACAGTATTTACTCTCTTGCCACCTGGTGTTCACAGGTGAAGGTTGTCATCCTGGGACAGGATCCATATCACGGACCCAATCAAGCCCACGGTCTCTGCTTTAGTGTTCAAAGACCCATTCCACCTCCACCCAGGTACGATTGCTTCACAGATGGCTCAGGTCCAAGTGTGATTACTTTCAGGTGTGTGCTTTGTGGATCATAAGTGCACTTGGGAGACTTCTAATAGCCATTGGAGTAGGATTTCTCCATCTTGGTACTGTCAACATCAGGGGTTGGGTCTTTTTATGGGAGAGGTGAAGGGTGTTTAGTAGTGGCTTCTACCCGCTGCCCGCCCCCCGCCCCCCCCCCCCCGCCCCCCGCAGAACTAGAGGTGCTGGTAAAATGGCAGTGATGGTTGTCTTTGGACAGTGCCCCAAGTCCCCTGGGGTGCAAAAATGACCCCTGATTAAAAACCACTGCTTTGGAGAATTTGACGTATAAAATGTAAGAACATAACAAATACACAAAGATCTAAAACTGGAAGCATTAATTGGGAGGGAGGTTGTAACTCCTGGGCTGATTTACTTAAATCATCCAAAGTGCTATTCCTTAAATTCAAGCCTAAACCAAAGGAAAGGTCTTTGGCAAGGTTACCGGTCAGAGGAGTGTGATGCTTCCTCACGAATCCGCCAGGTCCGTTCGGCCCTCCCCCTGCACGGGCTGGGGTGCAGGCTGGAATCCATGTGTATGTTGGAGGCTACTGGATTTTCAGAATTGTGCTCGAGATCTGTTTTTTGTTTTTCTCCTGGCTTACTTTCAGTTTGGAAAACATTTATAGAGAGCTGTCTACAGACATAGATGGTTTTGTTCATCCTGGTCACGGAGATCTATCCGGGTGGGCCAAACAAGGTAAGCCACCTACCTGGCTGCTAGATGTGTTCTGGATGGATTTCAGCACAGTCTTCCCTTGTCCTGCACTGCTTGCTTATGTTTATAAAAGAACACAGCACTGGAACATTCTCACAGACTGACTGCATTTATACAAGTCAAAATATGTGTCTCCTCTTTATCCTCCAGCCAGTGTTTTCTTTCGTGGTTTAACTGTAATTTGAAAGAGAAAAGTTTGTTCTTTCTTGTTATTTATTTTTTTTTTTTTCAACGTTTTTTATTTTTTATTTTTGGGACAGAGAGAGACAGAGCATGAACGGGGGAGGGGCAGAGAGAGAGGGAGACACAGAATCGGAAACAGGCTCCAGGCTCCGAGCCATCAGCCCAGAGCCCGACGCGGGGCTCGAACTCACGGACCGCGAGATCGTGACCTGGCTGAAGTCGGACGCTTAACCGACTGCGCCACCCAGGCGCCCCTCTTGTTATTTATTTTTAAGTAATCTCTACACCCAACTAGGGGCTTGAACTCACAACCCCAAGATCAAAGTTGCACGCTCCACCGACTGAGCCAGCCAGGTACCCTTTGTAATTAATGTTTTATATTTGCTAACTTTGACCACTTGGGAGGTGACCTTACCTTTCTCATTTCAGCACTCGGGTTGTGTTTTTTCTCTGTTGAATACCATTTACAGGACTTTTTCTTTCTTCCTTTCTTTCCTTTTCTTTTTCTTTTCTTTTTCTTCCTTTTTCTTTTCTTCCTTTCATTGGTTCTTTTCTTTCTTTCTTTCTTTTCTTTCTTTCTTGCCTAAACGTTTATTTTTGAGAGAGAATGAGAGCACAAGCTGGGAGCAGAGGATTCGAAGCAGGCTCTGTGCTGGCCACAAAAACCTCAATGCAGGGCTCCAACTTGTGAATCGTGAGGTCATAATCTGAGCCAAAATAGAACACTTAACCAATTGAACCAAGCAGACAGCCGGCCGGACTTTCTTCCTTCCTCCCTTTCTAACAAATAAACTATAACCAGATAAGGAAAGAATATTTACCATCTGATTCTTTTTTCTTTCTCTTATTATTTTTTAATTTTTTAATGTCTATTTATTTTTGAGACAGAGACCTAGCATAAGCAGGAGAGGGCAGAGAGACACAGACTCTGAAGCAGGCTCTAGGCTCTGAGCTGTTAGCACAGAGCCCGACGTGGGGCTTGAACTCATGAGCCTTGAGATCGTGACCTGAGCCGAGGTTGGAGGCTCAACCAACTGAGCCACCCAGGCACCCCACTTGGGATAGACAGATGTTTGAAACAACCCTGATGACTGATGAAAGGCACGTTCACTGTTACAAACTTAGAAGATGTTGAAATTGCAGAGGTGAAAATAAAATGCTCTCTGGTCTTGCCTGGAGGTGCCCAGCAGTCATGTTGCATTGCTTTCTTTGGGAGCCGGTTTCAGACAGCTCTGCTGGACCCCGACACGGGAACGGTTCCACGGGCACAGCCCCTGTTGTCAGGTGTCTGGGCTGGCTCGTTTGTCTTTTCACCCGTTTCTTTGCTGTGTGTCTGTAGGTGTTCTCTTACTCAACGCAGTCCTCACCGTCCGGGCACATCAGGCTAATTCGCATAAGGAGAGAGGATGGGAGGAGTTTACGGATGCGGTCGTGTCCTGGCTAAATCACAACTCCAGCGGCCTCGTCTTCCTGCTCTGGGGCTCTTACGCTCAGAAGAAAGGCAGTGCCATCGATAGGGTACGGTTGTTGTGTTTTGTCTTTTAAACACTTTAAGCCAGTTGAGAAAATCTTAGGAATTTTCCGTTGTGTGGTCTTGGAAAACCCCATGTCCTAAGATGAAGCTTATTCTCCCTAAAGACTTAAGAGTTAGGGTCAGGTTTGCCATTGAAAATTAAGCAAAATTCAGACGAATTACAAGAATGATGACTTGTGTGAGAGGAAAGCACCGGGCCAACTTCTGATTCAATAGCGTTAGTAACGCGGGCGTGGACCTGCCACATACGTAGAATGATGCGGGCACCGTCCGGTGCAAGCGATGCAGTAAGTGGCCAGTAAGGCCAAGGACCCCACGACCACCGAGCCGCCCGCCCTCGGCTTCCCCCCACGTGCTCCTTCTCTGCTCTTCTCCCTCTGTTTCCAGAAGGAGCAGCGTACCTGGTGCTGAGATTAAAAGCCAGACGCCATCCTTGAATCTCTCCTTGCCCTCCTGGCCTTAAATCCTGTCCCCTTGCCTCCCCTGATGCCAGTCCTCCTCCCGCTCACCGTTGACGGTGCCACCAAAGGCTTTCTGTTTCTGGGGTCTACTCCCCGTGCCTTTACGTGACCGGCAACCGCGTAGGAGCCACGCGAAGGCGCTTCTCTCTCTACAGAGGGTCTGTGTCAAGGAAGCAGACGTTTTCAGGTGTTGTGAGGCAGCGCATAATAAAATCGGGCATGAGTGAACTAACTGCTGAGATCTGATTCTCTAGGCAAGTAGGAAGTGTCCGTGCGAGCCGTCTCCATCTCTGCCTTGGGGAGACTGAAGGGCCGCGTGGCTCTTCGTGTTTTAATCTTTGTTATCGACAATGGTCCGGTTGGACGGGAGGCGCTTGTAAAAGCTTGGTCATTAGAAGCAAGTGGCGGGTCCAGCCCAGTGGCTTTCCCTAGCGCCGGGTCTGTCTGTCCCACATCACATTCGGAGCTTCCCGAGTTAACGCTCTCCTTTCCTCAGCCGGCCTCGCTGAACCTGCTCCCGCGTACTCCCCAAGGGTGGAGGGTACCTCCGGGCACTTGTCCAAACAGAAGTCCCATCCTGCACTGTCCCTCCCTCCTCCCCATCCCGCAGGTGTCAGGCCTTCAGAGCCTTTCCCCTGCTCTCAGATGCCTCCCCACCTAACTGTCTGTGCCTGGCCCAGGCCCTCACCTGATCTTGCCAGAGTGTCCCATGGAGTCCCCCCGTGGAAGGCCTTGCCTTGGGTGGGGTCTTGAGCACGAGCACGCCCCGGGCTGCCTCTCAGCCGCAGCTCCCACCTTCTCCACTCCCTCCTGCCCCCCACACCTCTTCCCTGTGTCCCGCTTCCCTGCCTGCCTTTGAATATCGTGCCTCCTCGGTCCAGAGACTTCCTTCAGAGCCCAGCATGGCTCACATTTTCAGGGCCAGGCTAGTAAGCACTTAACCTGCGTTACCTGTCAGGCTGCATCAAGACCCACGGGCCTTCTTTGTCCCTGCACGGCATCTCCACAAGTCGGGCACTCTTCTTCCCCATTTACAGATGAAGACTGACGTGCGGGCTGGACTCCTTGACTTCTCTGGGGCCACACGACACGGCAGTCAGAACTTGAACCCAGGCCATCTGGCTCCCGGCTCCGTGTTTTTTAGTTTTGTTTTTATATAAGTAATATTTACCCCCAATGTGGGGCTTGACCCCCCCGACCCTGCCATCGGGGGTCGCGTGCTCTTCTGACTGAGCCAGCCAGGTGCCCCTTCAGGCTCTGGTTCTTAACCACACTGCGCTGCCTGGCTTTAATGATGGCCCCTCCCGGATGGAGGTGTTTGAAGGCAGGGATGTTGTGAAAACACTTGTGAAGTAGCATTTATTTATTTTTAATATTTTTATTTTTGCCGGAGCGTGAATGGGGGAGGGGCAGAGAGAGGAGGGGCAGAGGATCTGAAGCGGGCTCAGTGCTGACAGCAGAAAGCCTGATGCCGGGGATTGAACTCAGGAACCATGAGATCATGACCTGAGCCGAAGTTGGATGCTCAACCCACTGAGCGCCCCAGGTGCCCCGAGGTTTTTATTTACATACAGAAAAGAAGCAAGAAAACAAACGTCCCTGGTCTTCCTGCTCCATTAACTAGAGTTGACATTTAAAAAATCAAAGTGTTCTGTTTTTGTTGACAGTTCAGGTAATACAGGAAAGTGTAAAATAGAAAGTAGATAAATGCCTTCCACTATTTCTTTTCCCTAAAGGAACTATAATTAGTGTCTTAGATATTTTCCCAAAAAAACCTTTTTGTGTCATTATCCTTTTTTTCTTCTGCTTGCGATATTTAGGTCTTTCCACATGAGCCCACTAGCTCAACCTTGTTCTTCTGATATCCTCGTGGTGTCCCCTTGTAAGAAGTTCAGGGAAGTGTTTGCAGCCAGTCGCCTAACCCTGGGTTTATGATGTGAGGTCTTTCCTGACCTGCTTGCATCTCCACGTGGGTCTATGCCCCGTGGGGTCCGTTGGCAAACGCATTCTTAGCAGTGGGATCGCTAGATCCTAAGATACGGGCACTTGACCGCTGCGTAGGCGGTGCCTCCGGTCCCAGACGTGCCGACTTTGATTCTCTCGTTCTCTTTCAGAAGCGTCACCACGTGCTGCAGACCGCTCACCCCTCCCCGTTGTCGGTGTACAGAGGGTTCTTTGGATGTAGACACTTCTCTAAAACCAATGAGTTGCTGCAGAAGTCTGGCAAGGAGCCCATCAACTGGAAGGATCTGTGACCCTAAACTGGGGAGGCTGTCCCTGGGCCGGCTTTTAGAAGCTGCTAGTGAAGTTACTCGCCAAGAGTGGCAGCAAAGCCTCTACTCTGGGACCTTATGTCTGTCTTTGCAACACGCCTTTGGACTAAAATATACCTTCACGGTATTTGGGAGAGAGAGGCGGTCAAATACTCCAGACCACCGCTCTCTGTGTCACTTTTATGGTAAAAGGGGACAGGAAACAGAAGCACCTTGTGGTACAGCCAGCTGTTACTTTAGTTGGACTTTAGGTTGTAGTGTTGGGTGTGTTTATTTAGCAAGGCCCTCCTTTGCCCAGCTTGGCTTCCCGTTCTTGGCCAAGTACACTGCTCCCCGCATCCTTCTGAGAGCCCCGAGGCCCCTCCTTGCAGGAAGCAGGACATTTTGCAAGTGCCCAGAAATTTGGGGCTGAAAGTTCTTGAGGACTGATCTCTGAGTGAGCCTTCAACAGATCGGGAGAGGGAAGTGAACTGGGGCTTGTTTTCTAGTTACTCTATGGGTGTTCCTAGGAATAAACAGTGGAAGTTGAACTGGAAGAAAGAGAAAGGGGAGTTATTTTTTTTTTTATTTTTATTTTTTTAAAGAGGAAATGCTTTTCTTCTCCGGAGTATCTCGAGTTGGGGGATTTCAGGAAGCACAGAGTGCCAATTGCTGTTTTTTTATGGACTGAAATCACATGGGGATTTTTTTTTTCAACACTGGTGAATTTTGCTGTTTTAAAAATACTTCTGCAGATGTATATATATATTTTTTAATCCTTTGTCGGGGAGACCGTCTTTTGTTAGGTCTGTACCTCCGTCCTCCATCCTGTTAGAGATGCCGTTGCTGTGTTAGTTGGGGGAAAGGGGACGTTAACTCCAAGTGAGCTTGGCAATAAAAAGATAGTTGAAGTTTCACTCCGTGCCCAGTGCCCTTTCTGTCACCTCCCTCTGGCCGGGCGGCTCCAGCTGCCCCGCAGCAACCTTTGTGGGCAGGAAGTGCTGCCCCCCCCCCCCCAACCCTTCCGCCCCGCCCCTCGGATGGAGCTGCCCACCTCTCCAGGCCAGGTAAGCCCTGGGCGGGTTCCCGGGAGGGTCACCGACCGCTGGGCCTCACCCCAGCCCGGAGATGGCGATGGGGCCGTAGGTACGCGGTCAGGAACTGCGGAGACCCTAAAGAGGCCGAGTGGGGCCGGAAAAGCGTTTCGCCGGGGATCGTGGCTGCGAGTCCTGCCAAGCCTTGGGACAGCGCAAGGGGAGCTCCCCCGCCCCCATCCCGTTAGTGTTTGCAGACTCTTCCCTGGGACTCTGGACTGGAGGTGTGAGGCTAGGGCGCTAGGAAGAAGCCCTGATGGCCCTCTGACCTGCCAGCGCTTGGCTGGGAGTCGGGGTGGAGGGTGGACCCTCACGTTCAAAGCCTGGACTCCCCTGGTGTCTGATGAAGAAGGAAGCCAGAAGTACACGGAAGGGCCTGGTTAACACGTGCTAGTATTTAAGTGGGCGAGAACGCATCCAGTGCTCACGGCCCCACCTCCTGTCTGCGCAGGGATTTGGAAACCTTTTGCTCGAGAACATTGCTTCCCATCTAGGCCTTCGTTTTCTAAACGTTTCAGAAGGAGGGTATGTGATCCCACACTGCCATGGGCAAGCAGGCTTTCAACAGAAGGAAGATCCAGAACCAAGATGCATTCTCAGTTTGCCCTCTGGTAACTTGGGGTGGGGGGGGGGGCGACTCCCTTATCCAAGTGAGGAATGACGAGGTGATTATTTCTACATCAGTTAGGCTTTGATGCGTGGCTCCCGACACAATGCTGTCCATAGGGGAGAGGTGGTGAACTCTGGGTTACTGTAAATCATTCAAAAAGTGAACTCCTTTGCTTTTTCTTGTTTAATAGTGAGCCTTAGACATCTAGTGATACTTTAAACAGAACACAGAGCTGTGGGTTCAGTGGTTTATGACCGCCCCTCCCCCAAAGGAAATGCAGATTTGATCACTGGTTTCTGGAGTGGTCGTTATCCTTCACGTTTTGGGATTTGCTATGATCACAGCACTAGGTTTGCAGAAATGGATAAAAGGCAATCTTGGCCTTTTAGGTCAGGGGTCAGCATACTTTTTCTATATAAAGGGTCAGGTAGTCCGTATTCTAGGGTCTGCCCTGGTTCCGTCCGTGAGAACCACTCCACTCTCTTTTGCAGACAAAGCAGCCATGTGGTAAATGTAAATGAGCAGGTGTGGCTGTTTTCCAATAAAACTTCCCGGACACTGAAATTGGAGCTGAATATGATTTGCACGTGTCATGAAATCTTGATTTTTTTTTTTCCCCCCCTTGAGCATTTAACATGTAAAGACCGCTCTTAGTTTGACTGCCATAGGGAAACAGGTCGAAGACACCTGTCCTAGGAACTCCCACTCAGATGTCTGCAGTGGCAGTGCCCATCTGTGGCATCCTGCCACCGGTCAGTTCTGCGTGGCTCACTGTGGGAACAGGTGAGAACCCGGCCAGAATGGTTCTGTCTCCCTTCTCAGGCAAGGGGAAGACTATTTGCCGAGGGCTTTTGGAAACCGGGAAGTCCGCAATGCAAAATGACCTGGGAACCCCGAGTTGTAAACTAATTATGTGAAAGTCACTATCTGAACAGAGTCCAGCAGGGCAAAGTCAAGAGAATGTGGGGTTTTTTTTTTGTTTTGTTTTTGCTTTTTTAGACATGTTGTTAATATGCTCCCATTATTACATGGGACATTCTGTCCATCTTAAAATTTGCTTTCTGCTTCAGTTTGCACCTAGTATAAAAAAGTAGAATTTCGGACTTGGGGAAGCAAACAGTTCGGTGTTTGGCAGAAAAGCAGACTTTTCATCCTGTCAAACCTTCGAGATGTACAAGGGAGAACAGGTAGGAGGCTCTGGGCTACTTCAGAGGGTCCTGGCATGTTGATTGGTGGTGACGCATGCTGAGAAAAGTCTGGAACTTCAGTGGCCTCTCTTCCTACTTAGAGTCCTTCTGACACTTTGAATCTGAGTCTCACAACCGGAGGTCAGACCAGGAGTTCGATACTTTGCAGTCTTTGCTACTCAGTTGTATATTTCCTGTGTCTTCCTGTCCCTCTCAGCTAGTGGCTTTTGTGGTCCGGGGGGTGGTATCCACAAGCTTCAAAAAAGCCCTTTGTATGCCTTAAGACTCCCCATGGATGCTTACCTGTGCGACGCAGGCAGACTGGGTCTGAGGACCCAGAAGAGGTCCCTGGGGACCAGCCAAGAGGGTTCTTGGCAAGATGGAAATCAAACGTGAGCCCGCAGGAAGCGAGAGCAGAGACTGAGGGAGCATCTGGCAAGACTTGGGAAGGAAGAGCATGAAGTCTCGTCTTTGCCTGGGGCCTGGGGTTTTTACTGAGGATTGTGGTCTGGTGCACGTGTCCCTCCGGGCATCTGGGGACCGGTCAGAACCAGGACAGGGTCCAGGTGTCCCTCATAAATCACTTATTCCTTGGAGCCAGGGGGTCTTGGCATCGATGTACAACACGAGCGGTCTGGAATGTGTGCATGAAGGCTTCACCCGGTCCCGCCTGAGAGGTTCTCTGTCGTGCTGGAAGACTCCAGAGATACCATTAACTCCCTGCCTTGCAAGGAGGACATACATGAAGCCATGGATAGGGTGGGGGTGCAGGTCCTAAGGAGAATAGAAGCGGGAAAAGAAGTAAGGGGGGGAAAAACCCAGCTTTTTCTTTCATGGGGTCCATTTTATTTCCCTGTCTCCTGGGGAAACAAAAACATGAATGCCAGGCCTGCTCCCAGAAATTGTGATTTAAGTGGTTCTTGGGGTGAAAAGGAGACATGGGTGTTTTTATGAAGGGTCAGGTTTGCAGCCCAACCAGCAGCTTCTTTGACCAGATGCCCTGTGTTCTGTATGTTATGGAACCAGGCTGGAACGCTGGCGGAAAAACCAAGCGGCCCTCGGAGATCTTGGTGGATTGCAGATTGGTTTTACGCCGGCGGGCTCAGAGGAGACTGTTTCTCCAAAGGTCTGAGCCCAGAATGCCAGTGGGGAGGGTAATTTATAGCCAACAGCCTCCATATCTGGGGGCGGTTTGCAATGCACAGCAAACAAAGGAAGAAGAAACCGGAGGAGGCGTCTCTAAGCTAGAGACCAGAGTTTGTTTTAGTCCCATCAGCCATCTTTGGCGTAATTTATCCACTTCTCCAACATTGACGCCACGTGGTCACTTCATTTTTTTTTCTTTTCGGCAAATGATAGGATTTTCTGCATGTAAGAGGTATTTGAAGGAATCTATTTTTTCTATTGTGTTGGGTGGGAAAAGTTTATGAACGATTGGTTTCCAGCCAACCATTCAGCTTCTGGAAATTACTTGTGGCCGTAGAGAGAGAGTGTCAGAGGATAGCTGAGGCACCAGAACCGAGTTCCCCATGTGTGTATGAGTAGGGGTAGCGAGGAACTTTTCTAGTCTCTTTGGAAGTAAGGAGTTTCATTAGAAAGACGTTGCTCGGTGCCTGTCACGAACAAGCCACTATGCTAGAAGCTCGGTGTTTGTCGTTTGATTTCACTTTTCCCAGCCACGTGGTAAAGTACCTGGATGGACAAATAGACTCAGCCATTTGCCTAGAGCCACAGGTAACGGAGCTAGGATTCGAACCCACGGCAGCCCGATTTCAAAGCCGCGTCGTCTTGCCACTGTTTACACTCTGCCCAGATCACGGTTATCGGCTGTCATCAGGGAGGACTTCCAAATGGAGTTTACAGAACGTCCTGGAGTCACGGCTCTCCCAGGAAAAAGCCAGGATGTGTCCGGAGTCTGAAATGTGCCTCTTTGAAAATTTTGCACGAGCTACCCTCTAGTGAAGTCATTGGGATCGATAACCGAAGCCCCATGGTGCAGGGGCTGCGGTCTGGGGAGGACTGAAGGCGGGCAGACAGCGTGCCAAGCCCCTGACCGGCATTGTTTCGCCCTCCGCTCCTATAAAACGTAGGTGGGGCTGGCCCGGCTTATAGCTGACGGTGCCCAGGCTTCCAGAGGACAGGCACAAAGTGGCTTCCCGCTTACGAGTCCGGTGGGGAAAGTTCCAAGAAGTCCACCGTTTGCCCACTTTTCCTTCTTGGAAAACAAGCCCACAGAGGAAGTCTCTCTGGCTGCCCCTGTCCCCCTGCCATTTAAACTGTTCTGCAGGGGGCGCCTGGGTGGCGCAGTCGGTTAAGCGTCCGACTTCAGCCAGGTCACGATCTCGCGGTCCGTGAGTTCAAGCCCCGCGTCGGGCTCTGGGCTGATGGCTCGGAGCCTGGAGCCTGCTTCCAATTCTGTGTGTCCCTCTCTCTCTGCCCCTCCCCCGTTCATGCTCTGTCTCTCTCTGTCCCAAAAATAAAAAAAAAGTAAAATAAAATAAAAATAAAAAATAAAAAATAAATAAATAAATAAACTGTTCTGCAGAAGTTCGGGTTCTGGCGGGTTTTTCCACTTGCTCCTCCTGGTTTACTGAGATCAGGCCCGCCAAGCTGCTGTTCCCCTTACCTCTTGTCAGAGCACAACGCCCTTCCGTGTGGCCTCTGCCTTAACGGCTCTGGTTTGGACCTGGAGGTGACCTTTGTCCTACATGCCCGCAGCCCTCCCCTCCTCGCGGAACATTCCGTAACAGCCTGTGCCGGGTTTCCCGTCTTCCCCGCCGGGCCCTAGTAAGAGCCAGCTGACCCAGCTGTTGGGGTGTTTGGGTTTTTTTTTCCTCCCTGAGCGTGAGTGGCATTTTCGTTCGGAAGGTTTTACCAAATCTTTATCTGGGGAAAGAAGCCTGGTGGTCCTTTGACAGCAGTTGTGCACACCCATCAGAGCTTTCGCTGCAGGCTGGCTCCAGAAGCCCTTTCTTAAACACCCCACAACCCGTGTGCAGTTAATTTCCTGCATGTCTCAGGAGGGCCGGGATGACTTTGTCCGTATTGCTTACGACAACTTGGACTTTAGATGCCCCATCTTGGGCTTTAGATGGCTTAGATACGTGACAATTGTGAAACCCAGCGAGGGCTGGGATTGAAGGGTGGCCGGCAGGGTCCCTCCCGGAGTGGCAGGGGGCCACACGAGTGGTTTGGTGCGAAATCTTGCCCCACTTCACCTGGGCTGTTACTGGTCTTCAGTGCCTTGAAGGTTAAGTGCTCCAGGGATCATTTTGAAACGGCAGAGGCCAGTTCCTCTGAAAGTGACGCTTACAGTCACGGTGGTGAGCAGCTAGCTGGCTTAGAGTCAGGCACACGGCAGACAAGGAACCCGGAAAATGCAACCCCGAGCGCGTAATTGGGAGGACACGGGAAAGGCGGAGGGACAGGGGGTAAGTGAGCTCACCCCTCCGTGGGGTCACTGACCATAAAGCCGGCGCCCACGTGGATGGGGGTTTCATGCGCGGCGAGCTGAGCCCCTGTGCAGGAGTGTGCATGCGGGCTTTCCAGAGGGGGACGGTCACTCCTGTTTACCGGGACCTGATGTGAGGGTTGGAAATGTAACAGATCAAGGAGAAGAGCCTCTCTCTGCTTCTAAAATGGTTATGTTGTTGGGAATCTCTGCGTGAACTCTTCCCTCCGTTCCACAAACCGAAACGGTAGGGTTAGGTTTGGGCTTAGGTTTACTGAAAAGGTAGTTCCGTGATTTTTGTTGTTGTTGTTGTTGTTTTGGGGGTTTTTTTGCCCTCAAGACTCCTGTCCTTAAGGAAAACCATTCGGTTTCTCACAGATGTCCAATCTCTCAAACTATTATTATTATGTATATTTTTAAGTGTATTCTGAAGGGGGGGCACCTGGGTGGCTCAGTTGGTTAAGCGTCTGACTTCAGCTCAGGTCACGATCTCACAGTTGTGAGTTCGAGTCCCATGTCGGGCTCTGCACTGACAGCTCGGAGCCTGGGGCCTGCTTGGGAGTCTCTCTCTCCCTCTCTTTGTCCCTACCTTACTTCTGCACTCTCTCAAAATAAATAAAATTAAAAGAAAGAAAGCATACTCCAAGAGTCAAGCATTTATAGTGGTCCCACATTGCTAGAAAGATGTTATTTTTAAAAAAAAATTTTAATGTTTATTTTTGAAAGAGAGACAGAGCATGAACGGGGGAGGGGCAGAGAGAGAGAGAGAGACACACACACAGAATCCAAAGCAGGCTCTAGGCTCTGAGCTGTCAGCACAGAGCCTGACGCAGGGTTCAGACTCACAAACCATGAGATCATGACCTGAGCCGATGTCAGACTTAACTGACTGAGCCACCCAGGCGCCCCTAGGCATCATTTTTTTTTTTTTAAGGGCTCTAGGGAGTAAAAGTCAAGTGGCACAGAGTAAAAAGGTCTCCCTGCACCACCCTTCCATCTGCCCCTCCTCCCTGCTGGGAGCCACTATGCACAGTTTGGTATAAAACTTCCCATATAGTTTCCTAAAGACCTATTTTGTGCCTTCACCTCGTACACAATTATCTCACAGTGATGATGATGATTATTCTAACATCAGTGGGCTTCCATAGAAGTTGGGGGATCAACCGTCAACACTGGCCCAGGCCTGAGGGGGAGCTCCTGGGAAGCCAGTCCTTCTAGTTAAAAACTGCAAAGTAGAGACATTGTTTTATAAATGGCTTTTGCCTTCTGACAGTGTCTTGGGAGATGAAGATACGACTTTACTGACTCGGGTTTTAAATGGAAAGACTCAGCCCATCCTCGGTCATGTGACCGGACGTGCCAACCTCCTCAGTTGGAGGAAGCCATTTTATTTCCTCTGGCAACCATCCCCTTGTTCTCTGTACTTATTGACCTGATTCTGCTCTTGATTTATTCGTATTTTTAGATTCTACTTAGGCGTGAAATCGTACGGTATTTCTCTTTCTTGGTCCGACATATGTCGCTTAGCACAATACCCCCCAGCTCCATCCCTGTTGTCGCAAATGGCAAGACTTCATTCTCTATGGCTGAGTAATATTCTGTTGTGTGTGTGCACATATATGTGTATATATTCCCACCTTCTTTATCCATTTGTCTGTTGACGGACACCCAGGTTGCTCCCGTATCTTGGCTGTTGTAAATAATGCTGCAGTGTATACAGAGCTGCGTGTATCTTTTCAAATCAGTGTCTTTGTTTTCCTTGGGAAAATGCTTAGTAGTGCAATTGCTGGGTCGTAGGGTAGTTCTATTTTTAATTTTTTGAGGAACCTCCATGCTGTTTTCCAGAGCGGCTGCACCAGTTTGCATTCCCACCAGTTCGCAGTGCAAAAGAGATCCTCTTTCTCCGCATCCCCGCCAACATCTGTTGTTGCCTGAGTTGTTAATGTTAGCCATTCTGACAGATGTGAGGTGATGTGGTTTCCGCGCGCATTTCCCTGATGATGAGTGACGTTGAGCATCTTTTCATGTGTCTGTCGGCCATCTGTACCCTTCTTTGGAAAAAATCTCTGTTCGGGTCCTCTCCTCATTTTTAAAGTCAGGTTGTTTTTTTTTTTTTTTCATGTTGAGTTGTATAAGTCCTTGACGCATTTTGGATACTCTATCACTTACAAATATCTTCTCCCATTCAGTAAGTTTTTTGTTTGCTTGTTTTGCTGATAGTTTGCTGTACAAAGGCTTTTTATTTTGATATAGTCCCAATAGTTTCTTTTAAGCAAAGGAGTTCTTTTTGCCCCTGCTCAGGTGCCGGGTAAGCTCTGGTTTATCACCTTTAAATCTGAGACATAAATTAAAGTATTACATGAGATACTTGATCTTTAGGGGGCAATAGAAATTTTAATCTTTTCAAATGGAGGCTCCCTCAAAGTCTTGTCCCTGTGTAAACTTTGGGATACCTTAATCTAAAGTCTCCTCTGAGTTTTGACTCCAGGATCTTTAGAGAAGCACGCATCGGCGCGCCTGGAAGCATGGTCAGAAATCTTGCATTTTATCTGAAAACTTCATGCACGTTTCACGTTCTATTCTTTTTTTTTTTTTTTAATGTTTTTATTTATTTTTGAGACAGAGAGAGACAGCATGAATGGGGGAGGGGCAGAGAGAGAGGGAGACACAGAATCGGAAGCAGGCTCCAGGCTCCGAGCTGTCAGCCCAGAGCCCGACGTGGGGCTCGAACTCACGGACCGCGAGATCGTGACCTGAGCCGAAGTCGGACGCTTGACCAGCTGAGTCATCCAGGCGCCCCTCACATTCTATTCTAAGAGATCTCTTTGTTATAATAATAGTAAACTTCCTGCCATAGAGTAAGAGGATTCTCCAGGAAGATAGGCCATGTTTGTTTATTCAGGGCCCCTCCTGCTGGACAATGTGGGCCGGGCACCACAGGGAACCCAAGGTTACTGCGTGGTTGGCACGCGTCAAGTGTTGAATTACGCTCAAGGACAATCTTAGGATGGAGTCCCTGTTTACTCCATTCCTCAAACCAGGAAACCAAGGTTTGGAGAATTCCCGTGACTGACTCAGGGCAATCAGATGACAAATGGCAGAGTCCATTTGGCTCACCCAGATGATCCCCATGCCAGAAGCGCTGCTTTCTGGATGTCCCTGGGCCACTCAGCATACCTTAGCTCCCTTCCCTGCACTGGGGCCCCGGGAAACAGCCTCGCTCTTCAGTTAGCCCTGGGATTGTGCCACTCCTGTTGGGCTCACTGGAGCACCACCTTCCCAAATCAAATCAAATCAGGCCAAATCGTGGGCGAGAGTGATATTCCCGGTACACATTCTCCTTTCTATTTGGAAGTAAATGGGTCTCCGGCTCTGGTAGTAACTTGAATAATTAGCTGGTGGAAATGCTCCTCTTAGCAGACCTTCCTTCCACGTTATGAGGAAGGCCGGGGCCTGGTTTTTCCACGTTCCCAACAAACTGGGAGTTTGGGGGCCCTCCCGTTTAGAGGAATAACCCACGTATGGAGGAAGAGGGGCTCAGGTTCGGGAAACATTGGGCTGCCTGTGGGGAGCCCAAACCCTTTCCAGCGGGACTTCTCAGAGCCCTGAATACACTAACCTGCGGTGGCAGTCTCCAAAATGTGACTCTGGGATCTGGCAGCGATGGGGACCGTCTTTCAGGGCCGGTGTCCCACAGCCACCTCTTGAGAAGCACGGAACCGTTTCATTTCTTGCCCTTCTCAATTTTCCTTCGAAGTCCCGGAAGTATGATCCTGCAACGGATCAGGGTCACGGGCTTGAGCTCTTGTGCAGGGTTCCGAGGTGTGTGTGTGTGTGTGTGTGTGTGTGTGTGTGTGTGTGTGTGTGTGGTCAGAGTTCAGGCTCTCAGGGAGATCTGCCAGCAGGCAATTGCACTAACTCAACCGTGGGGGGAGGTGGTGGTGGGCGTAGGGGGAGCGTGAAGAAAACGCACAGACCCCGCAGGACGGCTCAGGTCCAGCTCTGCCACTCCATGGTGGGGCCTTGGGCAACAGATGCCCCCTGTGCCTCATCTCTTCATTGGCAAAACCGGGAGCACATACTTCCTAGAACCTTCGTGGACACGTGAAGGAACGACAAACCTGAAGCGCACAGCTTAAGACCTGGTGTCCAGTAAGTGCCCGACAAACGTTAGGCTGTATTATCGTTAAGCAATTTCCTTGGCTCGTTGGACGATCACTTACGCCTCGCGCTGTATCTGCCCTCGGTTTCCAAAAGAGCCCTGTGTCCAGAGTAATTTTTTTCCAACTCTCGCTTGCTGGGGAAAGGGGTCAGAGAGCCTGTATCGGGAGTTATTGCGAAATTCGAACAGGTCTGGGTTTTAGGCCCCGCCTTCCCTCACAGGGTTTACTTTCTAGTGGGGAAGACAGGTGTGCATGTAAAAGTGACCTCACACATAACTACACCCAGGGCGCATGCAGAGGGAGAGGACAGGGAGCCATGAAGGCATCGAGCAGGAGCCTGGCTTCCAGTGCAGGATGCGGTGGGGATTCAGCCGCCTGTCCAGGTGGTTGCCCGATGCCTGACCTTGACACCCACACCCTTGAGACTCATCGGGGCAGGAGGACCCTCCAGGGAGGCAGGAAGCACGGCCCGGACACTGAGACGGACCTGAGCTAGGTGGAGGCATCGATGCATCCCGTGGGTTTACCCTTCTGTGTGCTAGGCGCTGCACTGCGGAGCCGGGGGCAGGCCACAGCCAGCCCTCGTCCCGACGAAGCTTACATTCCACGGAGGGGTATGAGTGAGCATATCAGCATAGCGTCAGCTCACAGGGACGCATAGTGTCAGCTCAGCATATGGTAAGTGACACGAAGGAAAGGGACGGGTCATTGAGAATAAGACCCGTGGGTGTCAGGGTGGGTCTGGAGTGGGAACATTGAAGCAAAGACAGAAAAAGGGGCAAGAGATAACTATGCCAGGGAGCAGTGGTGGGAAAGAACATTCCAGAACACGGGCCCACAAGCATGGGCTGAACAGGGACCAATGGCCAGAGAGTGGGCCGGGGCCAGATCCCCAGGGCCATGTGGACCACAAAGGAGTATGATGAAGGAGCCCCTGAGAATGTGAAATTCAGTTCAGCTGCTCACTGCCAGAGTGACTTTGGGCAAGTTTAACTTCTTGAGCCCTGAGATTCCTTTTCATTTAAAAACAAAACAAAAGGCGTCTCATGATACTCATCTCACAGAGTAGAATGAGATCATGATTATAAAATGCTTCGTACAGAGCCTGGCACACAGGAAGTACTATACAAATCTTAACTATCGGTGCTAATATACAGGTTTTAATCAGTAGACAGGGTGCCTTGCATTTTGTGGGGTATATTTTTTAACTTTTTGCTATAGAAAAAAGTTAACTTTTTTTTAATGTTTACTTTGAGAGTGAGAGAGAGAGAGAGAGAGCACGTGTGCACTGGAGCAGGCAAGGGACGGAGAGAGAATATCCCAAGCAGGCTCCACACCACCAGCACAGAGCCCGACGCGGGGCTCGAACCCATGAACCGCGAGATCATGACCTGAACTGATACCAAGAGTTGGATGCTGGGGTGCCTGGATGGCTCAGTCGGTCGAGCGACTGACTTTGGCTCAGATCATGAGCTCACGGTTTGTGAGTTCGAGCAACCCGCATCGGGCGCTGTGCTGACAGCTCGGAGACGGGAGCCTGCTTCGGATTCTGTGTCTCCCTCTCTCTCTGCCCCTCCCCTGCTCATGCTCTGTCTCTCTCTGTCTAAAAAATAAATAAAAACATTAAAAAAAAATTTCAAACCCACAACAAAGTTGAAATAACAGTAGAGTGAACACCCACTGCATTCCGCATCAGTTGCAGACATCGGTACCTTCTCCCCATGAGTACTTCGGCATACTTCCCTTTAACTAGAGTTTGGAGGCGGGGGGGGGGGGCGGGGAGGGTGTTGGAGTTGTTCAAGCAAATCTCAGAGCCGGATAAATACTTTAGTAGGTATCTCTAAAAGAGAGGCGGACTTTTTCAAAACCATTGCCATGATTGTTTCCAACACAGTTAACGGTGTCTCCTTAACCTAGTCCCCAGTTTGCACTCAGTGCCCTCTGACTGTGTCAGAGAAGTCTTTGAACAGTTGTCCTGTTCCAATCAGGACCCACAAAAGGTCCTCTTAGGTCTCTCTTCGTCTGTAATAACCACCCCCCTCCTTTATTGAGTGCCAGTTACTTAGGAAAACAGGTCGTTTGTCCCATAGAACTTCCCACATCCTGATTACGCATCTCTCAAGCATCAATTTAACATGTCTCTCTGTCCCTATACATAAGTACATAGGTGTAGAGGCTTGAATCAATTCAGGTCCAAATCCTTGGTCCAAGACCACTTCACAGGTGGTGCCGTTCCCTTTCTTGCTTTCTTCCTTCCTTTCTTTTTTTTTAAATATTTTTCAGGAGAGCGTGAGCGAGGGAGGGGCAGAAAGAAGGGGACAGAGGATCTGAAGCGGGTTCTGTGCTGACAGGCTGACAGCAGTGAGCCTGACGTGGGGCTCGAACTCATGAGCCTCGAGATCATGACCTGAGCCAAAGTCGGACGCTCAACCGACCGAGCCGCCCAGGTGCCCCCGCTGTTGGCTTTCTATTGTGTCACGTGAAGAAGAACCTAACGTTGGGTTATCCCACCTTCAGTGATGCTCACTCATCAGTGAGCGTGGGAACGTTGTTAGCCTGACCCCCGTTGCGAAGTCCTCGCCAGCCTTTCACTGAATAGTTCACCAGCCATGGGCGATCCGAGCCCAGGTCAACATTATTTCCTTACTGGCTGCAAATGTGGCTTCCTACTTCCCTCCATCCCGGTTCCCTTCTTAGCTGTCATTGTTCTGTAATGGACAACTTTCACCCACTGTCTGGCAACCCCGAAGTACAGGAAAGGCAGAATAAATGCTTGATTGTGTCCTTTTTTTTTTTTTTTTTTTTGTAAGTCAATTTCAGAGTCATGAGTGCTACCATTGGGAGTTCCCCAGGTGTCTGTGAGGTTTTGTTTTGAGGAACATTAGGACCGTATGACTTTTGAAACTGCTTTGACATATTTCAGTCCACTGCCGTGATCACCGTTTTACGGGCCCAGGTATCTTATCTTTGGCAGAGCAAGCCGCTACCGGGTCCTCGAGTTCAGGCAGGACAGGAAGTTACAGTTCATTTCTGTACATTTCTGCCCCAGCTCTGGAATGAGCTGTTCATTTCCCCAATAGTCATGCTTCCTTTTAAGGCGAAATATACTTAGAAATTACAATGTGGGGGGCACCTGGGTGGCTCAGTTGATTAGGCGTCGGACTCTTGATTTTGGCACCAGTCGTGATCTTGAGGTTTGTGGGTTCGAGCCCCACATCAGGGTCTGCACTGGTGGCATGGAGCCTGCTTGGAACTCGCTCTCTCCCTCTCTCCCACTGCCCCTCCTCTGCTCATGCTCTCTCTCTCTCTGTCTCTCTCTCAAAAATAAATAAACTTAAAAAAATCATAATCTGGGACAAGAAATGGTTTACAAGTTCCTCTTGGCTTCTCTGTGCATTATGGACTAGGGTCAGGGAGCTGGGTCAGGAGACTTATGCAGTGGTTCAAATAAGTGTCAGCAGTGGCTTGACCTTGATCTCAGGTCAAAGCCGGGTGCATCATGGAGAGTGATTAGAACACTCTTCATTTGTGTTGTTTATATTAGCTCACTTAAACCCCACCAGATCTCTCTGAGGAAGTCATTCTTATCATCCCCGTTGAACACACGAGAAAGTCAAGGCTCAGAGAGGTGAGGGAATTTGCCGAAGGTCACACAGGAAATAAAGAGCAGAAATAGAACCTGGAGTTAGCAACTCCAGATTCTGTGATCCAACCAGTACACAAGGTCTTTTTTTTTTTTTAATTTTTTTTTTTTAACGTTTATTTATTTTTGAGACAGAGAGAGACAGAGCATGAACGGGGGAGGGGCAGAGAGAGAGGGAGACACAGAATCGGAAGCAGGCTCCAGGCTCTGAGCCATCAGCCCAGAGCCTGAAGCAGGGCTCGAACTCACGGACCGCGAGATCGTGACCTGGGCTGAAGGCGGACGCTCAACCGACTGAGCCACCCAGGCACCCCCACAAGGTTTTAATTTAACTTAATTAACTAACCTAGATTAGTTTCTGGCACAAAACGTGATCTGTCAGCGAGGCTGGCCTGCTTGTGCTTGTCAACTGGGATTCTGGCGAGGCTCCCGAGGGCCTGGGCCACCCTGCAGACCCTCTCCCTGCCCGGAGAGGTTTGCGGAACCTTAAAATGGCCCTCGAGACTGCTCCTGGTGCCCTCTATCCACACAACCTATAAGTTCTTCTGAGCCCGTCTTCTCATTACTTAGTCTTTACAGGAGCCCTCGTGAGGTTGGCGTTGTTACTCAAAACTGAAAAACTGAGGTCCAAAGATTCCAATACGGGACCGACGCTGCGGAGTTTCCCAGCTGCTGACAGTGCCGAGGCCTCTGATTCTGTGTCTAGAGCGGTTTTCGCTTTGACTTCTGGAAGGGACGGGACAGGGGAGAGGTTGCTCCTTTTTAGAGAAGCAAATCACCCATGTGGGGTTCTCTTGATTCCTCCCGACATTTGCAACCAGATTTCCAAAGCTGGTGGGAGGCGCTGGGCCGGCCTTGAAGGAGAGCAGCCGTCCCCAGAAGGTCAAGTTGACTCAGGTTGGGAGGAGTCACGTCACACTGTCGTTAAGGCAGGATGGTGCCGTGGCCCCGCCCGGGCACTAGGCGTGGGGGAGGCCTCAGCCAGCAGAGCCAACTGGGGGAGGAGATACCCACCACGTCACGGTTCAACATCAAGGAGAAGCCTTGCACAAAGCCCGCTGGTCTCCAAGGCAGGGGCCACTCGGCACCTAAGTAGCAACACTAATGAGGAAAAGAACTACAAGAATGACAGCAGCCGCTCCTGATCGCACGCTTTGTTAAGGCCGACTAAGCAATCTACCTACGGGAGTTCATTGAATTGCCCTTTGGGGCGCTGGGGTTATTGCCCCCATTTTACAGATGGGAAAACTGATTTTCCAGCCCAGACAGGCAGACCGTGGAGGCTGTTCTCAGCTCTTGGCCCTGTAGCTCCCCGCTGCTCCAAGAAGGAGGCGGGCCCCGGCCACCTTTGCAGATGGAATTCTATCCTCTCTATTCCTTCTGGACCCGGGATTTTGTCTCCTTCCATCATCCACTCATTCATCAGCAGGTATTTCCTGAGCACCAGCCAGGTGTGGCTGCTGGCTCCAGGAGACGCGGAGCAGACAGCACAGGAAGGAGGGGCCCTCCCAGGCAGGGTTTAAAATCTCACGGCACATCTAGGAGAAGCCCTTGCTGTGCCACTAAAAAAAAAAAAAAAGAAAGAAAAAGAAAGAAAAGAAGAAAAAAAAAAGCACACAACTTGGTCTTGCAGGTAAGGATGTTTCTGGAAGGAGGTGTGACATAGCCAGGCAAAGGGGCTGATGCGGGAAGGCGGAGGAAGTGTGTCGGAGGCATATGGTGCAGGAGCCACAAAGGCCTCAACGGAGGAGGAACCAACCAGGAACTCTGGAACTTTCCAGGAACCAAACAGCCTGCCTGGCGCTGGGGAAAGGGTGGAGAGGGGGTGGGGCAGCAGACAGGGACAAATTACTAAGCAGCATCATGAGACGCTTAAGGGATGCACGCCTCCTTCTTGGAGCAGCGGGGAGGTACAGGGCCCAGAGCTGAGAACAGCCTCCTCGGTCTGCCTGCGGAGAACTGATTTTCCAGCCCGGGCAGGCAGACCTAGGTCGTGTGTGACAGTTGACTTTGGCAGTTTCTACCAAGATGGCTCAAGTGAGACCCTAGCGGGACAGGTGAGCCCGGTGAGCCTTTGAGACCGCGGAGCAGGTTTTCCACTGGAGGTGGGGACGTGCCCCTCTTACGTTTCTCCAGGGTGGGGGCCCAGCGGGAACCATTCAGGCCAGTTGTGCCTGGGCCAGCAGATTAACCCCAACCAAAGTTGGGTTTGGCTGACAGGTGTTAAGTGAGCACGGGTGGCTTGCCAGGGAAAACTGAAATTCACAGGCTTTTCATAAAAGGGATTTCCTCCCCAAAGTTGTCCCCAAATTGGTGGCCCCCCATGCTGCACACCTGCTCGACTCTCAAGGCAGTGTGGGATTTGGTACAAACCCACCAACATGTAGGTAATGTGTGCTTACTCTGATGGTCACGGCATTCTCCGGAGACCTAGATGTTCTGACGAGTGATTAGTTTGAGAACCGCTCTGGTTCTCATTTCTAGGCTTTGGATTCCAGCCGTTCCAGAAGGTAGGGTAGCCAATTCATTCACCGAATCAGCAGCCTGCTCACCTCCACTTACTACAAACGTAGGCTTTGGGAGCGCCAGGGTGGCTCAGTCGGTTAAGCGTCCGACGTCGGCTCAAGTCGTGATCTCCTGGTTTGCGAGTTCGAGCCTTGCGTTGGGCTCGGTCCTGACAGCTCAGAACCCGGAGCCCGCTTCCGATTCTGTGTCTCCCTCTCTCTCTGCCCCTCCCCTGCTTGTGCTCTGTCCCTCTCTCTCTCTCTCTCTCTCTCTCTCTCTCAAAAATAAATAAACTTAAATTTATTTATTTATTTTTTTAAACGTAGGCTTTGGAATGAGGCAGAGCAGCGTCGAATTCCGTGTAGCTCCAAGCTGTGTGACTTTGGGCAGGTCACGCACCGCTCTCTGGTGGCTGGATTTTCATGCCCCATCTGTGAAATGAGATAAGAATACTACTCCCACAGGATGGCTGTGAGGAGTAAATGAGAACCCGAATGCAAGAGTCACGACGACGGAAGGCGTTGTTATATATCAGCATGCCGTGCTTTTAGCGTTTGTGGTTAGGGAGTGACAGGCGGCAGGTTCTGTTTGAGATGAAGGTTACAGTTCTCTCGCTCTCCCTGGGCATTTCTCCCCCCGGGGTAGGGAAACATGACCTCTCATCAGCACAGTGCCCTGGCCCAATCACAGAGGTAGGTGATATCCTTGCGTTGCCCCCTCCTCCGCTGTCACCTGCACCGTCACACATCGTCAGATGCGAAAACAAAGGAGTGGCCTTTGTTTTCTTGTTTACTATTTGTTTATTATGAACCAAGTGTTCATAATAGAACACTTTGCTGCTTGCTGTTCCTTTTTTAGTCCTTTTGGCAGAGTCCCCATCTGTAGCTAGCATAGTTGCTAATTCACCATCTAGCCCAGTGCCAAGGGCAGACTCTGCTTGAGACGTCCTGCCCCCCGTAGCAACCTGGCGAACTCCTATTGATTCCTCAAAGGCCCAGGGCAGATGTGTCTTTCAGCTGTCCCTCGTGCCCATCACCACCCCTGGAAGGAGTTCTCTCTCAAACTCCCTTCCAGATCCGGCTGTTCCTGATGCTGGGATCCTGGCGGCGAGATCTTGATTTGAAAGACTTTATTTGAGGGGGACTCTCCTGTGTCCCCCCACAGCCTTTCCTAGGAGAGGAACCCCAAGACCACCGAGAAGCAGTTCCGTTCTTCGCTCCTGGCTACACTTTGGTGCCTCGGGAGTGGACGCAAGGATTCACACACTAGCTCACAGCTCTAAGAAACCAAGCAGCACTGACAGTCACCTCTCAGATCCGCTGACTTGGGGGACCTTTCTCAGGGCTTACGGAGGGAAATCCTGCCCAGGCAGGAAGAACATGTGAGGATTAAGGGCGTGGGCTTCCAAGGGAGGCCACCTGGGTCCTGCAAGTGTGAACTCGGGGGTGACTGAGCCTGTTCCCTCACCTGCAGAGGGGAGTAAGAAGGGGCACCTGTTGCAGACGGTTGCAGGGGGAGGCTGATGAGACGACACGTATGAAGCTCGTAGCACACGGGCTGTGATGGGCTGCGTGCTCCCTACACTCTAGTGACAGACAAACACACCCGGTGACTTCTTAGGAATTGCTTCCAATCCCCTACAGCGTTCTCTGACATCTCCTTTCTTCCTTCCTTTAACCCCTGTGATAGCAAGTGAAGAAAGAAAATCCCTTTCTAAATAACATAAAATGTGACCCCTCTCAAACAACAACAAAACCACGCAGAATCCGCGGGAATATCCCCCATCGGATCAGGGAACAGACGAGAAGTCAATTCAGCCCTGGCCTAGGCCGATTTCTGCCCTTTGGGAAAACATCTGCCCTGCGGTGACCTCCCTAAGCAGCTTGGGGCTGGAGCTAAGGAGCTGGTGAGTCCTGGGAGTGTCCCATAGGAGTCTGCCTGTCCCATCTGGGCCGGCCGGTCCTCCGGGAGTGGCCCCGAGGCCTGACCCGCGGCACACTGGCCCCCGTTACACAAATGTGAGTCCATTTGTGTGCCTTTGTGGAGGAGGACCCACAGCTGAAACGACACTCATGGTCACCTGCCTCATTCTTTGCATTTTGCCGCACCAAGAAGGGGAGGGCTGTGTTTAGTGACTAAACAGATCTTGGTTGGTCCTCCCAGTAATCCTCTGAGGTGGGCGAGGCTTTTCCAGACGGGGAACCTCAGGTCCAGGGAGGGAACGTGATTTGTCCGAGATAGCACTCCGTGGGTGGCGGGGTCCCGCTGCGCAGTGACTCGTGCTGCCCTGGACTCCCGGTGCGGTCATTCGTGGCGGTCGTCGGGATGAATTGCATCCGGCACTGGCTCAGTTCCCCACGTGGGATCACCTTGGACTCTCGGCACTCTGTCTTGCGAGGTACGCACGTCCTTACCCTACTTCGTAGATGAGGATCCTAAGTATTGCCCAAGGCTCACCCTGGTTGTAGGTGGCAGAGCTGAGGTCAGCTACCAGGGCACCAAACAAGGTGCCCAAGGACAGTGGGGTTTTGCCGTGAATGATGTGTTGGTGTAGAAGGAGCCCTGGCCTGGAGCTGGGACCGCAGTGCTGATCATGGCCGTGTTGCTAATTTCACGCGGGACCTCCGACCTCTGCTCATCTATAGAATAAGGACACTCCTTAACAAGGACGTGCTCACCTCCAAGGGTCCCCTCCCAGGCTGTGGGGTGGAGCAGGTGGATTTGGGGGGAACACGGTGACCCGTGACACCCCCGTTCCTGCAGGCTGGCGTGCAGGTTAAGGTATCCGCCGGTCAGCTTTGAACGCCCGGGCAGCCTCACGCGGCTGGCTCCCCTCACCTGCGTGACCTCTGCCTTAGCAAAAGGACATCGGGCCGCCCGCCTGCCAGCTGGAGGGTTCTTGGCTGCCCACACTTTATCCTGACACTCTGCTTCTCTTTCCGTCCCAACGTGGCCAAACCCGGGCAAAGCGTCTCGTAGGTGAGCACGTGGGCACAGAAGGTGCTTCTGACTAGGGGAGTGTTTCAGACACAGTCGAGAGACGCAGATTTGGGCCAGGGGTCAATGGTACAAGCAGTGAAATAGGCCTAAGTACGTACAGGAATGTGGCAAGCCGGGGGAGGTGGCCCTGTGGGCTGGCCAGCCCCAGAGAGCGTAGACAGCCTCCCGAGTAACTGAGTCCGAGTCAGGGGAGGGCTGACCTGAGCACGGACCTTCACGAGTGGCTTAGATCCGTGGGGGACAACGGAGGGCATGCCGCGTGGCTGACTCGAGTAAAAACTCACCCGTGCTCCTCCCCCATGGCCTGATGCACGACACCAGCCTCTTGCTGAAAGGTGACACCCTGTGGGCCGGGTTCCCTTAGTCACCCCGTGGGCGCCTGTCAGGACCCACATGAGAATGGAACTGGCGGCCGTGGCCACCGTGGTGGTAAGTGGAAACAAACACCCAGGTGCTCTTCCTCTTGGTGGGAGGAAAAACCCGAGCGTGGAACAGAATTGCTGTCCTCACGCTGGCATTCTGCCCCCCTCGGTCCCGCACAGACCTTGCCAGGGATGGGTGTGTGTTGCTAGGGGTGGGGGGCCGCGGGCAAACAGATCCCGACCACCCCGCGCCCCACCCCCCTTCCACTCTTCATTTGGTCGCTGCCCCGTGCTTGTAGGTGCCGAGCGGTTTCCTGCGTTCGTTGTGGCTGGACCCATGATTGCTCTGACACCTGGCAAGGTTTGCTTTGCAAGACATAAAAATAGCTCTGGCTGTGCTCAGTTTTCGGGTCAGCTGGGCGATTTCGGCGAAGGGCGACAGTTTGGCATGGCGGGGGCCCCAGAGCTTCACTGCGGGGACTCCTCTGGCCTTTCCTGCCTATGGACTCAAACCACCTGCGCAGTGCTCCTCCTGGACCACTGTGCACGTCTGGCATTGTTAGTTTACGTGTCGCTCTGATGCTCTGTCTTCCAGGGATACGGCCAGGTGTCTGGTTTTACAGTCGGGTGTCCACATGCTGGGGGGTTAACACCGTCCATTTTAGGGAATTTATCTACGTCCGTTTCTCATGCTAGGACACTGTGAAAGGTTTGGGTGCAGGGGCCGGATTTGAGTGAAGTCAAGGTCCTGAGCTTCTCTGAGCCCATTTACTGAACTGTGAAATGGAAGTAACATGACAACAGCAATGATAATATCCATCACAGTTGTTCTGAGGTTTGAGGCTAGCAGGCACCCTATACTCGTGGCGGTGTAATATGTATAAATACTATTATGTTTATTTGTTTATTTAAAAAAATTTTTTATTAAAAATGTTTAATGTTTATTTTTGAGAGAGGGAGAGAGAGAGCAAGAGAAAGCAGTCAGGGGAGGGGCAGAGAGAGAGGGAGACACAGAATTGGAAGCAGGCTCCAGGCTCTGAGCTGCTGGCAAAGAGCCCGACGCCGGCCTGACACTCTTGCGAAAGAGCCGCTGGAAAGACACTGCTTGTATCCCCGCATCCCTGATACAGGTCCCAAGATGGAGATTTCCAAAGTCCAAATCCAAATCCAAATTCCAGCTTGCCTCAAGCCATCAGTGGGTGCTCAGTGTGGGTGCGCGGAGGTATCGTTCATTTTGTACACGCCTTGGGGGTACATGTCCCAAGCTGGGCACCAAGATCCCGAAATGAATGACAGTTCGTCCCTGTCTACAAGGGCAGCTGAACTGGCTGCCCGAGAGACCAGTCGGTGCCGTTTCCATGCTGTGTTGTCTTTGTTTCCATGCTGGAGGTCTGTGGGCTCTCGCACCCTGTCACCCTCTCCTGCCCGGGGAAGGTGTAGGACTCTAACCTAATGGGCTCGCTAAGGGAGCCAGAATAGCCTTTGCAACAATTTTGGTACTGTCCCCTGCCAGTGACTAATTTCTAAATCTGTCCTAAGGGCATGCGTGAGCCAGCAATGTCAGGACTCTGACCTTTCTCGCACTTTTTAAACTTTTCTCGAGAACTTGCTATGTGCAAGAGTGGAGTCCCCAGAAGGACCTCACCATCGAGAAGCAGGAGGGAGGGAGGGAGGGAGTACACCTGGGGGTCTGGAGACCCGGTGGTGGTCACCCGAGAGCAGTTTTGTCCCCTGAGACGTTTGGCGACGTCTGGAGACATTTTGCATCGTCGCAGCTGAGGGAAGGGGGTGCTCCCGGCGTCTAGTGGGTGAAGGCTGTGCGCCCTACGATGCCCAGGACGGCCCCCACCACGGAACAGGGAACGTTCCAGCCCCGGAAGCCAATAGTGCCGCGGTTGGGGAGCCTTGGGGGAGAGAGCAAGGCGAGGGCATCGGAAAGCTGGGTGCTGCTGTGAACAGGCGTGTACCTCTGCTTGTTTCGGTCCTCGCTTTCAGTTTTTGTGGGGCTACGTCTAGGGAGGGAAAGCCCTGGGTCAGAGAGCAGTTCCATGTTCACGTTTTTGAGGAGCCACCGAACTGTTCCGCACGGCAGCCCCACCGTTCATTCCCCAGGGCCCCCAGCAGCGGACAGAGGTTCCGGTTTCTCCACGTGCTCACCAGCCCCTTGCTGTTTTCTTCCCTCCGCCCCCCCTTCCTTCCCCCCTCCCTCCTTCCCTGCTTCTCTGTCTCTCTGATTGCAGCCATCCTTGTGGGTCTGAAATGGTACATGGCAGTATATTGATTTGCATTTCCGGAACGACTAAGGTCGGATCTCTTTGTGAGCTATCGGCCATTTGTATATCTGTTTTGAGCAATGTCCGTTCGTGTCCTCGGCTCATTTTAAAATCAGCTTGTCTGGGGGGGGCACTTGGGTGGCTCAGTGGGTGGAGCGTCCGACTTCGGCTCAGGTCAGGATCTTGCGGTTTGTGAGTTCGAGCCCCGCGTCGGGCTCTGGTGCCGACGGCTCTGTGCCTGGAGCCTGCTTCCGTTTCTGTGTCCCCCTTTCTCTCCGCCCCACCCCTGCTTTTGCTCTCTCTCTGTCTTTCTTAAATTTTTTTTTCAACGTTTTTTATTTATTTTTGGGACAGAGAGAGACAGAGCATGAACGGGGAAGGGGCAGAGAGAGAGGGAGACACACAGAATTGGAAACAGGCTCCAGGCTCCAGGCTCCGAGCCATCAGCCCAGAGCCTGACGCGGGGCTCGAACTCACAGACCGCGAGATCGTGACCTGGCTGAAGTCGGACGCTTAACCGACTGCGCCACCCAGGCGCCCCTCTCTGTCTTTCAAAAATGAATAAACAGAACAAAAAAATTTTAAATCAGCTTGTTTGTCTTTTTGTTGCTGAGTTGTAAGACTTCCGTATATGTTCCGGATACTAAACTGTTAGCAAATGTGTGATTTACAAATATTTTCTCCCCTTCGGTAGGCTGTCTTTTCACTTCCTTGGTAGTGCCCTTTGATGCATAAAAGTGTTTAATTTGAATGAGGTCCAATTTATCTACTTTTTTTTTTATGCTCATGCTTCTGGTGTCACATCTGAGCATCCATCGCCAATTCTTTTTTTTTTTTTTTTTTTCGTTTTTTATTTATTTTTTGGGGACAGAGAGAGACAGAGCATGAACGGGGGAGGCGCAGAGAGAGAGGGAGACACAGAATCGGAAACAGGCTCCAGGCTCCGAGCCATCAGCCCAGAGCCCGACGCGGGGCTCGAACTCACGGACCGCGAGATCGTGACCTGGCTGAAGTCGGACGCTTAACCGACTGCGCCACCCAGGCGCCCCTCCATCGCCAATTCTAAGGTCACAACGATTTGCTCCCATGTTTTCTTTTAAATTTTTTGTGTGTTTTTTTCAAATTTTTTTAATGTTTATTTATTTTTGAGAGAGACAGAAACAGAGCTTGAGCGGGGGAGGGGCAGAGAGAGAGGGAGACACAGAATCTGAAGCAGCATCCAGGCTCTGAGCTGTCAGCACAGAGCCCGACGAGGGGCTCGAACCCTTGGACTGTGAGATCATGACCTGAGCCGAAGTCGGACGCCCAACCGACTGAGCCACCCAGGTGCCCCAATTTTTTTTGTGGTTTTAGTTCTATTTAGGTTGTTGACTCATTTTGAGTTGAGTTTTTATATGGTCTGAGTTAGGAGTCGTGTCGTAGACTCTGGGTCTAGAGTTCTTTCCTGTCCAGCAAGAAAGCAGGACGCAGGATTAAAATTCGAGAGATGGCTAATGTCCGGGAGGAGACAAGAGCCCCGATTAAGGGTCCTTGCTCCGTTTTTATTAGGATCAGAAGGCTTACAAACATGGTGATGGACGTGCACAAAGAGATAATAAATCTGTGAACATGAACTCATGGGCGTGAGGGAAAGAGGGTTTTGAAGATATTCGGTGTTAGAGGTTTGGGTCAATATAAAACAAAATCCTGGAGCCAGGCAGATGGTTGTTCAGGGCAACTTTACCCTGCAGTGGTCTATAGCCCTATTTACCTATTTACCTAATTTGGTTCTTCCTCCCTGTGAAAGAAGCTTTCTGCTATAGTACTAAATTGGGGGGGGGGGGGCATATCTGCCCTGAATACCTAATCTTACTCACCTCATATACCTTTGTGTTGGGGCCTTTACCCCACCCTCTCTATACCTATTTAACTAATCTTGTCTACCCAAAAGTGGGTGTGAGCATCTATGGCTTTCTAATTCTTTATGCCTTGTTAACCCATCGGTGCAAGCCTGGGGAATCCCTAAGCTTATTCCCCACAGAGTCCAACCTCATTCTATTGCTTGTAGAAATCAGTTGTCTCAGAACCATATGTTGAAGAGACTATTCTTTCCTCCTGGAATGGTCTTTTTTTTTTTTTTTTTTTCAAGTTTGTTTATTTTCTTTAGTAATCTCTGTACCCAGCGTGGGGCTTGAATTCACGATCCTGAGATCAAGAGTCTCATGCTCTTCTCACTGAGCCAGCGAGGCATCCCCCCACCCCCCACATTGAATGGTCTTGATATCTTCATAAAAAGTCTATGGGCCATAGATGTATATGGGTTTATTTGGGGACATTTGATTCTAATCCATTGATCTATATACCTGTTCTTTATGCCAGTGCCACACTGTTTTGACCGTAGTTTTACAGTAAGCTTTGAAATCAGAAAGTGTGAGTCCTCCAACTTTGTTCTTTTTTAAGATTGCTTTGGCTATTGGTTCCCCTTGCAGCTGCATATGAATCTGTTTATCGTTTCAGGTAGTATGGCCATCTTAACAGTAGGAAATCTTCCAATCCACGAACATGGGATGTCTTACATTTATTTAGATCTTCTTTAATTTCTTTCAGCAATGTTTTATACACCAGCGTTGTACACATCTTTCACCTCCTTGGTTAAATTTATTCCTAGATATTTTATCCTTTTGGATGCTACTGTAAATGGAATTGTTTTTTTAATTTCCTTTTCAAATTGTCCATTGTTGGTGCAAGAAACACAATTAATTTTTGCATATTGATCCTGTATCCTACAATTGTGCTTAATTTGTTCATTACTTCTATTAGGGTTTTGTGTGTGTGTGTGTGTGTGTGTGTGTGTGGATTCTTTTTTCTTTTTAATTTTTTTAATTACATGTATAGAGAGAGTGCAAGTGGGGGAGAGGGGCAGAGGGGGAGAGCGAGAGAGAGAGAAGGAGAGAAAGGGAGAGAATTTTAAGCAGGCTCCATGCTCAGCAGAGAGCCTGATGAAGGGCTCGATTCCACAACCCCGGCATTATGACCCGAGCCAAAATCAAGAGTCAGCTGCTTAACCAACTGAGCCACCCAGGGGCCTCATGTGTGTGGATTCTTCAGGATTTTCTATACACAGGCATCTCCTGCTTTTTGAAAGTTCACATTATGCCACTTTGTTTTTGTGAAAGACCTACACTAGTACCTGTTTTTGCTAACTGGAGGAAATCTGAAGAGGATTTTTGCTTTTAGGAGAAAGTGGAAAAGTTAAAATAGCCAAGCTCCTTTGGTGAGAACTACACTCAGCACCTCAGCACCAAAGCTGCCATAGCTTTGAACTGTGTCTGTGAGCATCTGAGTTTTGTCTTGATTTATGTTGTGTATCCATTAGCAAGATGTGTCCTCAGCTATCAGAAAAGCCTAAGAGAGGTTATTTTATGGGTCTGGGAATGCTCAAAAGTGTTTTCTTATCAATTAATGGTAATTGCTTCTTTGCTTTACGCCATTTCAACTTATGAAAGTTTTCAGAGGAACCTCTCTACTTTTGGATAGCGGGGAAACCTGTATAGGATCATGCCATCTATGATTAGAAATGATTTCAGGTCTTCCTTTTCCATTTGAATGGCTTTTATTTCTTCTTCTTGTGTAATTGCTTTGGCTAGGACCTCCAGTACAATAGCAAAATAGGTGAAATAGGTGAAAAGTGGGCACCCTTGCCTTGTTCCTGATCTTCAGGAGAAAGCTTCTGGTCTTTCACCATTGACTATATATTAGCTATAGGTTTTTCATAACGTGCCTTATTGCATTCAAGTTCCTTTCTATTCCTACTTTTCTGACTTTTTTTTTTTTTTTTAATCATGAAAGGGTGTTGGATTTTGGCCAAATGCTTTTTTTTTTTTTTTTTGGTGTTCATCGAGGTCATCCTGTCAGTTTCCACTCTGTTCTATGGATGTGGTTTGTTACATTGATAGATGCTGAGCCACCCTTGACTGCCTTTTCTGTAAAAAGAAACTTGATGACCTTAAAGGGAAAAAACCTCCTGACCCTGTGTATTACCTGGAAAATACCCCGATGACATTTCAACAGTTTCTGTTGCCCAAAGTGCACAAGAAGTACTCAGAGTCGTGCCGTTCTGGGAAATCTTGAGAACGTTTCTACTTCCCTTAAGAACATAATATTGAATTATAAAAAGACAAAAGCCTTTTAGGTACTATATTGATATGTTTGAGCTTGGTGGTCCTGTCTTTTTGTTTTTTGTTTTTTGTTTTTTTCTAAATGCTTCTACTGTCTCCCTGTGGCAAAATTGGTTCCGAAATTTCAACACGTTCAGGTCGTATTTTTGTTTGTTTGCTTTTTAACAATCTTTACTTCAAATCGCAATGATCGACTCCACTAATAGGGCAGAGTTAGCGTGCAGGGAAGAGGCATGGGTTAGAAATCAGAATATCTGAATTCATGCATTCGGCAAAATGACTTTTTGTCTCTTGTTAAGCTCTCCCTGTTTACCGGACACTGTTTTAGACCCTGGAACAGAACAGACTCTCTTCGGTCTTCCCGGGTTTTCATTCGGTTCTAAGCACACTCCATCCCAGGTGTACTAGCGCTAGGAAGAAAATAAGGCAAAGTGCCCTTCCCCCTTCCAGAACCATGATGAGGATTGTGACAGTAATACAATGATGATGGCGGTGGTGATGATAAGATAATGGCGACAGTCCCTTTACATCTACGAATTGGAATATGTAGAGTCTTCTCTTTTCTTTCCAGGTAACAGCTTTATTGAGAGATAATTCATATGCCATTCGGTTCACTCATGTAACCTATATACTTCCGTGGTTTCTAGTACATTCCCCAAGTACATTCACTACAGTCAATTTTAGAACATTTTCATCCCCCCAAACACAACCCTTGTACGCTTTATCCCCATCCTACTAGCCCTAGGCAACCACTCAGCTTTCTGTCTCTATGAATTTGCCTGTTCCGGGCGTATCAGATACATGGCGTCATACAATGTGGTCTTTGGCGCCTGGCATAATGTTTTCAAGATGCATCCGTGTTGTAACGTGTGTCAATGCTTCAGTCCTATTTTATGACCAGATAAGACTCCGTTGTCTGGATGGATCACCTTTTGTTTACCCATTCTTCAGGTAACGGACATTTGGATTGCTTCAACTTTTTGGGTCTTAGGAATCTGTAATGGGATTCATAACAGGCATGATCTACTCATCTCTTACGTGCATGTTGATGATTTACGGTGAGCATGTGTTAGTGTCCCTAAATGAGAGGTGAGAAATGGACATCCAGAGGCATTCAGGAACGTGCCTAGGACCACAGAGCGTGTTCTTCGCAGAACCACTCTGTCCACTGCCTGTCCTCTCTGGCACGGCCAGCTGAACCCACAGAACCCTAGCTTGCCCCTTGCCCCGCGAGCCCCTTTAGGGTGGGAATAACTCCATTATGTAGACTCTAAAATGCCTTTCCTTTTTTCCCCTACAGATTTTCTGAATGACCTTGCTTCTTTTTCTATCTTGTTTGATTTTCTCCTGCTTGACCTTCTCCTGGTTAAAATTCTGGGGGGAAATGACAGACTCCAAGCAAGTCACCAAGAGCACACCCGAAGGGAGCTGTAGCCCAAGCCAAGCGCCTTTTCCAGCCTCAGACAGCTCAGGGGAGCCGCCGCAGAAAAATGATAACAACGGCCCTCTGCCAGAGACTCCTAACCGGGCTGAGCCAGCCTCCCACAGAGGTGCCGACGATACCGATCAGCAAAGAACTTCCGGGCCACCCCTACGCCAGAATCCCCCAGGAGACCCCCTTTCCTCTGATGACACCTCCCCAGCGCCCCAAGCCAATGCAACAGGGACCGCAGACCTGAAGACCCCAGATACCGATGGCCCGTCGTCTCCAGCCAAGCCCCAGGGCCAGCGAGCCAGACCCCTCTCCAAGAAAGACGAGAAGCAGGAGCACATCAAGAGGCAGCTGATGACCAACTTTATCCTGGGCTCCTTCGACGACAACTCCTCCGATGAGGACCCCAGTGCCGGCTTGTTCCGAGAGTCTCCCCGGAAGGGCAGCCGGGCCAGCCTGGGGACTCTGTCTCTGGAGGCTGCTCTCACTGCAGGCGAGCCGGAGAACCCCGTCCCCACCATAAGGTAACGTGCCCTGTGTCCTTCTAACTGGGAGGCACAGGAGACTGTCTTTGTAGAAAGAACTTAGCCCAGTTGGGAAGGCGACCTTGAGTGTGACCGGTTGTAATTTAAGCCGAATGAGCCAAGGCTGACAAGAGCCATTCGGGATGGGATGATGGGGGCTGGAGGGAGGGACAGGTTCCCTGCCTCCTGAAGAGACCTTCTTTCATTTGTTCCTTGATTCTTTCAACAGGTAACTAAGCACGGAGGCACATGCCTTCCCCTTAGGGATGCCTTCAAAACAAAAACTCAGATACTGTAACCGCATCCAGCAATTTGTTGGAAACAAATGCCCATAGGCCCATCACAGGTGGGAGTGTCGAGCCTGGGTGTGCAGTTGGTGGCTTTGTTTTTGTTGTTGCTGTTGAGCTTTGCCGCCTCTCTTCCGGGCGACAGAATTGCAAACAGAATACGGTAGTTCCAGGTGGAAAACTCGGGAAACACAGACAAGCAGAGAAAAGAGAAGAGCCACCAACCGTAACTTGGCCAGGTCCTCTGCTTTCCTTCCAGTGTCCTTCCCTCCTTCCGGTCTGTTCCTTTCTCCAGGAGGTAGAATCCCACTGGCTGTCGGTCTCAGCGCACCTCTTGTACTCTCTCTCTCGAACGTGAAAAACTTGGACGAGGAGGTGGCTTCTTCCATAGGTGCCCACGTTCCCAGGGGGCTTAATTTGCGGTCTGGTGATGGGAAATAGAAAGTAGAAACGAAATGCGAGTATTCCCTGTACTGACCGTCCTCAGGGGGGAGTTCAGTTTGAGGCTCCGCAAGGGTTAAAGGAAGGGAGGGCTTTAGGGTCTGGTACAAAGAGCAGTCATTGGTGTTGGAAGCAGAGCTGGTTCCACCTGGGCTCTGCCACCCCCCACTGTGTGCCCTTGAGCATGGCATTCGCCTGTCCCGGCCTCAGTTCCTCATCTGCCAAACACTGACCTGATTAAATGGCATAACGACTGTAACGTATGCAAAGACCGGTACATAGTGGGTACTTAATAAGACCCGGATTCCTTCATAGCTCCTCCCTTTGGCTTGCTCTTTGTCCCCCCAACACCCACTTCACCCACCACTTTACAGTTTATATAAATTATCTATTGATCCCTTAGAACAACAGCACAAGGCTGGCGGTGGGTCCCCATTTTACAGATGAGAAAACCAGGGCTCAGATCCGTGGCGTCCCCCCCACCGCCGCCCCGCCCTGGCTACTGTTGACCCTTTTGCTCACATCCGTTGGTCCATCTTGGGTCAACTCTGAAGAAATATTCAGGGGGGAGCCTCCCAACCCCCTGCCCCCCAAAACCCTCCAGAGTGTTGCTTTGCAGAGAGCCACTGCTGTGCTCTCCCTCTTCCACAGGGTGGTCATGCCTCTTCCCCGGGACCCCCAGGTCAAAAGCCCAGGCCACGTTCAGATGTGGGCAGGTGGCCTGCAACCAGCCGGAGGGGTGAGGAAATGAAGCCTGACTTAGAGAAGGCCAATGTGTGGGTAAAGTGCCCCTGCTGGAGTCCGGGAAGTCCCCTTTATTAATATTATTCTTTCCCGGTCAGCTGCTAAATAATCTGCACCCTCAGGCAAATCCCCTAACCTTCCGGGGCTCTGTTTCTGCAAAATGGAGGTAGGGAGTAGGGGTTTTATTTTATTTTATTTTTTGCTAGTCCTTCCAACCTTCCCATTTCGCAGACAGAAACCTAAGACCGGGGTGGGGGGTGGTTTATTCCAGGGGGCTGCACTCAGGCAGAAGCTACAGCAAAGGCATTGATAGGTCTGCGGATCTTCCCTGCTGGTAACAGGTTCTTCACAGACCGTGTGACCTCTGTGTCGCTCCAGAGGTCACCTTGTGGCCCATGCTGGCGTCTTCCTGCCAGGCCACCAGCCAGGAGACTGGGTAGAGAAACGGCACATGTTTAATTCTGTGGCGTGGGAGGAGCTCTTTTTGAATGATCTCAAAGGGCCTTTGTCTTCCCCCTGTGCCCTCGCCATCCCAGAAAACTCACATTTGCTGTTCCCTCTGAACTGAAATGGCCCCCACCCCCTCCTCCACACCCCCCTCCCCCTGCCACCGTTTCCTAACGCCTCCCCCCAGGACCTACTTCAAGGCATGTGACCCTCTGCTGCCTCCCTCTTGAAATTCTTAATAACTTTTCAACAAGGGCTCCATGTTTTCATTTTGCACTGGGCCCTGTGAATTCTGTAGCCTGTCCTGCCTGCCCACCAAAGTCACCTCTTCTGCTTTTTTTTTTTAAGTTTATTTATTTATTTTGAGGGAGAGAGAGTGAGTGGGGGAGGGGCAGAGACAGAGGGAGAGAAAGAGAATCCCAAGCAGGCTCCACACTGTCAGCACAGAGCCCGACTGGGGGCTCGAACTCTCAACCCTGATCATGACCTGAGCCGAGATGGTGTTGGATACTTAACTGACTAAGCCACTCAGGCACCCCCGAAGTCACCTCTTCTGAAGGGTGTTCCCTGTCCCCAAGCATTCCCCATGTGACCCCATTTCTTGATTGATTGCTCTGATATGTTTTCACAACTCATAATCATTCCTGAAGATTATGTCATTAATTTCCTTGTGTTGACTTGGTTGTTACCTGTCTCCTGCACGGAGGGCAAGGTCCATGAAAATGGTGCCACGTGGGTCTCCAGTTTTCCCCACCGACTGGCCTAGTGTGGGTTCATGGTAGACTCTGAATAAATATTTGCCGAATGCATGAATTCAGTGAGGAACCCAGGCTTGCCAAAGACAGAATTCTGCATTCCTGGGGCATGCAAAACACTTCATGAATGAATCTGGGAAGGAAGGAAGGAAGGAAGGAAGGAAGGAAGGAAGGAAGGAAGGAAGGAAGGAAGGAAAGAAGGAAGGGAGGGAGGAAGGAAGGAAGGAAAGAAGGAAGGGAGGGAGGAAGGAAGGAAGGGAGGGAAGAAGGAAGGAAGGAAAGAAGGAAGGAAGGGAGGAAGGAAGGGAGGGAGGAAGGAAGGGAGGGAGGAAGGAAGGAAGAAAAGTGGGAAGGAAGGAATAAATGGATGGATGGATGGATGGATGGGTGAATAGACACTTTGCTGTTGCTTTCAGCAGCAATAGCATTTTTGTTTTCATAAAACTCTTTTTTGTGTAAATCGTATGATTTTGTAGACTAGTTCCATGGTTAAGCCCTAATTTTTCTTCTGCGTTTAATACGGTTGTACAATCTCCCTGTTCCCTCCCATCTTCCCAGCTGGCAAGGGCCGGCTGAGATTATGGACCCGGTGACTTCGTGCTGTCTGTTCAAGTCCCCTCCTCGTCTTCCCTTTTGGGTTCATCTCAGGCCAGGTGTTGGGACTTGGCTCTTCTCTGGACTTGGAAATAGTCCCCAGATGGCGGACTTCCCATGCAACCCTTAGAGAACAAAGCTGGTGAGAACATTACAAGTGACAAAATGCTCACGTGCTGTGAAATGAAGGTTCCGAGGTAATCACTTTGGTCAACAGTGGCAATGTGACTAGTATACAGTGGGTCTGGGGTAAGATGCCCGTTCAGAGCACTGTTGCCCTGATACTTCTCTCCCGTGGGTGCGTGTGTGGACTGAATGGGTGGGATAGGACAGGTTCAGGATCGCACAACTGTAGTCCTGAAAATTAAAGTTATGACCCAGGGGGCGCCTGGGTGACTCAGTTAAACGTCCCGCTCTTGCTTTTGCCTCAGGTCATGATCTTACAGTTCATGAGATTGAGCTCTGTGTCAAGCTCTGTGCTGGGTGTGGAGCCTGCTTAGGATTCTGTCTGTCTTCCTCTCAAGATAAATAAATAAGCTTAAAAAAAAAATAAAGTTATGACTTGGAAATTCATTAGTTGGTGGTGAACTCATTTAGCAGCAAAATCCACCTTGAATAGATGTAAAGTTGTTTGTAGTGTTTATTTATTCCGTTTTGTGAATATTCATGCCTTCTGCTGCTGAAATAGTAACATGAAAACGTATCATGTAAAGCTTTACCATCACCCCCCAAGAAAGTTCCCAAATTCCAAAGCATATTGAGTCCTGGGAGTTTCAGATAAGGGATTGTGGATACATGAATGTAATGTGCTTAGATTTCTGTCCAATTAGTAAGCACAGAAAATGAGGGTGCTTAATGTTTGTGTGTGTGTGTGTGTGTGTGTGTGTGTGTGTGTGTGGCTGGAAAGTCTATAAGGAATGTGTCAAAATAGTTAATAATCATTGTTTTTATATGGTGCAATTATGAGTCATTTAAATTTTCTTCTGTGTTTTCCAACTTTCTGCTGTAGATATTGTTACAACAAGTGTTAACAATGTTTAATAATAAAACCTTATAAAAATATTGGGGGGGGGGGAAGTGAACCAGTCATCCCACTTCCTAGATAAAAAGCTGAAGCCCTGACCCTCAGGGGTCTGTCAGAGGTCTCTGATATCTCTATCAGAGATAATCATAGGCCCTCAGTGCCATTCGAGCCCGGACCCTCAGCAGGTGCAGGTCAGAAAGCGGTCTGCGATCTCCCGGTATTGATGCTTAACCTGGGCTCCAGCAAAGATGCCTCCACCCTCCTCCTAACCCGTTCTTGGCATTAGTGAGAAGAATGAGGCAGGGGAGGCAGCCATTAAGCTCTGTGACCTTGAGGATGTCACCTACCCTCTCAGGGGGCTGGAGTGGATGCTCTGAGATCCTTTGTGGTCCCAGCAGCCTTTGCTTTTGTTTCTTTGTGTGTGGAGCGGTGCGTGGTGGGGGGCAGGGGGGCGGTGCTGGAAGAACGGAGGTGGGAGGGGGAGGGGGGAAGAGAGCTTGGGGAAAGTTTGTTAATTTCGAACCATTTTCTCCTGGGCCGGTTGCCCGTGGATGGTCTGGGTCCTCCTAGGTAAACATTAGGACAAACTCAGAGATGAAACGGTCCAGTGGAGAAGCTAAGGTTTGTCCCATTCATTCATGGGCTTGGGAGCATTTATCATAGGCCTGCTGGTTGTCGGGCTCTGTGCAGGCACTGTGGGTGCTTAGATGGCCTCAGAGAGGCCAGGCCAGGCCAGGTCAGGAAGGAGCCTAAGAGGCCACTAGCCCAGAGAACTTCCCGTCGTGGGCAGAGAACTTCCCACTGCGCATGCTTTCTCCTCCACTCAGCTGTCAAGTGCCCCGGGGCCGAGCCGTTAACCTTTCTGTGCCTCAGCATCCTCCAGAACGAGGTCACAGTGCTGCCTACCTCACAGGCCCGGTGCCACGCTTAGCTGAGCTACTGTGAGCCCACAGTGCCATGGCGTGATCACTGTCATTGGGTGCCAAGCACAGTGGTCACAGCAAGGGCCCAGGCCCCGCAGGCAGACAGGTCTGGCTTTGGATCTCAGACCAGTCCCGTGAGCTCTCTCAGCTGCAATTTCCTTCTCCGTCGAAGTGGGGCAATGCTGGTGTCTACCTCACAAGTGTGCTGAGATCACGGGAGAAGGAGTGGCGGGTGTGGGTAGCCCAGGGGCTGCCTCGGGGGCCGGCCGCTGAATGGGCATCTTCCAAAGCTCTCGCCTGTGGCCATGGCTCTTCCCAGGCCCCTCCGGGCGTACATCCTTAAGGTATAGCAGCAGCCTGTGTCCGCAGGGGAGGAAGTGGAGGGGGGGCAGGCGAAGTGTCCCCAACAAAATGGTAGAACACAAGGCAGTCCACAGGGTGCTTTCCCAACCACTCACTTCCCTGGTGGGAGTGCTGAGTTCAAGAGAGGCTTCTCAAGGCAGACCGCAGAGCCCAGGGAGGCGAGTGCGGGTCGGTGGGGTCTGGACCGCAGTGAAGGACACCACAGGCGAGCACCCTGACACCCGGGACCTTGCTGCACTTCTGTCCCAGATAACGTCCTGGGTGGGCTTGCATCGGGCCTCTTCCAGATCCTTCCTGCTCATTATCTCCCCTCCGTATCTCTTTTCCTCTGCTCCAAGTAGCGAGCAGGTCATAAAATTTTAAATTGTCTATAAATATTTGTTATTTGTCCCTCAGTGAAATGCCATGGATCTTTTGATAATGTTTTAATTTACTTATTCCTTTATTGATTTAGGGAGAGGCTGGCAGAAACCCCGTTTTCAACTCTTTTTAGCTCCTAAGATGTTTTCTGGGAGGTTCGGGGGAAGGGGGTCTCTGTTTTCACATTGTTTCATTGGTGGACTGGATATTGAGTTTCGGAAGAGGCTGGCTATTAATACAGGATCCAGAGAAACTAAACATTCCTTTCTCTCTCTCTTAAATATCTGGATCCCGCTTTATTTTTATTTTTATTTTTTTAAAGTTTATTTTTTTATAATTAAAAGAATTTTAATGTTTATTTCTGAGAGAGAGAGAGAGAGACAGAGTGCAAGCAGGGGCGGGACAGAGAGAGAGGGAGACACAGAATCCAAAGCAGGCTCCAGGCTCTGAGCTGTCAGCACAGAGCCCGACATGGGGCTCGAACCCACAAATGGTGAGATTGTAACCTGTGCCGAGGTTGGACGCTTAACCGACTGTGCCACCCAGGCGCCCCTTAAGTTTATTTATTTATTTTGAGAGACAGAGTGAGAACAAGTGGGGAAGGGGCAGAGAGAGAGGAAGAGAGAGAGTCTTAAGCAGGCTCTGCACTGTCAGCACAGAGCCCAATGTGGGCTCAGTCCCACAAACTGTGAGATCGTGACCTGAACTGAAATCAAGAGTCAGATGTTCAACAGACTGAGCCACCCAGGGGCCCCGTCTGTATCCTAATTTAGAAAAATCTTTCACTTCTGCTCTATGCTTAATGGAACATTTCCTCCATCACATATTGAAAGGGATTATTTTAAATTATTTTGTTAATGTTTATTTTTGAGAGAGAAAGAGCTTGCACTCGCATGCAGGGGAGCAGGGGAGGGGCAGAGAGAGGGAAGGACAGAGGATCCGAAGCGGGCTCTGTGCTGTCAGTGGGACTTGAACTCACGAACCATGAGATCATGACCTGAGCTGAAGTCAGACACTTAATGGACTGAGCCCCCCAGGTTAATGCCCCAGGGCATTATTTTGGTTTTGTGTGAATGAACGCACTTTGTATATGGATGGTTTTACAGATGAAGTGGAGAGAAGAGGTTTGCTCGGGGTCACAGAGGGCACAGGGCCAGGCTTGAGGCCGCTCACGCTCACGGCTCCGGAATTTCCACTGTGCTGCTCGTCACTTGTACGTGTACCATTTCTTGTTGTTTTTTTGCGTGTGCCTTTCGCCATTGACCTGGCTTTTCCCTCTGCCATACCAACAAGTTAAATTTAGCCTCTGATGAGCCTGAGCAGAAGGACTTGTAACACGAGACTGCATCTACAGCCAAGTTTGAACTGTCATCGAAAGCACAGTGACAATTGTTTAGAGGAGATGTTTGTATAAAGGCGGTACGGAGCATAGGGGCGTGTGTTATTCTTTCCTTCCGATCTTCTCTTCCCTAATAAGGCAGGCAGAGAAAAACCCAAGTCGTTATCACTCTGATGACGTGCCAAGCGCGGACATCTAAGTGAAATCCTTTCTTGAGCGCCCCCACGTAAAAGCGAGCTGTGTTACGACGTCTCTCCGGCTGGGTTGGCGGAGAAGTTAGCATCACCACGAGGTCCAACGGGTGTTGGGGTTTTGTCACTAGAGGATAAAAATCCAGAGCGATGCAAGTAAACCGATTCAAGCTCTTTCCCACTTGATCCTTACTGACTTGGGGTCTTTTGAAATACTTCCACTTCCTGATTTTAATTGTTTTCCCTATTTTGAGGTGAATATATTAAATTTGGGTCATGTCGGGGATGAATTTGCAGGGGGGAGGGGGTTGGTTTGAAACTTTAAAAAATGCATCAGCCTAAGGTGGAGTTCGTTTTGGAGGAAGGAAAGACAAGGCCGTGGAGAACATTCTAGAAATTCTGAAGAACTGAGAATTGTGTTCACCTGTTTTATGTATTTATTTCTTAATCCCCTTGTTGAAACAGTTGATATCTGGCTAGAGCACAGCTAACTGGTGTCCTCAGCCAGGGCTGCTTCTACAGCTCCTAGGAGAGGTCACTGCTGCCATTGGGGCCATATTTGCAAACTTTTACATTAGTTTTTGGCTTCTTGCTTTGCTGTGAACGTAGGCTACATTTATTGTCATTGCAATATTTTCTAGCCAGTGTTTTGGGTCCTTTTAACTTATGAAAACTACTTGGAGAAGTATTCATTCATTTATTCTAACTGGAATCAGTTTGCGTGGGTTCAAGGCTCCAGCTCTGTCACCCTTAGGAAATGTACATCTCTGGGTCTTGTTTCCTTATCTGCATTATGGAAATAAAAACGATAGGATTGTTGGGCACCCGGGTGGCTCAGTCCATGAAGAATCCCACTCTTTTTTAAAAATTTATTTTATTTTTTAGCGTTTATTTATTTATTTATTATTAAAAAAAATTTTTTTTTCAACATTTTTTATTTATTTTTGGGACAGAGAGAGACAGAGCATGAACGGGGGAGGGGCAGAGAGAGAGGGAGACACAGAATCGGAAACAGGCTCCAGGCTCCGAGCCATCAGCCCAGAGCCCGACGCGGGGCTCGAACTCACGGACCGCGAGATCGTGACCTGGCTGAAGTCGGACGCTTAACCGACTGCGCCACCCAGGCGCCCCACTGTTTATTTATTTTTGAGATAGGGAGAGACAGAGCATGAACGGGGGAGGGTCAGAGAGAGAGGGAGACACAGAATCCGAAGCAGGCTCCAGGCTCCGAGCTGTCAGCGCAGAGCCCGACGCGGGGCTCGAACTCACAGACCACGAGATCGTGACCTGAGCCGAAGTCGGACGCCCAACCGACTGAGCCACCCAGGCGCCCCAAGAATCCCACTCTTGATTTCAGCTCAGGTCAGGATCTCACGGTTCATGAGTTTGAGTCCCGCGTCGGACTCAGAGCCTGCTTGGGATTCTCTCTCTCCCCTCTTTTCTCTTCCCCTACCCCACTAGTGCTCTCTTCTCTCTCTCTCTCTCTCTCTCTCTCTCTCTCTCTCTCTCTCTCAAAGATAAATAAACTTACAATGAAAAAAAAATTAAAAACAACAGGATCGCTATTAAATAAGACAAAGGCACAAAAGAGCACCCAGGGTATGCTGGTCTTAGCAGAAAGCTTATTTTTTTAAGAAAAGATGTATTCATTTGAGTGTGGCTGACACACAATGTTGCATTCGTTTCAGGTGTAGGACATAGTGATTAGACAAGTCTATGTAGTTATGCTGCGCTCACCACAAGTGTAGCCGCCATCTGTCACCGTACATCACTGCTGCACTATCATCGACTATATTCCTTATGCTGTCCCTTTCATTCCTGTGACTCATTCATTCCATAGCTGGAAGCCAGAAAGAAGCCTTTTTAGGGTCTCAGGGCAGCTGGGGTCTTCCCTGCCTTGAAAGCACTCACTTTACCAGGTGACCCATGTGGTCCGAAGTGTGTGTTGGGAGCTCTCCGTGGGGACAGAGGGACCTGGAACCAACTTGTCCCTGGGAATAGAGGTGAAAGAATGAGCAAAACCAGGAACTTGGAAGCCAGAAGTTGACCTGACTTCGGGGGCTTTTACCAGGCACTGTGGTGACATCTGACTCATATTTTAAGGTTTATTTATTATCAGAGAGAGAGCGAGAGAGAGCGCGCAAGGGAGGGACAGAGAGAGGAGAGAGAAAATCCCAAGCAGGCTCCACACCGTCAGCTCAGAGCCCGAGGCAGGGCTGTATCCCCCTAACCCTGAGGTCATGATCTGAGCCGAAATCAAGAGTGGGGCTCTCAACCGACTGAGCCACCCAGACGCCCCTGACTCATATTTTAAATAAACCATATTTTCCACCACTTCCCTAGTGGGTGTATTCAAGCACTTGTGAGTTTTGCCCAGCTGCCAGTAGCTAGTGGGTGCCATCCTGGAACGCTTCTACTCCAGTCAGGCGAGCTGGGTAGGAAAGCAGCCAAGAGGGTTTTTGTTTTTTGTGTGTGTTTTTTTTTTAACATCTCCGGCGGTCGTTTCCCGGCGCCCAAGGTCAGCGGTGGCTCCGTGATTGGCGGGCGCGGGGGGGCGGGACCTGGCCGGCGGGGATAGGGGGCGGGGCCCGGTGAGGGGGCAGGACCCTTCTGGGAGGAGGGGTCCGCTTGGGGGCGGGGCCTGGGCGGGCGCGTCCGCCCCGGACACTTGCGCGCAGGACTCATTTCGGGATGGAGGAAGCTCAGCGCTTGGGCCGGCATCTGCAGGTTGCAGCACAACCCGGCCCGAGCCGCTCTCGGACCGCGCCTCCGCCTCCCTGTGGCTGCCCTGCTGGGCCCCGGGACCGGGGTCCGCTTCAGGGGGTTCAGGGGTGCATGCTCGGCATTCCGGAAGGAGCCGGGTGGGATTGGTCGGCGGGCAGGTCAATATGAGTCCTGCCAAGTGCAAGGTCTGTTTCCCTGATCGCAAAGTAAAGTAAGTAAGCCTGCAATTCTAATGACCGTTATCTTTTGCAAACTTATGCAGCGTGTCCCCCCCCCCCCCCCCCGCTCCCCGCCCCTAGTAGAGACAAGCCGTGTGATCCCTTCGCTCCACCTCCTCTTCCCCGCCCCCACCAAAGAAATGCAGGCTTCAGTTGGGCCGCTGGGGAGACGGAGCCTGCCTTGCAAAACCCGGGAGGCTGGATTTGGCGGTGATGTTGTTTGGAAGGGGGCGCTCAGGAACACCAAGGTGGACCCGCTGGCGGGGGGCCTCGCTTTCCTCCTCTTCCTCCCCTTTGCTTTGGTGAAGCCTTGGTTGCGGAAGGCAGGACTTTGGAAATGATCGCGAAGCCCGGGGCGAATCAATGTGCATCTGAGCGCGCATCCCATTTAAGGTTATTTTCGGAGCAATTAGTGCAGGCGTTTCCACCTGCTTGATTTCTTGTTTTCATTGCATTGCACTTGAAAAACTTACCAAAGTCACGTTCTGTTTGTTGTTGAAAAGTCAGAAAATTCTAGATAAGCAAAAAGGAGGCACAAAAATCACCCTTAACCACTTCTCCCCATGCATCCCCGCCCACCCCATGATCTTTATTAACAGTTGCTGGATAGTTAGTGCAGGGAAGTGAGGTCACTTGGAGCCAGAAGGACCTGGTTGTTTGGGTTCAAGGTTGGGGGGTTCAGAGAGGGCAGGAGACACGCCCCAGGAAGGAGGCTGACCTTGAAGTTCTCTGGTCCCTCTGCAAAGCAGAATAACAGAGCCTTTCGGGGGACCCTCCTTGGACTGCTGAAGGCAAAGGGCCTGCAGACGGGCACCGGTCCCCTGTTTGGACCATGGTCTTTCTTGTACACTGAGCTTTTTGTAGAGCATGTTAGTCACATTTCTACCCCCATCTGACCCCTCTGGCAAAACCCCTCAAGTCCTCCGGTGTGCCCAAAGCTGGCCACGTGGCCTACAAAGGATACATTTTTTTTTTTTTCCTGATCTGTAAGGCTATTTACACAAAAGTTCAACATACGAATCTTGAATCACATTTAATCGAAACCACCTTAAGCTGAAAGAATAAACCTGCAAGAATTGGAATCACCCCATTGCAAGTGGCTTCGCTGCCATGGGAATGCTGCTCAGAACCAAGGCCAGCTGCCTGGTTGAAATGTGGGTTGTTGATTGGTGGTTCTCGCCCCCACCTGCAGGTTAGAATTTCCTGCGGGGGGGGGGGGGGCGGGCGGGGGCGGTGCTTTTGGAAAATGTAGATGCCTGGGTGACCCCTACTCCCCCCCCCCCCCAACAATCCTTCCCATCCTGGGGATGCTGAGTAATTAGTCCAGGTGGGGTCTAGACATCAGCAGTTTTAAGGCTTCTCGTGATGGAGTGCACAGTCAGGGCCGAAAAGCACCGCTTAACTCAGAGTTGGTGAACTGTTTCCATCAAGGGCCAAACAGTAAATATTTTCGGCTTTTGTGGTCTTATGGTCTCTGTCACACCTACTCAGCTCTGCCATTTACTGCCCTAGCAGCCACAGATAATTACATCATGATTGAGAGGGCCTGACTGTATTCCAATCACACTGTATTTATGGACACTGAGGTTGAAAATTCACATAATTTTCTCATGTCACAAAGTAAGATTCTTTCAACCATTTAAAAATGTAAAAACCAGGGGCACCTGGGTGGCTCAGTCAGTTGAGCGTCCAACTTCCGCTTGGGTCATGATCTCCCGGTTCGTGAGTTCGAGCCCCACATCAGGCTCGCTGCTGTCTGCACAGAGCCCGCTTCAGATCCTCTGTCCCCTTCTCTCTGCCCCTTCCTCGCTTGCCCTCAAAAAATAAATGAACATTTAAAAAATAAGTAGAAAATAAATAAAAAGGTAAAAACCATTATTAGCTTGTGGGAGGTACAAAAGCATGTGGCAGCCTGGATTTGGTTTTTGGACCCTATTTTAAGGACTCCTGGCCCAGCCAAGGTGGCCATCCCAGGAAGCACTGGGCCGGTGGGGAGGGGGACAGGAGGCCTGAGAGATTTCCAAGGGTCTATGTGTCTGGGAGCCCAAAGATGAGTTCGGAATTATCAGCCTTTTACTAAGCTATGCAATGTCCTTTCTTCCTTATTTGCTTGGTGAAAATAGTAAGTAAATAACTTTACTTCCATCAGGTCATCGGCTCTCAGCGGTTACCATCCCTGTTTTACCAAAGAGAAAGGAGAGGTAGGGACACAAGGGCTGGATGATGTCAGGGCCCAGTGGCCCCATACTGGGCTCTTCCCATGGCTTCCCTGTGGAGAGGCCCCTCGGCTTAAGGTCTTTACTGCCCGCAAGGCCCAATGCTGAACCCTGAACACACCCTCAAGGAAGGAGACGCAATTAATGTTGTTAATATTTTCATCTTATGAGGCAACTAAGAGACACCTGCTAAAGCAACTTTCCCAGGATTACACAGGTCAGGAATGGTAGATTCTGCATCGAAAGTCTGGAAGGATGGCTCTAATCTACGATGAGATCGATTAGAAACCATTAGGGTTTCTCAGCTGAGGCCCTGCTAACGCGTGGGGCCCTGTAATTCTTTGCGGTGAGGGGCTGTTCTGAGCATCCTAGAACATTCAGCAGCATCCCTGGCCTTTACCTACTAGATGGCCACCCCCCCTTCGTTGTGACCACAAAAAATGTCTGCAAACGTGGCCATGTGTCTCCGGGGGACAAAACTGCCCCCAGCTGAGAACCCTGTGGTATACACATCGCCTCTCAAATATAAGTGCTTGTTTTTTCAAGTCCAGACAATAGAGATACTCCCATTTGTCTTAAATATCTTCCTGCCTCGAACTTAGATTCAGAAGGTCAGAGTCAGATTGGAAGCCCACACTTGCCGTCTGTGTGGCTTGAGGTCATCGGGCCTCTCGGAGCCTCAGTTTCCTCACTGTGAGCAGGAAATGGTGGCCTCCCCTGCACGGGGCTCTGGGGATTCAGTGAGAAGCCCCCTGTGTCTGATTCCTAGTGACACTTGAGATGTTTATTTCTTCCCTCCGGGTGTTTTCTGCCTGGTCTTGTGCCTGAGCAGCTGACTGTGTTTGGTGTTTGGCGGATAGCTCTGTGGCCTAGTTGATTGCACCTGAAGCCATTTCCAAAGTCACCCTGGAATATTTCAGCCCTCACACTTGCCTTGGAACAAATGCCGGTTGACGGTCGGCCCTCCAGAGCCAATGTTGGTTGGCCTCCAACTTTGTCAAAAACGAATAAAAATAGCCACTGGCCTGGAGACTGGGTCTGAAACAAGGCCCCTCCGGCAGCATTGTGTGTTCACCCGCCTAGTTAGTTGTGATGGGCCGCGACCCACCTGATGGAGGGGCTCTGTCGCCATGTTTGAAATCAAAATGGCGGCTGGGAATGGTTTTTCCAGGCCACAGAATGGTGTTCTTCTCCTGGATGACTTTTTGTTGTTGTGCTTTAGGTCAGTTTGCTAGAGTTTTAGTGTTTGTGTGCACGGAAACGGGATGTCTGAGACTATCTGAAGCCAAAAGATGAAGCCAGCCAGTCGGGGAAGGCTGTAGATAAGAGCGGGGGGTCGGGGAGAGCGGATGGATGGGGAGCAGACCCTGGGCAGAGGAGTGGCTGAAGCGTTTCCTGGTGAGGTTGGGAGGTCAACAGTCCCTGATCCTCTTGGCTTCACTGGACTGAAATGATAATACAGAGTTTACTGTGTGCCAGATGCCATTTTTTACTTTCTGTATATTAACCTTTAAACCTGGTGTAGTACGTGTTAATAACCTTATCTTACAGTTAAGGATACTGAGTGCCTTGCCCCATGGATGCCAGAATGGCTAGGGCTTTCAGCATCCCTATTAACAAAATTTATATATATATTTTTTCTTATTGAAAATAATTTATCGGGGCGCCTGGGTGGCTCAGTCGGTTAAGCATTCGACTCTTGATTTCGGCCCAAGTTGTGATCTCATGGTTTCATGAATTCGAGCCCACGTCACCGCAGTGACAGCACAAAGCCTTCTTGGAATTCTGCCTCTCTCCATCCCTCTCCCGCTCACTCTCTTTCGGTCCCTCTCAAAATAAATATGCTTAAAATTTTATCACCGCGGGAAATTTAACAAACATAAAGGAAGAGAAGAAAACACAAACCACCCATAATTGCTCACCATTTTGGTGTCTCTTTCCCTAGATCAGAGGCCTGCAGGTTAGGGCCCTCAGGCCACATCTGCTTGTTTTTGGAAATAAATAAAGTTATCCGAAACAAACTGAGCTCCTTGCTGATTGATGGGATGTAATTGGCAAGACAATATCTGCCCTTCCAAAGTACCCTTGTAAGTCCTTGTAAGTCCTGTTTTGTTTCAGTAGTTCAGCCCTAGGAGGTTCTAGAAGAAAAGCTGCTTGCAGTTTATTTATTTATTTAAAAAAAATTTTTTTTAATGTTTATTTATTTTTGAGACAGAGAGAGACAGAGCATGAACGGGGGAGGGTCAGAGAGAGAAGGAGACACAGAATCTGAAGCAGGCTCCAGGCTCTGAGCTGTCAGCACAGAGCCTGACGCGGGGCTCGAACTCATGGACCTCGAGATCACGACCTGAGCCGAAGTCGGATGCTTAACCGACTGAGCCACCCAGGCACCCCATGATCAATCAGTTCTTCACCAAAAGTTTGGTCCTCTGAACCCACTCATCCCTGCCCTCGACCTGCCTGGTGACACAGCCACTGGACACACCTGTGGGTGGTTAACTTCTGGCTTAATTCCTGGCAGATGAATGTCCCTTTGCTGTGTTACAAAAGTGGACTGAATATTCGCGCCTGATTCTCTTCCATGTCAGGAGAAGGTCCTATCAACATCCCACTAAATGACGGCAAAAGAGATTTTTATTTTATTTTTTTATTTTATTTTATTTTATTTTATTTTATTTTATTTTATTTTATTTTATTTTATTTTATTTTATTTAAGTTTATTTATTTTGAGAGAGATAGTGCAAGCAGGGGAAGGGCAGAGAGAGGGAGCGGGAGAGAGAGAATCCCAAGCAGACTCTTCACTGCCACCACAGAGCCTGATGCGGGGCTCTATCTCGTGAACCATGAGATCCTGACCTACGCAGAAATCAAGAGTCAGATGCTTAACCGACTGAGCCACCCAGGCGTCCCTAGATTCTTTTTTTTTTTTTTTTTTTTAAAGAGATGGAAACCATCAAGGCTGGCAGGACAGGAGAGGAGATTAGCAATACTATTTTGGAGGCCCCAAAGCAGGTGAGCCAGCAGTAACTGGCTTAGCAGAACCAAGAGGGCTGAGTCCTAAAGCAGCCGTGAGGACAGCTGAGAACTTACTGGATCTGCACCCTGAAAGGCGCAGGGACTGGCGGCATCACGTGCCTGTGCGCCTGGGGGTAAAGGTGGGGAGGTACCAACGTAAGAATTGGGTACAAAATGCCCAGATCTTCTTGTCTGCTTTGCTTGGCAGGGGTTGTCCACTCCCACCCCCACAGAAAGCAGGCAATTCATTCCCTGGAGAGGGAAAAGTAGAGGATCTTGGCGCTGGGGACCGATGGGCACGGTGGAGGGTGTGGGGCCTGTATCCAAACATGACGATCAGGGTCCGTATAGGTTATAGGTGTTGAAACCTTCCCTGCCCCCCATCCCAGACCTTCCTGCTACGTCCGCCCCCCCCCCCCCCTCTTCCCAGCTGCTGGCCAATTGAGAGCTGGACCCTTGAAAGAAGACGACTCTAAGTGTACTTCGGGTTCCCTGGTACACAGCAGCCCCCCTCCCCAAGGTCCCGAGTGTGAAGCTCAGGGTCCGCCGGCCTCACCTCAGTACCTTCTGTCAGCCCGTTGGTTCTCGCTCTTCGCCACGAGGAAGTGACTGAGGCTTAACAAACAGTTGGGGACAGTTTCTGATATGGAAGGCAGGCCCCGAACAGAGAGACACAAGAGACTTGGAAGAAACAGAAATCGTGCCAGGAGAAGGGAACATGAAAAAGCTGCCATTATTGCCCTCACTGAAGTCAGGGAGGATGTGGCACACATAGGCATAGGATGCGTGAAAAGGAAACTCTGCTGGTCATTAACAAGCTCTTGGTTGTAAAAACACAACAGCGGCGGCGGGGAGGGGGGATGGGTGGTGGGTGGTGCCCCTGGGTGGCTCAGTCACTTGAGCGTCTGACTTCAGCTCAGGTCATGCATGATCTCACAGCTCACGAGTTTGAGCCCCTCATCCGGCTCTGTGCTGACAGCTCAGAGCCTGGAGCCTGCAGCCTGCCTCGGATCCTGTGTCTCCCTCTCTCTCTGCCTCTGACCCACTCGCATTCTGGCTCTGTCTCTCTCAAAAACAAACAACCATTAAAACAAATTTAAAAACACAACAGCGGGTTAGGAGAGAAGGCTGAAGGAATTGCCCCGAAAGTGGAAGACACGAGATGGGAAGTAGGGGAGGGGTAAAATACAGAAACTTGCTGGCCAGTCTAAGAATTTCAGCATCCGGATGATAAGGCTTCTGGAAAGAATAGAGAAAAAGGAGGCAGGGAAATCATTTGAAGGAAATATTTGAAGATAAATTCCAGGATGTGAGTTTTCACATTGAAGGAGCCTGATAGATGCACAGCCCCACTGATGGAAGCAGACACACACCTGAGCACATCCCTGTGAAACTGTAGGCTACAGGAGACAGAGACAAGGTCCTATAAGCTTCTGGATGTGAAACAAAACAGATCACCCACGAAGGATCCAAGTATCGGAACAGCTCTGGTTCCGGCATCCTCGGAAGCCACAACACGATGGTGCAAGGCTTCCAAAACTCGGAAGGAGAAGGTTTTCCCTGATAGAGTTCTGTACACGGCCAAAGGCTAGGGTCAAACATGAGAGCAGAAGGAAGTTTCAGACCACGCCAGATGACGACACATTTACCACCCCCAGCCCCTACTCCCCATCGCCTTTTTTTGAGAAGGCTAGCGATCTCCCCCTGAAGCAAGAGAATAAACTGACATCCAGCATAGAATCAGAGGGAATCTCCAGGGCGGTAGTGATGAAGTAGCCTGGTGCAGTGAGGAGGAGGACAGGCACACGAGGACCTCCTCGTCACATGTCCTGCCATGGTACCATCTTTTCAATCAGATGAACTACTGGACGCTATGTCCCAACAAAACGAGGGAGAAAGAGGGAGCCGTGTGATCCCCCAAATGAGGGATCAGACCCGAGGAGAGGCAAAAGGCATCCCGAGGAGGTCAGCAAAAGAAGGCCCAGGATGACAGTCGGGTAAGGGGGTCTGGAGAACCGGCAGTCAGGACGGGAGGAGAGAGCAGAGGCCTCCAGGAGGGATGTTGCCAATGAAAAATAAAGGAGCTGCTCAATTAGCTGCAATTAGTGGGCTGCATTAGCAACAGGTGCAAGAGCTATGCGAAGGAGGGGCGCCTGGGGGGCTCAGTCGGTTGAGCGTCCGACTTTGGCTCCGGTCATGGTCTCGCGGTCCGTGAGCTCGAGCCCCGCGTCGGGCTCTGGGCTGACAGCTCGGAGCCCGGAGCCGGCTTCCGATTCTGTGTCTCCCTCTCTCTCTGCCCCTCCCCCACTCATGCTCTGTCTCTATCAAAAATGAATAAACGTTAGAAAAAATTTTAAAAAGAGCTCTGTGAATGAAAACCCCACCGTCTCCAGGAAAGAGAGAGAGAGAGGAAAGAAAGAGGAAGGAAGGAAGGAAGGAAGGAAGGCACATGTGGTCTACCCCAGCCCTCATCTGTGAATAATCCTGGATTCATGAAACACCACGTACTGAATCTGCCAGGGTGCAGCATGCCTGTGTTGAGAGATTGGGGGACGGGAAGCAGATGGGGCAGCTGAGTAAGAGCACTCATTCTCGTCCCTCGAGATCCGAGGGCCATAGATGGTGTCTCAAAACTCAGATACGGAAGACCCATAACTCTGGTTTTCTTGCCGTATTTTGGAGCTGTACTCCAGATCAGCACTGCCTAATAGAAACATAATGTAAGCTACACATGTAATTTAATTTCTTTCTTTTTTTTTTTTTTTTTTAAATGTTTATTTATTTTTGAGAGAGAGAGACAAAGCACGAACAGGAGAGGGGCACGGAGAGAGGGAGACGGAATCCTAAGCAGGCTCCAGGCTCCAGGCTCCGAGCTGTCAGCACCGAGCCCGACGCGGGGCTTGAACCCATGAAGCATGAGATCATGACCTGAGCCGAAGTCGGACACTCAACCGACTGAGCTACCCAGGCACCCCATGTAATTTAATTTCTAATAGTCACTTTAAAAAGTAAAAAGAGGGGCGCCTGGGTGGCTCAGTCGGTTAAGTGTCCGACTTCGTCTCAGGTCTGCTATCACTGTTCCTGAGTTCGAGCCCCACATCGGGCTCTGTGCTGACGGCTCGGAGCCTGGAGCCTGCTTCGGATTCTGTGTCTCCCTGTCTCTCTGCCCCTCCCCCACTCGCATTCTGTGTGTCTCTCTCTCAAAAATAAACATAAAAAAAAGTAAAAAGATATGTATTTGAGTATATTTCTTAATATTATCTAAAATAGATAATATTTTTTCATAGATAATATAGGTAATACTTTTTTGTGGATTTTTGTTTTATATATCATGTAAGTATAAAATCATATGTATACACAGTATGTGCCATATCAGCCTTTAAAACTACATATCTAAAATCTCAAAGGCTCAGAAAATATTTTTCAGAATTTCTTTTTTTATAATCAATATGTTTACTGTATTTTATTATTTTTTTGCTATAGTTATAGTAAGTTTTTGTTTTAATTTAAATCCAAGTCAGTTAATATATAGTATAATAATAATTTCAGGAATAGAATTGTGATTCATCACTTACATGTAACACTCAGTGCTCATTCCAACAAGTGCCTTCTTTTTCAATGTTTTTTTTTTTTTTTTTTTTTTTTTTATTTTTGGGACAGAGAGAGACAGAGCATGAACGGGGGAGGGGCAGAGAGAGAGAGGGAGACACAGAATCGGAAACAGGCTCCAGGCTCCGAGCCATCAGCCCAGAGCCTGACGCGGGGCTCGAACTCACGGACCGCGAGATCGTGACCTGGCTGAAGTCGGATGCTTAACCGACTGCGCCACCCAGGCGCCCCAACAAGTGCCTTCTTAATACCCATCACTCATTTAGTCCATTGCCCCCCTTCCTCCCCCCACAGCAACCTTTGGTGTGTTCTCTGTATTTAAGAGTCTCTTATGTTTTGTCCCCCCTCTCTGTGTTTATATTATTTTTGCTTCCCTTCCCCTATGTTCATCTGTTTTGTATCTTAAATTCCACGTATGAGTGAAATCATATGATACTTGTCTTTCTGTGACTAGCTTATTTTGCTTAGCATAATACACCCTAATTCCATCCACGTTGTTACAAATTCTTTTTTTTTATTTATTTTTTAATGTTTTACTTATTTTTAAGAGAGAGAGAGAGAGAGAGAGAGAGCGAGCATGAGTGGGGGAGGGGCAGAGAGAGGGAGATACAGAATCTGAAACAGGCTCCAGGCTCCGAGCTGTCAGCACAGAGCCCAACGCGGGGCTCGAACCCACGGACCGCGAGATCATGACCTGAGCTGAAGTCAGAGCTTAACTGACTGAGCCACCCAGGCGCCCCTACAAATTCTTTTTGATGGCCGAGTAATATTCCATTGTATATTCCACATCTTCTTTGCCCCTTCATCTGTCGATAGACATTTGGGCTCTTTCCATAGTTTGGCCACTGTCAATAGTGCTGCTATAAATAGGATTTCAACGTACAGTCAATATAAAAAATGTTGATAAGAGGGATGCCTGGGTGGCTCACTTGGTTAAGTGTTTGACTCTTGATTTTGGCTCAGATCATGATCTCGCGGTTCGTGAGTTCAAGCCCTGCATCAGGCTCTGCACTGACAGCATGGACCCTGCTTGGGATTCTCTCTCTCCCTCTCTCTCTCTGCCCCTCCCGCCTCTCTAAATAAATAAATGAACTAAAAAAAAAAAGATGTCACACAAGTTGATACTCATGCATTGTTCAGGACTATGGAGAGATGGCAATGCCAGAGAAGTGCTTTCCTCTGGTGTGGGGTTCTGGAGGGGGAGGGCAAGGAACCACCACCTGGAAGTTACACACTTTTTTTTGTTGTTGTTTTCAGCCCCCCAATTTTTGATATGTGTGTGCAGAAAAGGGCATGAAAGACAAATCTAAAGTGTTAGACTGTGTGGGCTTGCTCCCTGTTCGTAAACCCCTCCCCATAAGCTTTTCAGTATTATTTGAGTTTCTAAGTTGGGAGCGTATGAAGTAAAAATTAACTGGAGATTAAAGATTTGAAACGTACAGCTTGGGGCACGCCAGGGATCACTCCTGCTCATTCCTGTACTGGGTTCTTGAGTCTCCTTGTGAAATGCTTCAAGGTCCCTGGTGGAGACTACAAAGAGGGGGTCTGATGGGCTCCCACTTCTCTGTTGATGTTGACTTCATGGGTGCTGGCCTCCCGACTCCCTTCCCCCGCATCCCAGGCTCCATGGCTCATCGGGGTCTGTCCTGTTCCCTCTGCAGACCCAGCATGTCCGGACTCCACCTGGTGAAGAAGGGCCGAGAACTAAAGAAGGTGGACCTGCACAGAGACTTTACCGTGGCCTCCCCGGCTGAGTTTGTCACGCGCTTCGGGGGGGATCGGGTCATTGAGAAGGTACAGATGGGGTCCTGGCAGTCGGGGTGGGGTGGGGCCCCTCCTCCCAGCTGGAGGGGAGAGAACCTACTTCAGGCTCACATAACTCTGTAGAGAAAGGGCCAGGCCACCCTTCCGTGGGCACTCGCTGAGTGCCACGTGCTGGAATTCATCAGCTTTCTACCCTGTCAACAGCCGGAAGCAACAGGTGCATCACCCCCATTTCACACAAATGGAGACTGAGGTCTGAAAAGACCCCACAGTGCTTTCATGCAAGGGGCTGCTTTCTCGGTTACTGGGGGGGCAGGTCTAAAAGCCCCGCCCTGCCCTTCTGAGGTGTAGAGCTCCTTCCGGGAGAGGAGGCCCATGTACTGAATAACGATAATGAAGGGAAACCGCTACCTGTGGCCATTTAGAATGGCTTTTCGCATCGTTTCCCGTTCCATCGGGTTAAGGCTCTGGGCCACAGACTGGTAATTCCCGTCGTATTCATGGAGAACAAAGATGCAGAGACTTGACATTGGTTGTCCAAAGTCCCGTGGCCAGAGAGGGCCGGAGTCGGGATTTGAACCCAGGTCAGTTTGACCAGAAGGCCTTGTTCTTTTCCACTATTACTCCAGGGTGGTGCTGGGTAATTATAACAACAGCAGCTACTGGCTTTTGAGGGCCTGCTCTGCCGGGCACCCTGGGAACTGCCTTACCTTATCTTACCTCATTTAACTATACACCCCCGCCCCCCACCGAGTCCTGTCGGGCGATATTATTTTGCAGAAGGGGAAAAAGGCCCAGGGAAGGGAGGTGGCTTGCCTGGGTCTTACAGCTGGTCAGTGGCAGAGCTGGGATTTGGACTCTGGTCGTCAGAGTCCAGACCCCACGTCCTCTCTCCAGCGTCCTAAGTGCAGTATTGAGCGTTAGAGACTCCTATGGGCTCCTGAGCCTGGCAGCCAATAGACTCTTCTGCCCTGGAGCCTCAGAGTTAGAAACTCTTGGGCGGGGATCCAGAAGCTACGCTTTTGTCACACTTGCCAAGGGCACTGTGTTGCAGCCGTCCCAACTGATGGTGGCTGGCACGCAGCCCTGGGGAGCCGAGAGGCTGGGTGGCCGCTGAAGGCCTCAGCCGGGAGCTGCCTCACTTTATGACTTTGGACTTGACCGTGGCTTGCCCTTTCCCCTAGACTCCTTGTGGGAAAGCTGCACCTGTGGAGACTAGAACAGCCAGCCAGCCCACAGTGGCCTTCTCCCCTGGCGGAGCTCCCAGAATGTGCTGGGACAAATGGGGCCCAGGGAAACAGGCTGTCCTAGGCTCATCCAGAGCCCTTCCTTCTTGACCAAGCCTCCCTTTGATGATAAGACTGAGACAACCGAAGGCCTGCCATTCTGTCGTTGCTCTCCAGGGGGCAGTTTTGAAAGGAGGGAGCACTGAACCAGAGCCCAGAGCGCTGGGCTCTGTCTGCTGTGGCCACTCATAAGGATATGACACCTGGACTCAGTTTACCTTTCTGTAAAATGGCAGCCATTGCATTCCCCATCTCTAATGAGACTTGTCCTCCCGAGCCTTAAAATTATGTTCTTGCTACGTCAGTCAGAGGTTCGAGGCCATATGCCTGTTTCTTTTTAACAGGAAAACTAGACCTTGGTTTTATTTCTTATAGACCAAGCCAGGAGGCTGGCCAGTCTGAGATCCTTATGTGGGGGTCTGCCTAGTGCCACACAGGAAGTTCAGGCACATTAGGAATGGAAACTGGGACCTTTTCTGTTGCTTTCAGTTGCTGAGGATGGCCGGCGTTACTGCCTTTCCTCCTTACCAAGTCTGGGGCCTTTAACCTCCAGGACGCAGAGGCAGCCAAGGGGGCCAGTTCAGAGCACAGGTCAGAGTGTGCAGGGCTCACGAGTCCCATGCCTGCTACGTACTGGCTGTATGACTTTGAGCAAGTGCCTCGACTCCTTTTTTAATATCTTTAATCCCAAATAGAGATAAGAATACAGCCGCTGTCAAGGGCTGTTGTGAGGATGAAATGAAATAATGCTGGTGAAATATATGGTACTGTAGCTTGGTACATATAAGCATTCAGAAATGTTAAGTGATCGTGATGGTGCCAGTAGAGGATCAAAAATCATTCATTCATCCCATCCTGTCCATCCTGCCCATCTTGTCCATCCATCCATCCATCCACTCATCCATCCATCCATCCATCCATCCATCCATCCATCCATCCACCCACTTACCCATCCATCCAACCATCCATCCATCCATCCATCCATCCATCCATCCATCCATCCATCCATCCATCTGCTCATCCATCCATCCATCCACTCATCCATCCATCCATCCTTCCATCCATCCATCCATCCATCCATCCATCCATCCACTTACCCATCTACCCATCCACCCATCTATCCATCCACTCACCCATCCATCCACTCATCCATCCATCCATCCATCCATCCATCCATCCATCCATCCATCCATCCTTTCATCCATCCACTCATCCATCCATCCACTTACCCATCCACCCATCCACCCATCTATCCATCCACTCATCCATCCACCCATCCATCCGTCCATCCATCCACTTATCCATCCATCCATCCATCCATCCATCCATCCATCCATCCATCCATCCACTTACCCATCTATCCATCCACTCATCCATCCATCCACTCATCCATCCATCCATCCACTCATCCATCCATCCATCCATCCATCCATCCATCCATCCATCCATCCATCCACTTATCCATCCACTTATCCATCCATCCATCCATCCATCCATCCATCCATCCATCCACCCATCCATCCATCCATCCACCCATCCATCTATCCATCCACTTACCCATCCACCCATCTATCCATCCACTCATCCATCCATCCACTCATCCATCCATCCATCCACTTATCCATCCATCCATCCATCCATCCATCCATCCATCCATCCATCCATCCATCCATCCACTTACCCATCCACCCATCTATCCATCTACTCATCCATCCATCCACTCATCCATCCATCCATCCATCCACTCATCCATCCATCCATCCATCCATCCATCCATCCATCCACTTACCCATCCATCCATCCACTCATCCATCCATCCACTCATCCATCCATCCATCCACTCATCCATCCATCCATCCATCCATCCATCCATCCATCCATCCATCCATCCACTTATCCATCCACTTATCCATCCATCCATCCATCCATCCATCCACCCATCCATCCATCCATCCACCCATCCATCTATCCATCCACTTACCCATCCACCCATCTATCCATCCACTCATCCATCCATCCACTCATCCATCCATCCATCCACTCATCCATCCATCCATCCATCCATCCATCCATCCATCCATCCATCCACTCTTTCATCCATCCACCCATCCATCCTTTCACTCATCCATCCATCCATCTATCCATTCCTCCATCCACCCATCCATCCATCTATCCATCCATCCATCCACTCACCCATCCAGCCATCCATCCATCCATCCATCTGTCCATCCATCCAGTCCTCCACCTGACCAATCATCCATCCATCCCCTCATCATCTATTCATGCAGCCAGCAGATTTTGAGCACCTCTCTGCCAGGCTGTGTGCTCTAGAGATTCAAAGAGGTACCTCAGGAGGCTCTGCAGCTGTGAGATGGACACCGGGGTAGCATGCAGCTCCCAGCACAGGTAGGTGTGCAGCTCTGGCCCCTTCCCCATTTTCCCGGTCCAGGTGCTCATCGCCAACAACGGCATCGCCGCCGTGAAGTGCATGCGTTCCATCCGCAGGTGGGCCTATGAGATGTTCCGCAACGAGCGGGCCATCCGGTTTGTTGTCATGGTGACCCCAGAGGACCTGAAGGCCAATGCAGGTACCCGGGCCTTGACTTCTTCCCCTCCCACCACCCCCTGTCCTTACCTGCCCTCTCCTCCTCCATTTTACCTAGGCCACGTCCATCCTGGACCCCAGAGTCCCAGGGTACCTCTCCTGAGCTTGCATTATTTGCCTGTTCTTCATTTAATTAAAAATGCAGGGGCGCCTGGCTGGCTCAGTCAGTTAAGCGTCCGACTCTTGACTTCGGCTCAGGTCACGATCTCACGGTTTGTGAGATCGAGCCCCGCATCTGGCTCTGTGCTGACGGTGCGGAGCCTGCCTGGGATTCTCTCACTCCTTCTCTTTCTGCCCCGCTCACTCACTCTCGCGTTCTTTCTCTCTCAAATAAATAAACTTGAAAAAATGCAAACGGTCAATACTCAAAGTAGAAATCCTATCTTTGAGAAGTGCCCAGTGTTCCATCAGAGTGGTCTTTCTCACCCGGTGGGGCGGGTTGGGGGGGTGGGTTCTTTCTTGCAGATGTATATATTGTGTTTCAACCATTCAGTTTTCTGTTCACTGTTTCTCTATGTCTGTTAGCATAGCTCATTCTGTAAATAACTGTTGGACAAGTTTGCTTTTTTTCCCTGAACCATCACATCCCTCTACAGACTTTTTTCCACACAGTAGCCAGAGTGACCTCTTAGAAACCCAGCCTCAGGCCCTGTCAGCTCCTCCTCGAAGCTTCTGAGGCTGCGGGGCTTTCCCCTGCCCTCCCCCCGAACCTGGAGCAGAGGCCCTGGGCCCTGACCCCGCACTGATGCAGCCTTCTTCTCTCTCTCTCTCTTTTTTAATATTTATTTATTTTGAGAGAGATGAGAGAATGAATAGGGGAGGAGCAGAGAAAGAGGGAGAGAGAGAATCTCAAGCAGGCTCCACGTTGTCAGCATGGAGCCTGATGTGGGAGTCGAACTCATGAACCATGAGACCATGACCTGAGCCGAGATCAAGAGTCAGACGCTTGGGGCGCCTGGGTGGCGCAGTCGGTTAAGCGTCCGACTTCAGCCAGGTCACGATCTCACGGTCCGTGAGTTCGAGCCCCGCGTCGGGCTCTGGGCTGATGGCTCAGAGCCTGGAGCCTGTTTCCGATTCTGTGTCTCCCTCTCTCTCTGCCCCTCCCCCGTTCATGCTCTGTCTCTCTCTGTCCCCAAAATAAAAAAAAAAAAAAAAAAAACGTTGAAAAAAAAGAGTCAGACGCTTAACCGACTGAGCCACCCAGGTGCCTCAGGATGCAGCCTCCTTTTAACTCAGAGGACAGGTTTGATTGTCAGCCCTATTTTATAGACAAGGCAGCGAGGCACAGGGACATAAGTCATTCGTCCAGGGTCGTAGAGCCAGTATGTGGCATGGCAGGATTGGAACCCCAGGCTGTCTGCATCCACAGCCTTATTCTGTGGGGGCTCCCATCACACTCAGACTAAAATTCCACGTCCTCACTCAGGCCAGTTAAGGTGCCTCACAACGTGACTCTGCTGGCCTCCTGGCCCCATCTAGTGCCTCTCACGTTCCATCCCTGGGTCCCAGCCACAGTGGCCTCATCGGTTCCTGGGCTGGCTGAGCTCTTTCCTGTCCAAGAACTCTTGGAACATGCTGGATCTTTTGCTGATGACGCTCCCCCCACTACTTCTCCACCCCCGAAGCTTCTGGCACGACAGGCCTCCACCCCTCCCTGCCATAGCCTTTGAGTCGTGTTCTCCCGTGTGACTTTTACAGAGAGCCCTGGCGTTGACCCCGTTCTGGTGCTATTGTGTTTGTTTTCTTGTTTATCTTCTCAGATAGTGGAGTAAAACCCAGGGACGGGAGGAAGCTTGTCTGACTCCTTACTTTGTAATCTGTGGGCCCTCCCCCATGGCCAATGCTCGTGTGCTCCATAAACACGGGAGGCAGGCAGGCTGGAAGGAATCCACCACTCTTGGGTTTCTTTGCGAGCCAGCACATGAAGTTCCACACTGTTCCTTCTCAGGATCCACAAGAATCCCATGGGACAGGGGTACCAACCCTTGCCTTTGGCTTGAGTCTGGCTTTTCACAGTTCAAAACACTGCCCAGTGAACAACCTCTTACATCATCCTTTGGCTTCGTTCATGAGTAGGGTTTTTTAGGACATATTCCTAGAAGTGGAGTTTCTGGCATAAAGGGCATGACTATTTTGAAATCAAAACATCGCATTGTATTCAGCCTTAAAAAGGAAGGAAATCCAGTCACGTGGTTCAGCGTCAGTGAACCAGAAGACACGATGCTAAGTGCAAGGAACCAGTCACAGAAAGACAAATAGGATCCCACATATATGAGGTCCCTAGAGTTGTCAGATTCGTAGAGACCGAGGGTAGATGGTGGTGGCCAGGGGCTGCGGGAGGGAACAAGGGGAGTAGTTGTTTCATGGGCAGAGTTTCAGATTTGCAAGATAGAAAAAGTTCTGGAGATCTGTTTCATAACAATGTGAATGTGCTAAATCCTCTGGAACTGGACGCTGGAAAAATGAATTCGATGACCCATTTTATGTTTTTTGTTTTTTACCGTGGTTAAAAAAAACATCGTATTGTTGGGGCATCTGGGTGGCTCAGTCAGTTAAGCATCCAACTCTTGGTTTCGGCTCAGGTTATGATCTCACGGTTCGAGAGTTCAAGCCCCACCCCACGCTGGGCTCTGTGCTAACAGCGCAGAGCCTGCTTGGGATCCTCTCTCCCTCCCTCCCTCTCTCCCCACCCCTCTCCTGCTTGTGCTCACTCTATCTCTCTCTCAAAAAGTAAATAAACAAAAATGTAAAAAAAACACATTGTATTGCTTAATGGCAAAACAGTATTAAGATAAACTTTAGGGGCGCCTGGGTGGCGCAGTCGGTTGAGCGTCCGACTTCAGCCAGGTCACGATCTCGCGGTCCGTGAGTTCGAGCCCTGCGTCAGGCTCTGGGCTGATGGCTCAGAGCCTGGAGCCTGTTTCCGCTTCTGTGCCTCCCTCTCTCTCTGCCCCTCCCCCGTTCATGCTCTGTCTCTCTCTGTCCCAAAAATAAATAAAAAAAAAAAAAAAAAAAAAAAAAAAAAGATAAACTTTAAATAGGAATTAATAGGGGCTCCTGGGTGGCTCAGTTCGTTGAGCATCAGACTCTTGATCTCTGCTCAGGTCATGATGTCAGAGTTCGTGAGATGGGGCCCTGAGTTGGGCTCTGTGCTGATGACGTCGAGCCTACTTGGGATTCTCTCTCTCTCTCTCTCTCTCTCTCTCTCTCTCTCGCACACACACACACACACACACAAAATAAATAAACATTAAAAGAGGGAATTAATAGAACACGCCATCCCTTATCCCAACCGTCCCCAAGAAGCTTGCGTCCTTCTTTCTTTAGTCCCTTCCAGACCTTGTCCTGATGCACATATATTTTCACATAGTGAAAGTCACGTTCGGTTTTCTTCAAGTGACCACACGCGTTTGTCCCTTGCTGCCACAGAATCTCGGTCATCCTCTCGGTGGCCGTACGTAGTCCTGCAGTGAACTTCAGCGTCTCAGTTCTTCTTTCCTTTTTGCATTTAATTGCAGAGTATATCAAGATGGCAGATCAGTACGTCCCTGTCCCAGGAGGGCCCAACAACAACAACTATGCCAACGTGGAGCTGGTTGTGGACATTGCCAAGAGGATCCCCGTGCAGGCAAGTCAGATGGAGTGCCCAGTCTGTCTACAGGGGGATGATGCTCTGAACTTCGGAGCAAAAACTCACTCCTGCAGGTTCAGAAGGGAGGGAGGAGCCAGATCGTCCGAGACCCGGAAATCCGGGGCTGATGTGACCCCGGGAAGAGCTTTCCGTGCGTGACAGGAGGGGGATTCTCGAAGATCTTCATTCACACCTCTCTGTGTTTACAGGCGGTGTGGGCCGGCTGGGGCCATGCTTCCGAAAACCCCAAACTCCCGGAGCTCCTGTGCAAGCATGACATTGCTTTCTTAGGTAGAGTATGTCTCCATCAGATACGCGGGAATCGGGGCATTCACGGGATGGTCTGCTGGGTCAGGCTCTCTTTCCAGTGTAGCCCTGCAAGGTGGGGGTCACTTTACATTCCCACCTCACCCTTTCATTGTCACGAGGAAGCAGGGCCGGCCGGTGGAGGGGAGGTTGGGCAGCCCAGGGACATAGGAGGCATTACCACGGGTACCGCCGCGGAATGATGCTGGAGCGAGCGGAACCCTCTGCTCATGCTCCTGCTGGTACCGAGATCCCAGCCACGTTCAGATTTCTGACTGGGTTCGGAGGTCACATTTCTGATAAGCCCACACCTTTCTTGGGCTGTTCTCAGGGCTTTGTAATGTCCTGGCATCTTAGGACCAGAGTCCCTCATCGCTATAGCTTTTTAGGTAAAACGATACTCTCTATGGCATCTGTTTGTTATAGGATATGTATTTGTAAACTCTGTGTGTGCAGGTACGCTGTTGGCCATCTTTGCATGATTTGGGGGAATCATTTACCATCCACACTAAATCCCCGTGCTGCTTCTTATCTCTGGGCCTGCAACACACACTGTATGAAGCAACTCAGGGCAAATCAGCACCTGACATTCCACGGGTCTGCTTAGTGACCCAGGCCTGTTTATGTTTTCTCTATCTATTGTCTTTGGTTGACCGTCACGTGGGACCCTCATTATCCCTTAGCTCCTCTGGAGGTTGATGAGCCAGCCCAGCAAACTATAGCCCATAGGCCAAGTCCAGATCACTGCCTGCTTTTGTAAATAAAGGTTTATTGAAACACGGCCCTCTCATTCATTTATTTATTGCCTATGGCTGCTTTTGCCCAACATTGGCAAAGTTGAATATTCATGACAGAGACAGGCAGACCCGCAAAGCTCCAAATATTTTCCATCTGGATCATTATAGGAGAAGTTTGCTGACCTAGGGTCTAGTTTTCAGAGGTGCTAGCTTGGCCCTTTGGTCTAACTCTTTGGCTTCTTCCCGACAAGTGAATTTTGCGCATGCCACATACCTCAGGTTGTAACTCAGATCAGGTTTACAGTCCACATGTGCTAAAAATGGCAAACTTCATCCCCATCTGATGAAGTAGCAGACCGATAGATTTTTTTTCCTTCCCCAACTTGTTGTTACATTCCTTGAGAGCTAGGACCTGAGTACTTGTCTTCGTGCATTTGGTTGGCACGGGGCTGCAAGGGGCCATTGACTAACTCGATTCTGCCTCGCCCTTTGTCCCTGATCCCTCAGGCCCTCCCAGTGAGGCCATGTGGGCCTTGGGAGATAAGATCGCCTCCACCATTGTGGCCCAGACGCTGCAGGTCCCAACACTGCCTTGGAGTGGAAGTGGTAAGTGACCTGAGCCTCACTCTGCGGGGAGCTCTGCCACCCTATCTGCCCAGAAGGGGTGATAGGAATATGCTTTTTTCTTTTTATCCTTATCATTTAAAAAATTTAAAATGATGAAACCAATGGTACAGTTTCATTGCAGACAGCTTAGAAAATCTAGAATTACACAAAAGAAATAGAAATCATCCACAATCCTATGCCCCAGTGTCAAACGTCTGTTACAGCCCAAGAGCCTACCTTTCCGGCCTTTTTTTCCCCAGGCATGTCTTTTAAAAAGCCAGAGATCTTGTACTGACTACTCTGTGACTTATTTTTTTTCTTACTAATCCTTCTTTGTCAATAAGTACACTTTACAACATTTAAAATATCTGCATTGGACTTTATCGTAGAGAGGTGCTTACCATAATTAACAGTTCTCCACAGTTATATATTTAGGTTGTTTCCAGCTTATTTCGTTCCAATTTTTTGTTTTAAGAGCTAACAGTAATGGAGCCTTGACAGTCTTATAGCTCAATCTCGATGTAGTTTTTTTTCTTTTTTTTTTTTTTTCAACGTTTTTTTTTTTTTTATATTTATTTTTGGGACAGAGAGAGACAGAGCATGAACGGGGGAGGGGCAGAGAGAGAGGGAGGCACAGAAGCGGAAACAGGCTCCAGGCTCCGAGCCGTCAGCCCAGAGCCCGACGCGGGGCTCGAACTCACGGACCGCGAGATCGTGACCTGGCTGAAGTCGGACGCTTAACCGACTGCGCCACCCAGGCGCCCCAATCTCGATGTAGTTTTTAATCATTTCCTTAGGATGAATTCCTAAGGAATCCTAGGATAGAATTTCTGGGATAAATTAAAAATGAACAGGAAACAAAAAAATCTAGGATAAATTAAAAATGAACAGGAAACAAAAAAATCTCAGGAGTTTCCTCTTCAATCTGATTTTCTTGCTCAAAGACAGCGAATTTGGGATGGAAAGGGTTTTAGAAAACAGCGATTCACATGCAAATGACATCCGTGGGTAGAGTTGGAATTTTTTTTCAGTTCAGGTTAATATGATTGTTCTTGGTAGACTCAGTCTGGATTTCTTAAGTTTGATTTCCCTTTCGAGGTCAAGTCAGTCCTTAGGAAAATTAAAAGCCACTGTGCGAAGCTGAAGGACTGTGTACGTGGTTGGTCCAGAGGCCAGGTCTCGAGAGGCTTATGGTGAGGAAAGGCCCTGTGGTTTCCGTATTATGTATCTCCACTATCCTCAGGAGGATTCAGCTTTTTTTTCTTTTTTTTTTTTTTGTTTTTTGTGACTCTCCAGGTCTGATGATGGAGTGGACAGAAGATAATCTGCAGGAGGGGAAAAGAATCAGTGTCCCAGAAGACATTTACGACCAGGGTCGTGTGAAAGATGTGGAGGAGGGCCTAGAGGTAAACATGGGGCTGGGAGGTCAAGGTGCTGGAGGCTTCTCATCATCCTGGAAACAGTCTACCTTCTAAAGGGGTCTGTTTGTCCTTCGCCCCCAGGTGGCAGAGAAAATTGGTTTTCCCTTGATGATCAAAGCTTCTGAAGGCGGTGGAGGGAAAGGAATCCGGAAAGCAGAGAGTGCTGAGGACTTCCCAATCCTTTTCAGACAAGTGAGCCGTTCTTGCTGAGTGTTTGGGAATTGTGTGCACTTCGTTGTTGGCCGCCAGATTCTTTTCATTTGCGTTACCGTGTCAGAAGTCAAGAGGACGTGTGCGGGAGCTGGAATATTGCTCTGCTGTCTTCCGAAGCAAATGTGTACGTTTTTACGACACACGGAAGTCCGTGGTTCGTGTTGATCCCCACGCCATTAACTTAGATGTCCGATTCTGTGAATCCTCGTGACTTTAAATGATTTCAGAGAAGCAGGGCCAGAGTATCTATCGGCTTGTGACTATAGTTGTCTCTCGAAAGACGGGACATTGCGTATGTTTTGGTAGTCTTGGTGTTTTTAATGTTTCTAGGTGATTGACTTTGGTTGTAGGAATGAACTGTGTATCTGCTTATTTGTAGCTGGGTTTTCACTTTGCCAACATTATGCCCTATTGCAGCTGCCCGTTGGCATTGTCTTTTTTTTTTTTTTAACGTTTATTTATTTTTGAGACAGAGAGAGACAGAGCATGAATGGGGGAGGGTCAGAGAGAGAGGGAGACACAGAATCTGAAATAGGCTCCAGGCTCTGAGCCGTCAGCCCAGAGCCCGACACGGGGCTCGAACTCACGGACCGTGAGATCGTGACCTGAGCTGAAGTGGGTCGCTTAACCGACTGAGCCACCCAGGCGCCCCGAACCGTTGGCATTGTCTTAAAAAAGGTAGGCTGATGATCTTCCCATTCTTTTTAAAGACTTTTTTTGAAGATTTCTTTTTTAAAAATGTTTATTTATTTACTGTGTGTGTGAGAGAGGGAGGGGCGGAGAGAGTGGGAGAGAGAGGATCCGAAGCAGGCTCCACGCTGTCAACGCAGAGCCCGATGTGGGGCTCAGTCCCGCAAACTGTGAGATCACGACCTGAACTGAGATCAAGAGTCGGACACCGAACTGAATGAGCCACCAGGCCCCTCAACCTTTCCATTCTTAACACGACTATTTTAGTATTTCTAGGGTTTCTTCCAGAACTTGTTCCCGTGCGTGTTTGAAAGAGTTGCATTCATTCTGCCCGGTGTTTTGTTCTATGTTAAAAAAAAATTCCAAGTTGTAGATCATGGACATTTTTCCCATGTTGTTCCAGTCTTGACGGTTATTTTGATGACGTGCCAAGAAGGACTTAGAGGGCGCGTGCATTTACCAAAACGGGTCAATAAATTGCTTTCTAAAAAGGTTTACCAGATAAACAGCTGTGGGCAGTGTGTGAATGTTCTATAACATAGTGGTTTCGCTCTCACGTGATTCCATTGGGCTGAACGGGTTTTTGGGGTATTTTGGGGGGAAGAAGTTCTATTTACAGGAAAGTTGTGAAGGTGGTAGAATTCCCATCTACCCTTCAACTGGTTTCCCGCCTTTATCTTCCGTCAGCCGTGCTACATTTGCTATAACTAAGAGATCAACAGTGATACGTTTCTATTACGTGAACTCCAGACTTGATTCAGAGCTCACCAATATTCCCCACTAATCTCTTCTTTCTGTTTCAGGATCCAGTCCTGGAGCCTCTATTACATTTACGAGTCATATAGGTTCTAAAGCTTTTCCCCCCCTTTCTTTAAAATAGACGTGGGGCGCCTGGGTGGCTCAGTCGGTTGGGTGTCCGACTTCAGCTCAGGTCATGATCTCAGGGTTTGTGAGTTCGAGCCCCACTTGGGGGCTCACCGCTGTCGATGGAGGGCCTGCTTCGGATCCTCTGTCCTCCGCTCTCTGTCCACCACCACCTCCCCCCACGCTCTCTCTCAAAAATAAATGAAAACATTAAGAAAAAAGTCTTTTAAAATAGGCATTGCTTCTTAGAGTGGTTTTTAGTTTGCAGCAAAATTGAGTGGGAAGTGTAGAACTCCTGCATACGCCCTGTCCCCACACATGCCCAGCCTCCCCCAAGCGTTTTTCTTTTGATTACGTGAGTGCAGTATGAAACTGTTCTTATACAAACATCCGAACACTTTTGGGGTATATTAAACATAAAAAAGGAAAATTCTTTTTTTTTTTTAATTTTTTTTTAATGTTTATTTATTTTTGAGACACAGAGAGACAGAGTACGAACGGGGGAGGGGCAGAGAGAGAGGGAGACACAGAATCAGAAGCAGGCTCCAGGCTCCGAGCCATCAGCCCAGAGCCCGACGCGGGGCTCGAACTCACGGACCGCGAGATCGTGACCTGGCTGAAGTCGGACGCTCAACCGACTGCGCCACCCAGGCGCCCTGTGGAAAATTCTCTTTTCATCACCACCTCTAAACTCCTCCCCCTTCTCAGATGTAACTAGTTAGCGGTTGGGTTGGTTCCAGCACTTTGACAGTATATACTTTTGGAAAAACATTTTTAAAAGATTTTTTAATTTTTAAAAGTAAGCTCTACACCCAATGTGGGGCTCGAACTTACAAACCCGAGACCAAGAGTCACGTGCTCTACCGACTGAGCCAGCCAGGTGCCCCTGTATCTACTTTTATATAGACAGTCATACGGTTCTGTTTTATTATTTTTTGTATTATAAGTGGGGTCATCCCCTATATAGCTGCAGCTTGCTTTTTAAAAAAATTTCTTGGGGCGCCTGGGTGGCGCAGTCGGTTAAGCGTCCGACTTCAGCCAGGTCACGATCTCGCGGTCTGTGAGTTTGAGCCCCACGTCAGGCTCTGGGCTGATGGCTCGGAGCCTGGAGCCTGTTTCCAATTCTGTGTGTCTCCCTCTCTCTCTGCCCCTTCCCCGTTCATGCTCTGTCTCTCTCTGTCCCAAAAATAAATAAAAAACGTTGAAAAAAAAAATTAAAAAAAAAAAAAATTTCTTAGGGGTGCCTGGGCAGCTCAGTCAGTTAAACATCTGACTCTTGGTTTCAGCTCAGGTCACGATCTCCCGGGCTCATGAGATCAAGCCTCGTGTCGAGCTCTGCCCTGGCAGCACAGAGCCTTGCATGGGATCTGTCTCCCCCTCTCTCTACTCCTCCCCTGCTTGCTCTCTATCTTGCTCTCAAAATAAATAAAAAAGTAAAACGAAACTTAAAAACTTTTCGTAGGCATCGTTAAACGGGACCACTGATTTTTATATCGTCATTAAGACTTGCTGGACGATTGGCTTTAAGCCACCAAAAGAATGAAGTGAGAGAGTACTATTTAAGAAGGAGGAAAAGAACGTGGCAGGGTAGCATGTTTCGGTCCTGTTTTTATCCCAAGAACATTCCGTGTGCCGTGTGTGTTCCTGAGTGTGCCCCCGGCTCTCACCAGCACATTGACTTAACCAGTTAACTCTTAACCACAGTCACTCTTAGCACATTAAACTCTAACACGCACCCAAATCTTAACAGCACATTATCTTTCGGAGATGGGGTTGTGGGGAAATTGCCCTTGTTCCATTATAGACTTTTGACAATATCGGACTTAAAACATCAAGGAGAAGGGCATGTCTCTGAGAGAGGTAAAACAAAGCTAAGAGATCAGCAAAATCGTGGACGTATCTTCAGAGAACTTCGCGCTCCAGCCCTGGTCCCCCGGGGAAGAGTGAGCCACTCTGCTGTCCCCCCAGGTGCAGAGTGAGATCCCGGGCTCCCCGATCTTTCTCATGAAGCTGGCCCAGCACGCCCGGCACCTGGAGGTCCAGATCCTCGCCGACCAGTACGGGAACGCCGTGTCTCTGTTCGGGCGTGACTGCTCCATCCAGCGGCGGCATCAGAAGATCATCGAGGAGGCACCGGCCACCATCGCCACACCGGCTGTGTTCGAGTTCATGGAGCAGGTGAGCTCTGCAGAGCTGGGGAGGGGGGTGGGTGGCGCGGGGCGGACAGCCGCAGGGAGAGCCGTCTCCACCCAGCCAGCAAAAGCGCCCTACAGTTCGCGTTGCCAGAGCGGGGTGGGTGCCCGTGAAGACACGGTCGGCGGGGTGAGAGCCATCGTAGGGAGTGTGATCCCTGAGGTCCCAAAGGAGCTCCCACACAGCAGGCCCTCAGTATTTGGTGCGGGGAACTTATAAGCCACTATTGAGACAGTCCAAGAAAACCACTGGAAACCCTTCGGTGTCCGTTTCTGTGCAGTGTGCCGTCCGCCTGGCCAAGACCGTGGGCTACGTGAGCGCGGGGACGGTGGAATACCTCTACAGCCCGGATGGCAGCTTCCACTTTCTGGAGCTGAATCCCCGCCTGCAGGTGGAACACCCGTGCACGGAAATGATCGCCGACGTCAACCTGCCGGCCGCCCAGCTACAGGCGAGGAAATGGGCTCCGGGCCCTGGGGTTTCTTCCGCCTGGGGTGGGGGCCCTGTCCGGCTCATATCGGCCCTTCCCGACTCTGTCTTGACTGGCCGTCCCTGGGGAGTGACTGGTTTGTTGCGGGAGTAGCCCTGAGAACCACACAGGCTGAGAAGCTTCTGAGAAGTGGCTCGTCCCCTTTGTCTGGCTATAGACCTCTTTGAGAAATGGGCAGAAGCCTGTTGAACTTCTCCCTGGGAAAAAAACTATTTTATACAGTTCCAGGGCATTTGCGGACCCCCTGTACCCGTTCATAGTCCCTCCCAGAGAAGTGTGTCTCAACCTTTTTTTTTTTTTTTTTAACTTTTCAAAAAAGTTTATTTATTTTTGAGAGAGAGAGCACGAAAGGGCCAGAGAGAGAAGGAGAGGGAGAGGGAGAGAGAGAGAGAATCCCAAGCAGGCTCTGCACCGTGAGCGTGGGGCCCATTGTGGGGCTCGAACTCACGAACCGCGAGATCATGCTCTGAGCCAAAATCGGACGCTTAACTGACTGAGCCGCCCAGGTGCCCCTCAGCCTTTTTTTTTTTCATTACAGCTCCCTTCAGGAGCCTTTGTAGATACTTTTCCCCCTAATTCCTCCCCTTATGAAATTTTAACATCACAGATATACCTGTTTTTACTGTAGATACATCCACATCTTACGCATACAAAGAGTAAGATGATTTCATCCCCAAGAGCAAATATTTGCCCCCTTGGGGGGCAGTATCACCCCCGTCGAGAACTTGTGACCCACAGTTAGGAACTCCTGCACCAATGGGAACTCAAATTTGTAAAATATGTGTGTCTTTCCTTTCTTTCCTTGCTTCCTCCCTCCACCAGCATTTTTATTGTTTTTCTATTTTGCGGGGTTTTGTTTTTTGTGTTTTGTTTTGTTTTTTAAACATTTTTATTTATTTTTGAGACAGGGAGAGACAGAGCATGAACAGGGGAGGGTCAGAGAGAGGGAGACACAGAATCTGAAACAGGCTCCAGGCTCCGAGCTGTCAGCACAGAGCCCGACGCGGGGCTCCAACTCACGGACCGCGAGATCGTGACCTGAGCCGAAGTCGGCCGCTTAACCGACTGAGCCACCCAGGCACCCCTGTTTTTGTTTTTTTTTAGTTTGGGAAATTTCAGGAATGTTGCAAGGACAGTGCAATTAACACCCACCCCCTACCCCTCAGTCCACCAATTGTTAGTCTCTGCCATGTTTGTGTTGTATTTGTGTGTCTGTTTAATTTTTTTTCAGCTTAACTTTTTTTTAATGCTTTATTTACCTTTGAGAGAGAGAGAGAGACAGAATCCGAAGCAGGCTCCAGGCTCCGAGCTGTCAGCGCAGAGCCCGACGCGGGGCTTGAACCGATGAACTGTGAGATCATGACCTGAGCTGAAGTTGGTTAAGCAACCAATTGACCCACCCAGGCGCCCCGCAGCTTATGTTTTTGAGTGATGTTTTGACTTGAACCTTCATGGCACTTTGCCTCTAAATCCTTGAGTCAAAGGAACTCCCAAGAATAAGATCATTCTAAAAAAAAAGATCATTCTGGCACAACACCACCAGAAAATGATGACGCTTGGTAAAGCACTGATGCCACCACACGTCTATCTAAAATGAAGAAGTATAAAATTAAAAAATTGGTAAAATTTAGGGGCTCTTGAGTGGCTCAGCCAGTAGAGCATCGACTCTTGATCTCAGGGTCATGAGATCAAGGCTCCCGCATTGGGCGTGGAGCCTACTTAAACAACAACAAATTTATACAATCTAATACCATTAAGAGTTTCCCCTCTGTTCTAGTAATCTCTTTTTATGGCTATTTTTTTTGCTTACTTTAAAAACCCAGGATCCATTCCCGGACCTCACATTCTGTTTCACCGCCACAACTTTTGAGTCTCTCCTCTGTCCTCAGACATACTTTTTTGTTCTCCATGTTGGTGTTTGAGAAGAGTTCAGGCAGAACGCCCCTCAGTGTGGATTTGTCTGATGGCTTCTTCCTGGTGGAAAAGTCCCGTAAGGGTTTTGGCAACTTACCACCTAGGCGGGCGTTGGGCCCTTCTTAGTGCATCTCATCAGAAAGACCCAGGAGGTTAAATTTGTGTCTTATACTCATTCTGCAGGCTCAGGTTCCTCTGAGTCCTTTTAAGACCTTTAACTGGGGCCCCTGGGTGGCGCAGTCAGTTAAGCGGCTGACTTCGGCTCAGGGCGTGATCTCACGGTTCATGAGTTCCAGCCCCGGGTCAGGCTCTCTGCTGTCAGCACAGAGCCCACTTTGGATCCTCTGTCCCCTCCCTCTCCGTCACCCTCCCCCCACCCCTGCTGGCTCTTGCTCTCTCTCTCAAAACGGATAAATAAAAACTTTAAAAGTAGTAAAACCTTTAAGTCTGCAGCTGGCCGCCGTTATATCTCCCCTTGCACGGATGGCACCCGGAGTCTGTAACTTTTATTTGACGCACGGGTGTTCTGGTGGCGTGAGGTGGTTTTACGAAAGTGGCTGCTTTTCCTCGGGGGACGCTGTTTGCTCCCTGGGGGCGGAGTCAAGCCTCTTGCCTTTTTCTTGCTTTGCTTCTCCTGCCACCGCAGCCACAGTGATGCACGCTCAGGACGTGCTCGGTATCCCTGAAATCGTTCACTGCGCCTCTTCCTCCGTGGCAGTGCGCTCGGTGTTTGGGGGCCAGGGTTCCGGTGGGGCTGAGGCTCACGGGGCGTGGATCTCTTCCTTCCAGATTGCCATGGGGGTGCCCTTGCACCGGCTGAAGGATATCCGGCTTCTGTACGGAGAGTCACCATGGGGGGTGACACCCATTTCATTTGAAACTCCTTCTAACCCTCCGCTCGCCCGAGGCCATGTCATCGCGGCCAGAATCACCAGCGAGAACCCAGATGAGGCAAGTTGGGAGGTTCCCCACCCCGCGTCTGCCGTCTCCAGTCTCCCAGTGTGGGACACATCCCAGACGTTAGCCTCGGATGAGACGCCCAGGCTTCCCAGGGTACAGACAGGCGTGGGGAGGCGCACCGTTTGGTCGGGGGTGAGCCCTTCATGCGTCTCATTGGTCACTTACATGAGGGTTACCCCACCGGGCATTGTTGCCCTGCACTACAGCTCAACGGGTTGAGGAAGGGTTTTGTGCCTGGGACCTGCTGAGGCCGTGGCCGGGCCCCCTTGTTGGACTCGAAAGGCCACACCCATTTCGGGGATGAGCAGCCAGCCTTGGAACCCGGGGCCTCGGTTTTCTGGCCCCACGTACTCTCTGCTACAGCGTAAATGGAGTCTGATCCCCCGTGAGGAGTTCCTTTGCGACTTGTTCTTCCGTGCGCCTTAAAAATCAGCCAGCTGGCATCTGTCCCACTTGACGTAGTTGCTCACGGTTGATTGTCACATGAGCTCCATAAAAATTTACTGCAGCCTGATTGTTCCATGATTACACTCAAGAAACCTGGGGCAAGAGGTTTGTCTCCCCCCCACCTCCCTTTTAATGAAAGGATTGTAAGGTGTGGTAGCGCTATTCATTTGGCATCTTGGGCTGCAAACAGCCGACTCTGGTGGTGAGTAAGGAAAATGGGAGGTTTTCAGGGGGATGATGCCTGGGAGGGCGGAGAACCAGGTGTGGAAACAGCCCAGGCACCTGAAATTCTCCAGCTCCCACCTCCAGGTACCTGTGGCCCAAACGGATGCCTCCATTATGTGCGTCAGAAGCCCTGATCACAGCAAGCCAGGGTCCATGTCCCCTCCCCCCTTACCAAAATTATTTTCAGGGGGATGGGATGGGCCATCCCCCACCCCCCCAATAAGTGTATTCGGTGTGTGTTAGCGTTAGATTGCTTTATCTGCTGGAATTTTCATAATCCAGAGTTCAAAAGCTTTTTATTACTGACAATGTCAAGCTGACAAAATCAGAATGTATTTTCATTCCACTCCATCATGAGCAACGTTCACCCATATCGCATCTGTACTTCCTCCGCGCGCACCCCCCCCCCCCCCCGCCCCAGCCCATCCAACTGGGTTATTTATTTTTATAGCTTTTTTAAAGTAGAGATTACCTGCACGCACTGACGTGTGGACAAGGGTAGATACACCCACACCCGCAATGGGAGATATCAGTGTTCTGTTGATGACGCTAAGCTTTTAGTTGTGATGGGTATTCTTGGGTTTTCCTAGGATTTAATTCTGATGCACATTTGGCCGGAGTGATGATTTTTTTTTGTTTGTTTGTTTGTTTTTTCCATTTTGCTTTTTCTGCCCGGGCTCCAGGGGTTTAAGCCAAGCTCCGGAACGGTTCAGGAACTGAATTTCCGCAGCAACAAGAATGTGTGGGGTTATTTCAGCGTGGCTGCTACTGGCGGCTTACATGAATTTGCGGATTCCCAGTTCGGGCACTGCTTCTCCTGGGGAGAGAACCGGGAAGAGGCCATTTCGTCAGTATCTCCCTCCTTCCCTCCTCCTTTCCCTCCTTTCTTCGGGAAACTAAAAGTTAACCTGTGGCTTCAGATGCAGCAGCACCAGGAGATAAAGGAGGCGAATCACCCAGCAGACCCTGTGTCAAATACCCTTTGCTAAAATCCAAGAGCGAAGTCTGCCCTCTTCCTGTGTCCAAGATCCGTAAAAGCCAGTGAGCTCACCAAGGCCATTTTGGTCTTGGGATCATTACAGGTCGCATATAAAAGGTGCCAAGTACTATAGCTTTAAAAAAAAAAAAAAAGCTTGTGGGACTTCTTTAGATACAAACCTTTTAGGTAGGTCCTGGAGAAACGCCCCTTGACAAAGGGGCTCCCGAATCCCGAAACACCCACATCTTAAAATTTCTCCTGCCTTGCCCCGAGCACAGAGAGGTAAAAACCAGCTCACGTTGTGATTAAACCTTCTCGTGTGGATGAATAACTGTCCTTGAGAGTGAAAAGTCCCAAAGACATTGCAGTCATTCTGTCTCAAAGGCATTAAAATCAGGGTGCCTGGCTGGCTCAGTCGGTATGGCATGTGACTCTTGATCTCAATGTTGTTAACTTTGAGCCCCACGTTGGGTGTAAAATTGAAGGGGGAGGAGGAAGGCCAGCCATCCCAGCCCATGCCGATGCAAACGGCCTGTGGCTTGCGTGTCCCATGCTGTGAATGACCAGTATCCATTTCAACAGAATTCAGAGGGAAGAATTTCAGCATTTCTTATGGCCGCCAGAGTCCGGTGCCGGGGGCGGCGGGGGGGGTTCAAGGGTGCCAGTTCCCCCAGGACTGAGGCTTTCCTAGGATTTGGGATTTCTCACTGCTACAATTGGGTGTGTCCTGAGCAAATTGGAACAAGTGGGTCACCCTTGAGCCCAGTAGCTCGTCTCGTACATGCAGATTCCAGTGCCACAGCTGACCTTCCGTAGACTATTGATGCCCTCATTTGATCTTAGTGCATCTTGTGTATTTTCTGTCCCCCCCGAACTGGGCTTGTGATTTGCCCCTTTGCTCCACCTGCTGAATGCACGCTGGGACACCAATGTCAGATATCAAAGCTCCCTCCCGAGAAGAGAATTGTTCTAATCCCACCTCTTTCTCTGGTGCCCAACACTCTCCCTGTGATTTCATAGGGAGTAGGGGTGTCAGTCCTTTGGACTGGAGCCCTGTTTGGGGGAAGGCCACTCCTCTGGGAGATGGGAGGTGGTGACCAACCAGGCACGGGTGGATGGGTGACTGCCACCCCCTCAGTGGAGGACAGCGTTGGCCGTCCGTAGGCCCACCCCGTGCATACCCAGCAAAGCAGCTGCCCTGGGTGCTGAGGATTTGAATAGGGCTGGCCGGAGAGAGGCAGAGCTACTGGCCGTGGTTAATAATCATTACCATCACGGTAATTAATCCTGTTTGTAGCAGCCGACCTTTTTTATCGGTGACTGTGTGCTCTCTATGGATTGTCTCACTTTAATCCTCAAGCACCCGTTGGAAGTCAGAGTTATCTCCCCATTTTCCAGATGAGGAAACTGAAGCCCAGAGCGGTTAAGTCATTTGCCCAAGTGACCAGTAAATGCTGGAGCCGAGATTGACACCTGGGCCATTGGACTCAGGCCCCCCTCTCTCAACTGTGCTATTCTGGCTCTCTGAGAAGCATGCAGGAACTCTGTTGGCCCGTATATTAATTTGGAAAACAATCAATGTGCCTTTCCCCTCAAGGAACATGGTGGTGGCTTTGAAGGAGCTGTCCATCCGGGGCGACTTCAGGACCACCGTGGAGTATCTCATTAACCTGCTGGAGACCGAGCGTTTCCAGAACAATGACATCGACACAGGGTGGTTGGATCACCTCATCGCTGAGAAAGTGCAGGTGGGGGGGGGGGGGCGCTGCATGCTTCTCCCCTCGGGGTCGTGGAGCCCCCAGCTCCTCGTGGGCTCGGTCACCACCGACACTGAAGCGTGGAGTCTTTCCTAGGCTGAGAAGCCAGATATCATGCTTGGGGTGGTGTGTGGAGCCTTGAACGTGGCCGATGTGATGTTCAGAACCTGCATGACGGATTTCTTACACTCGCTGGAAAGGTAGGGCACGATGGTAATTCTCCACCGCCCCCCCCCCCCCACCGTGGGATGTGCGTTAGTGGTGAGGAAGGTGATGACCAGCGCCCAGGCAGTTAGGGAATCCCTCCTCCGTGCTTGCCTCTGAAATTCCTCGCCTGAACCGAGTCTGCCCTGGAGGAGAGTCGCTGGGGATGGGATCCTCAAGGCAGCAGACAGAGGGGTGCTTATTCATGCTGACTTGTGCAAGCGACGTCATAATACTTGAGTTCAGAAAGAAGGTGGATTTGAGAAGCAAAGCAGGGTATAGGTCACCTCTACAAATGTTCTTTCCGGTCCCTCACCCGAATCAGACGGTGACTAGTGAAATGGAAGGGGCCAGGTTGCTCACTGTTAGAATGGGCCAGGATTTCGCAGCTTCAGCACCCTTGATGTTTTGAGTTCTTTTTTTTTTTTTTTTTTTTTAATGTTTGTTTATTTTTTGAGAGAGAGAGAGAGACAGAGTGCGTGCCACGGAGGGGCAGAGAGTGAGGGAGACGCAGAATCTGAAGCAGGCTCCAGGCTCCAAGCTGCTGGCACAGAGCCCGATCCGGGGCTCAAACTCATGAACCGTGAGATCAGGACCTGAGCTGAAGTCGGATGCTCGACTGACTGAGCCGCCCAGGCGCCCCTGAGCTGATTCATTTTTTACTGCGGATTCATTTTTTATTGCAAGGGCTGTCCTGTGCACTGTGGGAAGTTAGCAGCATCCCTGGCCCTCTATCCCCAGTGTCCTCCCACCCCCTCACTCCGCCAGAAGCCATGACAACCAAAGACATCTCTAGACATTGCCAAATGTCCTAGAGTAGAGGCTGAAGTCACCCCTCGTGGAGAAACATTGTGATAGGCAAATGAAACTACAAAAAAAAATTTAAAAAGAGAATAGATTTTAGCGCTTGGTTATCATGCTTTTGAACAGTAATAGAATCTCAGTGCGTGCACCCAGTTTCTTTCATAAGCAGGTGGCGGGATTCCCACATGGGGAGTTTTTCCAAGAACAAGCATTATGAATTTTGCTTCCTGGGAAGCCCTCTGGAAATTTCTCATCCTTTTGTAAGTGCTGTTCCTTAAGTCCTGAGGAATGTCAGTTTCCTTGCCTTTTCATCAGTTTTAGCTTTTTTAGTACAGTCAGGTGGGTTGATGCTTAGGCAAGGCAAAGAGCTGAGTGATTGGTTCAAATCCAGAGGATGGCTGCAGAGTTCTCGTTCATTCCCACAGCCGACCGTGAGTCTGTCTTCTCTTTCAGGGGCCAGGTCCTTCCTGCCGCTTCTCTGCTGAACATCGTGGATGTGGAATTAATTTATGATGGTGTTAAGTACATTCTCAAGGTGAAGGCCCCGGGTTTCTCGGATGTCTCCAACACTTTGGAGGCTGGTGGGAGTTTTTATTTCTGCAGGGAGCCATGCCCGGAGTGGACTTGCTCATGCTTGGGTCCCGGGACGCCCCAGGCAGTCCTGTGATCTTGAAACCTAAGCCCTTTGCGTTTCAGAATGCACAGACATGAGCGATAGGCACAAGGTACAACGGAGCATGTGTTAGCGTCCTGGGGCCACAGTAACAAAGTACTGTAAGCTGGTGGTTTCAGACAATAGAAAGGTTATGTCTCGCACTCCGGAGGCCAGAGTCTAAAATCCAGGTGTCCGCTGGGCCCTGTTTCTCTGAAGTCTCCAGGAGAGAATCTGCTTCATGCTTTCCTAGCTTCTGATGGTTGTGGGTGGTCCTTGGTATTCCCCGGTCTACAGACTGTCACCCTGATCTATGCCCCTGGCTTCATATGACCGCCTTGCATGTGGGTTTGTGTTCACAGTGTCTTCCTTCTGCATTGGGTCTCTTCTCAGAAAATCACCAGTCAGATCGCATTTAGGGCCCACCCTCCTCCGGTAGGACCTCTTTCAACTAATTACACCTGCAAAGACACTATTTCCAAATCAGGTTCACATTCTGAGGTGCCAGGAAGGACATGAATTTGGGGGGATGATATCCAGTCCAGTCCAGAGCATGAGCAGGACCTGTGCTGAGCTGGCATAGTATGTGGGTCCCTTTCCACAGGGCTGGTGAGGCCAGCTCTGCACCAAAGGTCAATGTGTGGCTTTCTAATCTCTCCCTGGCCCACCTTCAGGGCTTTCCTGAAGGTTACTCGGGGTGGCTGTCCCTTCAGAAGTATCCGGTTACCCTTGCTGGGACACCCGAGGTCAATTCAGCAGAGACTATCAGGGAGTCTCTGAGATGTGCGGTCACAGGGTCAGGCCCTAGTTCTGAGTCGGGGTGACCTGTAGGGCCAAAGTGTCCCCAAGAAGCTAAGGCGGCCTTTAGGGAGGGAAAAGATAACCGAACTTGAGTCAGCTTTTGAGGCAGAATATTTATTTTCTGTTATCTTTAAGATCACTGAGCACTTTACGCTTCCAACTTTGGGGTTTTTCAGGTTTAGTTCAGCCAAACGAGCGTGTTATCCGTGCGGGCGTGCTTATAAAACCACTTTTTACCCCTCCATGCTTCGTGGCTATTCTGGGGGCCCTGGTTCCCCCAGTGTGATTTTTAAATATGGCACATGCTTATTGCATAAAAGTCAAAAATTTCAAACAAGCACAAAACATCAAAAGAGCAAAGCCCTTCAGGTGCTGACTCCAGGAGGCGATCCCTATTAACGTCTCAGCAAATCTCTTTAAAATTTTTTTCCCCTCAGGCATCGATTTTGCACATTGAGATCATGGTGCAAATACTGTTTTACTGCTTTGATATTATTACGGCATAATGTTTTCCCCTGTTAGTAACAAGGTTTCTTATATCAGGTTGTTGTCTCTAATGCTGTCCAGTAGAACTTTCCGTAGGAAGGCAAATGTTCTGTATCTGTGCTGTCCAGTATGGGGCCACCTGTATCTACTGAGTGCCGAGGAACTAAATTTTCCTTTTTTTTTTTTTAAGTGAAATTAATTTACATGTAAATAGCCAGCCTAGCCAGGGGCGGCCATGGTGGACAGTGCTGGTCTAGAGTATTCCATTGCAAGGTCGTTAGATGGCTACTTTCTCAGTCTTCCTGTTGCCACGAATAGTGTTGCAATAGACATTCCAATACTTCTTAATACCTTTTGTGTCCACATGAATATTTTACGGGTCAAGGGCTCTTTAGGGTGTTTCGTGTTCTGAGAGAGAGCACTCACGTCGAACCGAAGGCTAGTATGTCCGGTTGAAGTACAGAGCTGAGGTCAGGGCCTGGCCACCTGTGCCTTTCTCGAGTGTCCCAAATGTCCGGTGTGCCCCCGGGCAGAGCCGGGTCTGAGGAGGACAGAGTCCTGGTCACTGCTGGAGTCTCCAGGACTGCCTCGCTCCCGGCGAGACCCCCACCCCATCTCTTTGCTACTCAGGGTGGCCCTGCCTGGGGGCTGATGCTTGAAGACTGGAATCGGAAGGGCAAGCGATTGGTGGGGATGTGGCCAGGCTGGAACTCCGCCTGTAGCCAGTGGCCATCAGGCCACCCAGGGGACAAGTGTGGCACCACTCTGCAGCTCCAGCAGTGGCTCCCTGGGGGCGAATGAGGGCCAAGACTGGAGAGATTGCAAACGTCCACCGTGGCACTCCCACTGTGGACCCTAGCCCTTGCTCGTGGCGCCCTGGCACCCAGGGACAAGCGGGCCTCCTGAATTCGGGCAGGGACACTGAGTCTGTCCCTACAGGTGGCCCGGCAATCTCTGACCATGTTCGTCCTCATCATGAACGGCTGTCACATCGAGATCGACGCCCACCGGCTGAATGACGGTGGGTTACTGCTGTCCTACAATGGCAACAGCTATACCACCTACATGAAAGAAGAGGTTGACAGGTACATGGCGGGGTACACAGAGCCGCGGGTTAAAAATACAAAGCCAGCTGTGTGCAGCCCAGGAGTCTTCGATAAAGTACCGTTTCCAGTAAATTCTGGGGCCCATGGAGAGGTTAATCTCTTGGCTGGAAAACCACCAACTGGCAGACATCTGGGGGGAGGCTCCCAGGAGGCCCGTTTCTAGTGACATAGCGGGGCTCAGAGCTGGATGGGATGTGACTCCCAGCTCCGTGGCCTGTGAGGTGTGCGACAGTGTGTCAGCTGCCCCTTGTCTGAGCTGCGGTGCCCACACCGGGCTGAGCGCAGGCTTGGAGGAGAAACAGCCGTCCAGTTAGGGCAACGGCTCCTCGTAGCAGGCACGGAGCTGGGTGCTGGGATGAGACCGTGGTCACGACCCATGGAGCCTGTTGGCGAATGTGACCCAATAAACAAGCAGAAGTGGCAGGAAAGGTCTCTGTGCACCTGAGTGGGTGAAATACAGGAAGGAGACCCAGGAAGCACGTAGCAGGGGGGCATCACGAGATAGACCCAAAGACCCTCCTATTCCGATGCAACTGACCACACTGAGCTCATACAATGAAATGCGGACCAGCCCTGACGAGCAGGCAGTACAGACCCCCTCTCCCGCTCCAGCAGAGGGGAGTCAGGCCCAGGTTGTCTCCCTTCCCAACCTTCGAAGTTTTGGAAGAAGGCAGACTGGATTCGCCCCAGCCAGAGCACTATCTTATTACCTCTTTTTAAGCCGTGTTCTGTCTGCCAGGAACGTTCAAGGTTATTACAGGCTCCCCCCGGGGGCATACTCTCCCCAGTTCGGTTATAAGGCGAAGGCTTACCATTGGTAACTATGTATCGAATAATATTGATTGCGTTCTCTGTGCCTGTTAGAATTCTATCAGTAAAAGGGACTTGTTTTCAGCCAGAAAAGGGTCACACCTTTTGCTCACCCGCTTCATTCCCAGTTATCTCTGCCGTAACCGTCAAAGGCTAGCATTTGGGAAAGTTGGAGTCCAACAGACCACGTGCAGGGTCATGCTCATGGCTGCCTCTAGGGAGGGGGAGATACCGACCAGAGCCTGACTTGGGCGTGCGGGGTGGACGGTCCTCCCCATCTACCCACCTGCCTGCCCGTTCTCCCTCCCAGTTACCGTGTTACCATTGGCAACAAGACCTGTGTGTTTGAGAAGGAGAACGATCCCACGGTCCTGAGGTCCCCTTCGGCCGGGAAGCTAATACAGTACACGGTGGAGGACGGGGGCCACGTCGAGGCTGGGAGCAGCTACGCGGAGATGGAGGTGAGCACAGAGCCCGCCCCTGGGGTGAGGCTGCAGCCGGGTCTCCCCTCCCCCCACTCCCCGAGGGAGGACCATCCGGCATCATCCAGTCTGCACCTCTCCCCTGGGCTGCCACCTGCTGACTCCTCAGAGAGCCAGTACGTGGGGTTCAGCCCAAATTGTCTGCAGTGTTCAAAGGGAAAACCTCCAAAATGTACACTCTGCAGGAACGAGTGAGAACTGATTTGTTTTTTTCGAGCTTAGTCTTACCTATTTTGAGAGAAGGACAGGAGAACAAGCGAGAGAGGGACAGAGAAGAAAGGGAGAGAGAGAATCCCAAGCAGGTTCCACGCTGCCGGCACAGGGCCCGATGCGGGGCTCAAACTCACGAACTGTGAGCTCATGACCTGAGCTGAAGTCAAGAGTCAGACGTCTGACCGACTGAGCCACCCACGTGCCCCAAGAACTGATTAATAATAATGACGGTGATGATTTAACAAGCCGTAAGCCAATACTTATAAAGTGCTTGCCTGTGGCGGGTGCTACTGTAGGCATTTTACGTGTCTTTAATTACCTTCTGTAATCTTTCCGGCAACAGTCAGAGGAGATGGGCACAGAGAGGATTCCCACTTGACACATGAAGAAACGGGCCCAGGCAGGCCGAGGAACTCACTCAAGGTCACACAGAGCTAGCTAGGGTTCACACCTGGGCTCCATGCCACGCTGCCACGGTAAACAATACGATGATGGCAGTGAAAATGCGGTGGCTGTAGGAGGTGGTCCTTGCTGACCTCTCGCCATGTGCCAGGCTCCTCTTCTCGGGTGATCCTGGTTACTCAAGAGGCCTGTGAGGCGTGGCTGTCTTCCATTTTATGGTTGAGGAGAGTGAGGCTCAGAGAGGGCAAGGCACCTGGTAGGGGTCACGGAGCGATGGGTGGGGTGCTGGGCTCCAGCCCGGGTCTGTCTCGGGCGCCCAGGCTGTGAGCTGCTGACCTAAAGGGTCACAGTGCCGGCTGCCTGCAGCCCACGCCACGGTGGCAAAACTCATCGTGTCTGTGTTGGCGGACCGTCAGGCCAGTCAAAGGGGCTGGTGACTGTGCTGGGAGCCCGTTCTTCTTGCCACCGAGTGTTCCCCAGAGGGTTTTCTCACTGCCTTTAAGAAAGGAGCCGGTCACTAGGGGCGCCTGGGTGGCTCAGTCGGTGAAGCGTCGGACTTCAGCTCAGGTCACGATCTCGCGGTCCGTGAGTTCGAGCCCCACGTCGGGCTCTGGGCTGATGGCTCGGAGCCTGGAGCCTGCTTCCGATTCTGTGTCTCCCTCTCTCTCTGCCCCTCCTCTGTCCATGCTCTGTCTTTCTCTGTCTCAAAAATAAAATGTTAAAAAAAAAATTAAAAAAAAAAGAAAGGAGCCGGTCACAAAATACACCATTTTTTCGGAATATGTCTGTTAATCCCCCCCCCCCCAATGATTTAACTGTATTTCTTTTTTTTTTTTTTTTTTTTTTTTAAAATTTTTTTCCAACGTTTTTTATTTATTTTTGGGACAGAGAGAGACAGAGCATGAACGGGGGAGGGGCAGAGAGAGAGGGAGACACAGAATCGGAAACAGGCTCCAGGCTCCGAGCCATCGGCCCAGAGCCTGATGCGGGGCTCGAACTCACGGACCGCGAGATCGTGACCTGGCTGAAGTCGGACGCTTAACCGACTGCGCCACCCAGGCGCCCCTAACTGTATTTCTAAGAGAGAGGCTTTACATCACAAATAAAATCAGTTTCTGGGGCACCTGGGTGGCTCAGTCGATTAAGCATCCAACTCTTGATTTTGGCTCAGGTTTGAGCCCCGCATCGGGTTTTGCGCTGGCAGTGTGGAGCCTGCTTGGGATTCTCTCTCTCTCTCTCTCTCTCTCTCTCTCTCTCTCTCTCTCTCTCTCTTTCAAAAGGGAGTAAATAAACTTAAAAGAAAAGAAAAAAGAAATTAAAAAAAGCAGTTTTCGTGCCTGTAAAATGGGTACAATAAACACCTGCCTTCCCAGCTGCCTTTGCAGACGGAGATAATTCACGAACAGCACTGAGCCTAGCACACAGCAGGCTTCTGGCAAATACCAGTTCCCTCCATCCTTTACACATGAACTCTGCTCAGGGAGTCGTTCTATTTAAATGGCCAAGGACCTGCTCCAGAAAACTGGTTCTGGGGGACTCTAGCTGTCACACACGCACACACAGCCAGTCCTGGCGGGCTCAGCTCGTCTCTTCCTTCTGCAAAACAGGTGATGAAGATGATCATGACCCTGAACGTGCAGGAAAGCGGCCGGGTGAAGTACATCAAGCGTGCGGGGGCCGTGCTGGAAGCAGGCTGTGTGGTGGCCAGGCTGGAGCTCGATGACCCTTCCAAAGTGCGCCCGGTATGTTGCACCCCGGCACAGCCACCCTGGCTGGCTCTGCCCGTTCAGGGAGCCGAGCTGGCTTAAGACTCCTGACTCTTGTCCTGCCCCTGTGGGCCCCCGGCAGCGGCATGACGGGCACAGAAGCCTGCCTGCCTCTGCTCCTGCCCCTCCCATCAGCTCTGCATCTGGCTCAGGGTCAAACTCAGGTTCTTCCTACAAGACCCCAACTGAGTTGTCCCCCACTGGCTTTTTCTTCCCCCCACTGTCTTCTCTGGCTTCACCCACTTTTCTTCTCCCCCTCATTTAATCGAACACGCCAGGATCTTCCACTTAGAACCTGCCCCCTTTGCCCAGAAGAACCTTCCCCCAGATGTTTTCAGTGCTTACCCTCTTACCTCTTGTAAACATTTATTCGAGCGTCATCCCTGACCCCCCCCCACCCCCACCCCCCGCAGTGAGGCCTTTCTGGACCACCTTTTAAAAATGTTTAATAGATTTTTTTAGTTTTATATTCACAGAAAATTTTGGCAAGATAGTACAGAGAGTTTCTATATACCTTGCACCCAGTTTTCCTCTTACCGTCTTATATTAGTGTCGCTCAGCTCCATAAGTGCAGGAAGAGGGACTGCCCTTGGCCCCCGCTGTGGGGGCCCAGCTGGAGAACCAGCCCCAGACTATGCAGAACGAAACCCTCTGGTTAATCTCAAAGGACAAGAGGAGCCCACAGGGGTGGGGCAGCGGAAGGGGCAGGAAGCTGAGGGTTCCAGGCCAGCAGAACAGCACGTCCCAAATCTCCTGGGCCCCAGGGCTGCACGAAGTAGGCAGTCAGTGGACATTTGTAGAACGAATGACTAAATGAATGGGCGTGTGAGGTCAGGGTGAACCCTTGGGGGGAGCTTTTTGTTTTTTGGTTCTCCAAGGCTAAATGTTTGTGGTTTACAAAAAGCTGGGACATTGGCATGAGAGTTTCGTTAAGTTTTCATCCGGCTAGGTGTTTATGTCTGGGATTGGATAAAGACTGAAAATAAATAGGGAAAATAGATAGTCGTGATTAGAAAGCAAAGTGAAACAAAAGAACCTAATCTCCTCCAGAATCACCGGGGGCACCTGACAACGGATCACGGATCACGGCATTTGCGATGGGGGAGATTTGGGAAGCCAGCATTGGGGTGTGAATGTAGCAATTGTGACTTTCCAGTACGATGTCTTCTGGGTTTTTCGTTCTTTCTCCCTCAGGCTTCATTCTAATTATATTGTGTGTTGGTAGATCTGCCTCGCCCCTCGTTTTTATCTTGTCTCACTCAGGAGGCAGGTGTCCTTGACCTCTGGTTCTTGCTGTGTCTCGTCAGGCCGAGCCATTCACAGGAGAGCTCCCTTCCCAGCAAACTCTGCCCATCATCGGAGAGAAACTACACCAGGTTTTCCACAACGTCCTGGAAAACCTGACCAACATCATGAATGGCTACTGTCTGCCAGAGCCTATTTTTAGCACAAAGGTAGGTCATGTGCGAAGGATGGGTATGTAGTCTGCACGCGTGTGCAGGTCTGTGAAGAGCCACGAGGGTTTAAACCATCAGATCCGAGGTCTTTACTGAAGTAAGGAATGGGAAAACGGCTAGTCCTCCGTTTTTACAAAGGACTTCCTCGCTTTGATTGTAAACACGGGTGTACGTTTCTCTTTGCTTCCATACTGTTGCGAAAGCTGTATTGGTTTTTTGTGGTTCAGTTCGTTGCATCCCGGAGAGTGCTCAAGCTGTGCATGAGGAAAGGAGTCCGCGTGGGTCCCCTCTTAGAGAGCAAGGAAGGCGCTTTGGTCAGAGACACGCTCTGTTCGTTGTTCATCGTTCCAGGGGCCCGTTGCCTACTTACTCTGTAGAGAAATGAGTTTTCACACTTGCAGGCTTCTGCGCAAGACCCACGATGCTAAATTCATCATCACTAGTAATAACATCGTGCGTCACCTTCTATCTCTTAGTGGCGGCGACTGTGCGGTGGTATTTATGGCCAGTATGATATTATTTCCACCTTACAGGTAAGGAAACTGGGACACAGAGAGGCTAAGAAACTTGTCCCGTTTCATCCGTGAAAAAGATCGGGTTGGATTTGAACACTGACCGTCTGTCTTCAGGGTCTGGGCTCTTAACTCCCGTGCTGTGTTGTCTAATTGTGATCGCCGTGACGGCCGCTCTTCTTTAGCCTTTGCACTTGCCAGCGTGTGCATTCTTTCAGTTTTAAACCGCCCGACCCCTGTGGTGGCAGCACTCTTATCCTTCTCACTCAGAGACTGTCAACATTTCGGCTGCTGGGACCCCTGGAAGCAGCCTCGTGTCGCTGTTAAGCATCTCGGGAGCTTGATGGCCCGAGTCTGCTTCTCACTAGCTGGGTGACTTTGGATAACTCAGTCAGCCTCTCTGTTTCAGGTTTCTCAACTATAAAATGGGAATAATGATTATCCCGACTTTGTAGGGTTATTTCTGAGGATCGGGGGGGAAGGTACAAATGAAAGTTTTAGCGCAGTGCCTGGCACTGAGCAAGCGTCCTCGGATGTGAGCTCTTCGTGTGGCCTTGTGTAATATCCTCACGCCAGGCTGGCGGATGCATGGAGAGGGGAGTGCAGGGAAACTGAGTATTCCCCTTGTGGTCAGGGGGCCATTCCGCTCGGGACTGTTCTAGAGGCTGCTGCGTCTAGCTCTTGGGCTCCTCGAGTACAGGACCTGGGTGGTGCATGTCGCGTGCCTCGTGGAGGGTGGTGTTGCCCAAGGACCCGCAGGGCCTCAGGCTGACGCCGTGGTCCCCGCTTCAGCTGAAGGAGTGGGTGCAGAAACTCATGACGACCCTGCGGCACCCGTCCCTGCCGCTGCTGGAGCTGCAGGAGATCATGACCAGCGTGTCGGGCCGCATCCCCGCCCCCGTGGAGAAGTCGGTCCGCAGGGTGATGGCTCAGTATGCCAGCAACATCACCTCGGTGCTGTGCCAGTTCCCCAGCCAGCAGGTACGTGCCCCCCACCCGGCCCCACCAGGGGACCCCCGGGTGCCACTCGGGAACTCAACTCCCGGTCACCGTGGCCTCTGATCGAGCACGCACGGTGTTGGGGGCTAACCCCACCATTTTCTCCAAAGCAACAACTGTTTAGATGAACACAGGGGCCTCGCTCTATAGAACTCAGATTCAGAATAGGAGTGAGCGGTTGCTACAAATGCAGGGAGCATTTTCCACACCTGACCTGGCTGAAAGAGAGGCAGTTGTGGGTTTTTCTTGCAAGACTGTAGCTTTGACTTTCCTCTGGTGTCTGTAAGGCGATCATCTTGGGACTAGATGTGTATATAATATTTTTATGTAATGGAAAGCCTTCCAGGGTCGTATAAAATATCTCTAATAATACTATGTTGGCCTGATTTTTTTTTTTTTTTTGCTTTTATCAAGCATTTTAAAGGCAATTTGCTTTTGGAAGAACCTGCCCGTGTCTCATTAGAAGGGATTCATACT